>NW_028270155.1:28545403-28857342 GCF_037043375.1 Chiloscyllium plagiosum | reverse complement strand
ATCCACTTCAACATTTGTAGATACATCCTCCTATCCTTGACCTTAGACCATTTAGAAGAACCTAGCCTAATACGTATGACTGCAACTTGGAACAAGGTATCCACAAAATGTTTCCCCTCCCTGATATAATAAAGGTCAGATTCTAGTTCATTAACTCTGAGCCAAAGTTCCTTGGACCCTATCACTAACTGCAATGTGCTTGCCAAGGATCATACTGGAATCAAGGGCACCCACATCCAGCACCTGCAACACATCATCTGTCCTGCTAACTTTATTTTATTTTAATAAATTAATTATTTAACTTTTTTAAAATTAATGCCTCTACTTGCACTAGTAACTCCAGTTTTCATTGTATTCTTGTAATTTCAATTAATGTTCAACTTACTCTGACTAAAATTCACAGATAAATAGAAAATGGTGAATATAATGCTGCCAGTAACTGTCAATATTATACCAGTGGATCCTTCCAGGTGGGAATAGCTGACATAACCAAAACATCATGGTTGGCCTTTCTGGAAGGTGACAGATGCTCTGTACAGAAGAAAGGGAAAGTTTACTGTCTTCTCTTTTATGAGAGAGAAGTAGACAGATTAAGCACATGCACTTTGCCAATCTAGCAAGATTCCCAATGGTTCAGAGAGCAATCAACCGCATGTACATGGCACTTCAGACCCCATGTATCAGAGTATATGTACTGCAACCAGAAGGGCTCCACTCCTTGAATGACCAGTCAATGTGCAATCATAACTAAACATCTTGCTAGTGAAAGTCCATTATCCTTGTAGTTAGTGTGCCAGTCAGCAGTAGTCTATATCTTCAGACCACAGCAAAGAACGAGGATATTAGATTCTACTCCATACCTCCCCATAACTCGCCTGCACCACTAAACTATGCAAGGACAGTGTGGCAACAT
Organism: Chiloscyllium plagiosum; assembly: GCF_037043375.1. NCBI lineage: Eukaryota > Metazoa > Chordata > Chondrichthyes > Orectolobiformes > Hemiscylliidae > Chiloscyllium > Chiloscyllium plagiosum. The sequence goes on along the minus strand of NW_028270155.1, from coordinate 28,856,429 downwards.
ATGAAAGTCGTGCTGCAACCAATAATGTCATGGAGCAAACCATCCGTGTCATGAAGAAATAGTTCCCCTGGTTGGGATGCTTGCACTAGTAACTCCAGTATTCATTGGCGCAATCTCTCCAAGTTTCTGGTAGTTTGCTGCATACTCCACATCCAGGAAGATTTAAACATTGCCATGAGCCCTTCTAAGGGCATCTTGGGACAAGAAAGAAGAAAGAAAAAGCAAAGAGGGGGAAGGGAGGAGGCAGCAGGTCAGGCAGCATCCAAGGAACAGGAGAATCGACGTTTCGGGCATAAGCCCTTCTTCAGGAATGAGGAAAGTGTGTCCAGCAGGCTAAGATAAAAGGTAGGGAGGAGGGACTTGGGGGAGGGGAGTTGGAATTGCGATAGGTGGAGGGAGGTCAAGGTGAGGGTGATAGGCCGGAGTGGGGTGGGGGCGGAGAGGTCAGGAAGAAGATTGCAGGTTAGGAAGGCGGTGCTGAGTTCGAGGGATTTGACTGAGACAAGGTGGGGGGAGGGGAAATGAGGAAACTGGAGAAATCTGAGTTCATCCCTTGTGGTTGGAGGGTTCCCAGGCAGAAGATGAGGCGCTCTTCCTCCAATCGTCGTGTTGCCATGGTCTGGCGATGGAGGAGTCCAAGGATCTGCATGTCCTTGGTGAGTGAGAGGGGGAGTTAAAGTGTTGGGCTACGGGGTGGTTGGGTTGGTTGGTCCGGGTGTCCCAGAGGTGTTCTCTGAAACGTTCCGCAAGTAGGCGGCCTGTCTCCCCAATATAGAGGAGGCCACATCGGGTGCAGCAGATGCAATAGATGATGTGTGTGGAGGTGCAAGTGAATTTGTGGCGGAAATGGAAGTGTCCCTTGGGGCCTTGGAGGGAAGTAAGGGGGGAGGTGTGGGCGCAAGTTTTGAATTTCTTGTGGTTGCAGGGGAAGGTGCTGGGAGTGAATGTTGGATTGGTGGGGGGTGTGGACCTGATGAGGGAGTCACGGAGAGGGTGGTCTTTTCGGAACGCTGATAGGGGAGGGGAGGGAAATACATCCCTGGTGGTGGGGTCCGTTTGGAGGTGGCGGAAATGACGGCGGATGATACATTGTACATGGAGGTTGGTGGGGTGGTAGGTGAGGACCAGTGGGGTTCTGTCCTGGTGGCGGTTGGAGGTGCGGGGCTCAAGGGCGGAGGAGCGGGAAGTGGAAGAGATGCGGTGGAGGGCATCGTCGACTACGTCTGGCGGGAAATTGTGGTCCTTGAAGAAGGAGGCCATCTGGGTTGTACGGTTTTGGAACTGGTCCTCCTGGGAGCAGATGCGGCGGAGACGAAGGAATTGGGAATATGGGATGGCGTTTTTACAGGGGGCGGGCTGGGAGGAGGTGTAGTCTAGGTAGCTGTGGGAGTTGGTCGGTTTATAGTAAATGTCCGTGTCGATTCAGTCACCCGAGATAGAAATGGAAAGGTATAGGAAGGGGAAGGAGGAGTCTGAGATGGTCCAGGTGAATTTGAGGTCGGGGTGGAAGGTGTTAGTAAAGTGGATGAACTGTTCAACCTCCTCGTGGGAGCACAAGGCAGCGCCAATACAGTCATCGATGTAGCGGAGGAAAAGGTGGGGGGTGGTGCCAGTGTAGCTGCCGAAGATGGACTGTTCCACATATCCCATGAAGAGGCAGGCATAGCTGGGGCCCATGCGGGTGCCCATGGCTACTCCTTTGGTTTGGAGGAAGTGGGAGGATTGGAAAGAGAAGTTGTTCATGGTGAGGACCAGTTCAGTCAGTCGAAGGAGGGTGTCGGTGGAAGGGTACTGGTTGGTACGGCGGGAAAGGAAGAAGCGGAGGGCTTTAAGTCATTCGTGATGTGGGATGGAGATGTACAGGGACTGGATGTCCATGGTGAAGATAAGGCGTTGGGGACCGGGGAAGCGAAAATCATGGAGGAGGTGGAGGGCGTGGGTGGTGTCCCGAATGTAGGTGGGGAGTTCTTGGACTAAGGGGGACAGGACCGTGTCGAGGTATGCAGAGATGAGTTCGGTGGGGCAGGAGCAGGCTGAGACAATGGGTCGGCCGGGGCAGTCAGGTTTGTGGATTTTGGGCAGGAGGTAGAAACGGGCGGTGCGGGTTTGTGGGACTATGAGGTTGTCCCCCTTAGTTCAAGAACTCCCCACCTACGTTCGGGACACCACCCACGCCCTCCACCTCCTCCATGATTTTCGCTTCCCCAGTCCCCAACGCCTTATCTTCACCATGGACATCCAGTCCCTGTACACCTCCATCCCCCATCACGAAGGACTCAAAGCCCTCCGCTTCTTCCTTTCCCGCCGTACCAAACAATACCCTTCCACCGACACCCTCCTTCGACTGACTGAACTGGTCCTCACACTGAACAATTTCTCTTTCCAATCCTCCCACTTCCTCCAAACCAAAGGAGTAGCCATGGGCACCCGCATGGGCCCCAGCTATGCCTGCCTCTTCGTAGGATATGTGGAACAGTCCATCTTCCGCAGCTACACTGGCACCACCCCCCACCTTTTCCTCCGCTACATTGATGACTGCATCGGCGCTGCCTCGTGCTCCCACGAGGACGTTGAACAGTTCATCCACTTTACCAACACCTTCCACCCCGAACTCAAATTCACCTGGACCGTCTCAGACTCCTCCCTCCCTTTCCTAGACCTTTCCATTTCTATCTCGGGTGACTGAATCGACACGGACATTTACTATAAACCGACCAACTCCCACAGCTACCTTGACTACACCTCCTCCCACCCTGCTCCCTGTAAAAACGCCATCCCATATTCCCAATTCCTTCGTCTCCGCCGCATCTGCTCCCAGGAGGACCAGTTTCAAAACCGTACAACCCAGATGGCCTCCTTCTTCAAGGACCGCAATTTCCCGCTAGACGTAGTCGACGATGCCCTCCACCGCATCTCTTCCACTTCCCGCTCCTCCGCCCTTGAGCCCCGCACCTCCAACCGCCACCAGGACAGAACCCCACTGGTCCTCACCTACCACCCCACCAACCTCCACGTATCATCCGTCGTCATTTCCGCCACCTCCAAACGGACCCCACCACCAGGGATGTATTTCCCTCCCCTCCCCTATCAGCGTTCCGAAAGGACCACTCCCTCCGTGACTCCCTCGTCAGGTCCACACCCCCCACCAACCCAACCTCCACTCCCAGCACCTTCCCCTGCAACCGCAAGAAATGCAAAACTTGCGCCCACACCTCCCCCCTTACTTCCCTCCAAGGCCCCAAGGGACACTTCCATATCCGCCACAAATTCACCTGCACCTCCACACACATCATCTATTGCATCCGCTGCACCCGATGTGGCCTCCTCTATATTGGGGAGACAGGCTGCCTACTTGCGGAACATTTCAGAGAACACCTCTGGGACACCCGGACCAACCAACCCAACCACCCCGTAGCCCAACACTTTAACTCCCCCTCTCACTCACCAAGGACATGCAGATCCTTGGACTCCTCCATCGCCAGACCATGGCAACACGACGGTTGGAGGAAGAGCGCCTCATCTTCTGCCTGGGAACCCTCCAACCACAAGGGATGAACTCAGATTTCTCCAGTTTCCTCATTTCCCCTCCCCCCCACCTTGTCTCAGTCAAATCCCTTGAACTCAGCACCGTCTTCCTAACCTGCAATCTTCTTCCTGACCTCTCCGCCCCCACCCCACTCCGGCCTATCACCCTCACCTTGACCTCCCTCCACCTATCGCAATTCCAACGCCCCTCCCCCAAGTCCCTCCTCCCGACCTTTTATCTTAGCCTGCTGGACACACTTTCCTTATTCCTGAAGGGTTTATGCCCGAAACGTCGATTCTCCTGTTCCTTGGATGCTGCCTGACCTGCTGCACTTTTCCAGCAACACATTTTCAGGTCTGATCTCCAGCATCTGCAGTCCTCACTTTCTCCTCGAAGGGAGGAGGCATGCAGGCCTACTTTACTCTGGACAAGTGTTCTGTGAGCAGGTACTCAAATTCCTGTTCCCCTCACATTTCATATCTACATTATCACTGCCTCTCAAGTTCCCACCTTTTGATCCATCTACCACCTATCAGAGTGTTCTTGCTCAAAATTCAGTATCAACGACATATCATTTTGAAACGATTTTATTCACGATTTTATTGAAAAACACTTATAAAATGAAACTATCAACCTTTAGCATTCCCTTAGTGTCTGCCTTGAGGCTTCATGAGCATATCTCAGTATTCCTACACAGTGTTAGCTCCAAAAGTCGCAGAACGGCTGTTTAAAGAATTCTAATGTGATATCGGAGACTGCAGATGAACTTGCAGGGTGACCTCAAGCAGTTCTGAGCCTGAGGATCTGGCTTCAGAAACATGTTTTTGCACAGGTGGTAGTAGTCGTTGCTGGCTGGCTGAGAGGCTTCAGCAGGGACACTGGCAGAATTACAATGGTGGGGTATGAATGATGCCACTCTGCGAAAGGACAATAGTTTCATACACCATGAAAGGAATGGCAGACGATATTTCAGAAATCCAAGTAATCTTCTGGTTTGACTGCTATATTAGTCTGCTTGCAAACTTAAGCAATGGCATATGCAGTCATGGTGGCAGCAGCTTGAGCCCGTGTGGTTCCAAACATAGCATACATAGCAACTAACATACAACAGCACTGAGCCATCAGGTGGACTCCGTGTGTGTTGCAATGGAAGCTGAGAGATCAGTAACAAGATGCCACATTTTGTTGCATCAATAAGTGCTAACAGGGACTTTGCTACCTTTTCTAGGCAGAAATGATGGGCTCCAAGTTTGACATGAAACTGTGTGCCAGGTTGCAGCTGGATTCTGATGCTCCTCAAAAGGCTCTGTGACATCCTCACTAATCCACAAACAATCACAGTGTCCACTTCCATTTCCTGTTTATTCTCTCACTGAAGTCCTCATTTGGATTATCTTCAGCAGAAGCCTTCTACAACGTTGTCTTTGGGTGAGCTGGAATATGTGCCATCTTGTTGCAATCCATATGCTTGGTTATTCATCACATGCTGACTCTAACTTTATGTACTCTATACTATATGGAATGCTAAACCCCGAGCAGGTGAATGAGAGTTGGAGTTCAAGTGAAAAGTTATAATGTTTTCAGAAATGCGCCAATGTTGATTGCATTCTTCACAATGAATTTGCACTGGCTGGCAAGGCAGCAGTGGGACTAGGATCATGGATGGGATCCAAGATGTCCTGCTATAGGAAGAATGTTGTGAAAATTGAAAGGGTTCAGAAAAGATATACAAGGATGTTGCAAGGAGTTGGAGGGTTTGAGTTATAGGGAGAGGCTGAATAGGATGGGACTATTTTCTCTGGCGAGTCAGAGCTTGGGGGTTGGCTTTATAGAAGTTTATAAAGTCATGAGGGGCATAAATAGGGTGAATGGTCAGGGTCTTTTCCCTGAGGTCGGGGAGTCCAAAACTGGAGGGCATAGGTTTAAGTGGAGAGGGGTAATATTTAAAATGGACCTAAGGGGCAACTTTTTCATGCAGAATGTGGTGTGTGCATGGAATGAGCTGCCAGAGGAAGTGGTGGAGGTTGGTACAATTACAACATTTAAAAGACGTCTGGATGGATGAATAGGAAGGAGGGCTTTGAGGGATATGGGCCAACCCTAGATTAATTTAGGATACCTGATCAGCATGGATGAGTTGAACCAAAGGGTCTGTTTCCATGCTGTGCAGCACTATAACCAACATTTACAACAAGGGGTCTGACAGCCCATTTGAATGTAAAATCCAGGCCAATATGTTTGGCTGATATGCTGCCATAGCTGACTGGCTAGAGATGCAGGAGAGCTGAGAGAGGTATCTGTGAGGCTGGTAGCACTGACGAGTGTGTGCTGATGAGGCTATTTGAATGTTAGGTATGAAACTCAGTAGATGATGAGTGAATGATCTAGTGCACAAGAGCCATGAAAGGCTGCTTGTCTAATGTCCATGATCAAACCATTTTTAGCTTACACGTCATGACAGATAGCAGGATGAAGGTGAATAGATTTCGAGTAAATGGATATTGTAGACATATAATTATATTGAATGTCCTCAGCAATATCAGATGCAACAACCTCAGTCATAGCAGGGACTGGTGATGCTGAACATTCTGTCCACCAAAGAGTTCAAGAAGTACAGGCTCATTGTCCCCAGCGGTTCTCTGTGATTATATGTGACCTTGCCATGCAACAGAGAGTGAAGAATGTTAATCAATATGTCACAAGAGACTGCATTTTACACTCCCCTGGAGGCAGGTTGGCAGGCTGGGTACAATGCTAATGAATGCCATTCCTAACACTTACACATTTGCACCCTGCTGTAATTTTACCTGCAGTGGGGGAGATGCCTGCTGTTCAACTGATGTCTTTAAGAAACTAATTAATCTTCCTGCCGTCACTGCAATTTTGCTTGTGATAGCTAGAGGTTAAAACCAACTGCAAAGCAGTGCAGCTTTTATTGCTTGGACAGGCAGTGACAAAAGTGTCAGGGGGCGAGAATCCATTATGGCCCATCAAAGGCCTCCTGATAACTATCCTCCGCATTTACTTCCTTTCCTGATCTGTGCACCCTGTATCCTCCCCACCTACCTTATCCTAACCTACTATGTTGGCACTTGAGATTCTGACCGTCCCCATTTACCCTGGTGTCTAGTGTCTGTGACAATCATTGTTTGGGATTGGTTGCAGTTATACCTCTGACCACCAATCCCGATGACGTTTCTAGTACAAGACAGCAGTTGGCTGGCAGTTCACATAGGCAGGACCTTCTCCACCATCCATTAAGTAACTGCAGGGCAAGTTGCCAGAGTGGGGCAGACTCAACCCCGACATTGACACCAAGGGGTCTGGCAGCCCCATTTGAATGTAAAATCCCAGCCAATACATTTGGCTGATGTGCCTGCCATCGCTGACTGGCTGGAGATGTGGGAGAGCTAAGTGAAGTGTCTGTGAGGCTGGTAGCACTGACGAGTGTGTCGATGAGGCTGTTTGAATGTTAGGTATGAATCTTGTTTGATGATGAGTGAATGATCTGGTGCACAAGTACCATGAGAGGCTACTTGTCTGGTGATAAGGAGAAGTTATTTGAAGATGTATTAACTGATCTTGACCATCATGACAGATGGTTTAATTTTTTCCAGCTCTATAACCAAATTCTTGTAGTCAGGCTCTGAGAAATGATCTTTGCAGCCAATTTTTCCCTTTCTCTTTTCTAGGTTAAATTACTGAGCAAATTGTGGCAATGGATTTCAATTTAAGAAAATGTGAAACCATAGACTTTGAGCCTACACACTCAGTGGAAATTCAAAGGGACTGGTGAGTCCATATACATAGATCATTAGACAGTTATGAACAGGTATGAGAAAAGAGAACAGAAATCTGGTCTTGATATCTAACAGGCTAGCACATGAACAGGTCGAAGCCTGTCCTACAAAGCCATAGTTAGACCACATCTGGACTGCCATGTTCTGGGTATCACATCTTCTGAAAAATATAGTGGTCTTAGAGAGAGTGCTGAAAGTTTACCAGAATGATGCACAGTCTCACCATGGTACATTACAAAGGAGAGATTGTATGAATTTAGGGTTGTATTCTCTGGAATTCATGGGGTTAAGGGTAATTTGATTAATGTTTTTGAAATACCAAGTGGAACAAATTGTGTAGATAAAGGTAAACTATTTCTCTTGGTTCAGGAGTCTAGGACTCAGCAGCATTGTCTTAAAATGAAAAGTCAGAGGAGAAATTTAGAAGTGCTTGTACCTGCAAAGGGTGGTAAACATTTGAAACTCTCTTTTGCAAAGTGCAATTGATACTTGATAAATTGTTAATTTTAAATCTAAGACTGATAGCCTTTAGCTGTTCAAAGGTATTAAGGGATTTGGAGCAAAGGCAGGTACATGTCATTAGAAGTCTCAGGATTTCAGTGAACGATGAAATAGGCTCAAGGAGCTAAATGGCCTACTTCTGTCTAAATGTTTCCAATGATCTTCCTTCACAGTGTGTGCCTTGAGAGTCTGATGGGCCCATGTAGAACGTAGCATTTGTGCTCCTTTCAACCTCAATCATATGGATTTTGAAGTCCAAAACTCTGTTGCCCTAATGCCACTCATCTTCCAACAAGTAAAATATTCCCAAAGTTGTTTCAGCGGTTGCAGTAACCTGAGTACAGTTCCTTTTAAGAGGGGCAGGCAAGCTTGAAGAAATGCAGACTAGCTTCATATCATACCTGTACTGCAAGCCACTGGGCTCATTCTGAGCATGCAGCTAGTCAGTGATGCGTATTGTGTTGTTCTGTACACCAGTATCATACTTAATGAGCAAGCAATGTGAAATTTACTTGTCTCATCGAGACGTGGTGCAGGGAAATTGTGCATCATAATCCTCGTGCTAGGAATTGTGCCAAATTGAACTGTAGTCATACTAATCTTATGTACTACATTTGTACCTAAATAGAAACATGAAATTTCTTGTAAAACAAAACCAAAGTACTGATATTATGCATTTTTATCATTTTTATCTCCCATGATAGAGATCACTAATCAAAAGTTAGTGCTTATAAATAGATAGCAATGACACCAAAAAATATGAGGATAATATGGGAAAACGGCATTGAGTGGATGGTCAGCCATGATCAAGAATGGAATGCAGGTTTCAGATGAATGGCAAACTCCTGCTCCAATGTTTATGTGTTAAGGAATATTATGGCATTTCATGATAAGCTCTTGAAATAAGTAGTGATTTATTAATTTGTGTAATGGGGATGTATTGGAGCATTATAGGAAAAATCTTAAAGTTTTAAACATACCTTCTTGAACATCTTTGGGTATTTAGAATCAATGGTGTATATAGTCTGACTGCAAAACAAGTTTACCCAAATTCTCATGACTATTCAAATCCTCACCTTGGTTTCTGGTTAAGGGTATTTAATTCCAATTCAACTCCCATGTATGTGTTGATTGTCAACTATAAGTTAAATTTATTTCATTAAATTAATTTTCATAAACTGCAGTCATGTTTATTGTGCTGAGAAGTAAAGTAAATTCAATGCAGAATATCAAAAACAGCATAGAAATAGAAGAAAATTAGCAATGTCTGATTGAAATTTAAAAATGCATAAAACTTGCATCCAATCCTCAGTTTTCTACTGAATTCCCCAAACCCAAACTCAAATAAATCACAAATGGGATTTACTCACCACTGCTTCCAATTTATATATAAATATCATGCAATTTCATATATCCTGCTGCAAACAGCTTTTAAAGGCACATTTCAAAATGGAAAATGTAAACTTATGTCCTTGACTCCATCAAAACCTACAAAATGTAAAAATCTAGAAAAAAAGAGATATTGTTGTGCTGCCTGACAATAAAGGATCCTTTCTGCAACTGTTTTTACTTAAATCTGTTAGGGCTTCATAAATATTACCATGTACTGTATGCAGCTGTCTGTAATAGGCACAAAAGGGTTAAAAGAATTCTAAGGTTCACAAAATTTAGTCAGATAGATAATTTCTTTGAAAAGGATTATATTGAATTACTGATTCCAACTTCAGCGGGAGTAAGTAAAAATTAAGAACAATTATACAAATAACTCAGAGTAGTGACCATATCATGGCTTGAATATGCAGGTGGTACAAGTAATGAAATAGCACAAATACAATCTGGTGTAGATTTTCTTCATATCACAGGCAACACAAACCTGAATCAATGTGCTAATAAGATCTGTTACCTGTATTTTTGTTCTAACAATGCTTTAAGCAGTAGGAAAAATGTCAACAAATATTATCCAACTTAAATTGATAGATATATCCAAAACTCAAACATTATGGTAAATAAAATGTCACTAAGCTCTGTGCAAAAAGTGACTAAATAGATTCTGAGGATGACGGAGCATATCAAATTAACATAATTTCATTTTACATTAGTTTAAGTGAACTAGAAAAACTATATTTATACAGTGTCTTTGAAATAATGAAACATACTACAATCCTTCAAAATAGTATTGTCAAACAAAGTGTGACATCAAGCCATGGAAGGAGATATTTGTTCATATGACCAAAAGCTTGGTCAAAGAGATATGTTTTATGGATATTGAAGAAAAGGGAGGTATAGAAGCATAGGTGGAGGAAGGGTATTCCAGATCTTGATGTTCTAGGCAACTGAAGGCACAGCACAAATGTGCAAGTGATTAACATCAGGAATGCACAAGAGTTCTCGTAGGGTTGCAAGGTTGAAAGAGATTTTAGAGATGGAGAATGGTGAAGAGTTGACAACACGAATTAAATTTTAAAAATCAATGCCAAGTGTGAATGTAAGTCAGTAAACAAAGGGTAAGACACAAACAACTGAGCTTTGGAGGCGTCAAGTTAATGAACTGTGGGAGATCACTAAAGAGTGCATTTGAATATTCAATCCTGGAGAAAACAAAAGAATAAATGAGCCTTTCAACAATAAAAGTACGAGGAAAAGGGCAAAGTTGAGTGATATTATGTACAAGGTATTATATGGCTATAGGAGGGAGGGCATCAAATTTCTGAGGCATTGGGAGAGGTTCTAGAGCAGGTGGGCAGGCCACATCTTAGCAGTGATATATTAAAATGCTGTGCAATATGTTACTAGGGTGGCATGGTGGCTCAGTGGTTAGCACTGCTGCCTCACAGCGCCAGGGACATGGGTTTGATTCCAGCCTTGTCTGACTGTCTATGTGGAGTGGGCACGTTCTCCTCATGTCTGCGTGGGTTTCTTCTGGGTGCTTCAGTTTCCTCCCACAATCCAAAGATGTGCAGGTTAGGTGAATTGGCCATGCTAAATTGCCCACAGTGTTCAGAGATGTGTTATTTAGGATAAATGGACAGTATTGGGGAATGGGTTTGGGTAGGATACTCTTCAGAGGGTTGGTATGGACTTGTTGGGCAGAAGGCCTGTTTCCACACTAGGGATTCTATGATCTATATATTGAGGCCTGGTATCGATGGAGGGAGCGAGGGGTCCAGTGACCCTCCTTCAGAACAATTTTGGAGAAAGGTCACTGGACTTGAAACATTAACTCTGCTTTCTCCCCACAGATATTGTCAGACCTGCTGAGTTTCTCCAGCAATTTATGTTGTTATATAAGAACTTCAGAACTAGGAGTAGCAATAGGGAACTCTGTGTCTGATGCCTTCTCCACCATTTAATATGATCAAGGTTGATCTCATCTTGGTCTCATTATTTTTCTGCTGGTTCCCTATAATCCTTTAACCCTTCACTGATTAAAAATCAGTCTATCTCCCCCTTACGGTTATTCAATGTCTGGCATCCATCTGAATCTGGAGTGGAGTTCCACACATTGATGATGCTTTTAGAGGAGTAATTCCTCTTCATCTGTGTTTTAAATTGTTCACCACTTCACCTAAAGCTATGACCTCTCATTCCACCTGTTCTATCTTTACTTTGTCCATCCACTTTATCACCTGATTAGATTCCCTACAGTATGGAAACAGACCCTTCAGCCCAACAAGTCCACACTGACCCTCCGAAGTGTAACCCATTCCCCTATCCTATATTTACCCCTGCCAAAGCATCTAACACAATGGGCAATTTAGCATTACCAATTCACCTGACCTGCATATTTTTGGATTGTGGGAGGAAACCGGAGCACCCACGCAGACACGGGGAGAATGTGTAAACTCCACACAGTCACCCAAGGCAGGAATCGAACCCGGGTCCCTGGCGCTGTGAGGCAGCAGTGCTATCCACTGAGCCACCGTGCCACCCATGCTAACCACTGAGCCACCATGCTGCCCAAATCCCAAATTATATACCTCAAATTAGATCTCCTCTCATTCTTCTAAACTGTAGAGAGTATAAGCCTAAACTTCTCAATCTACCCTCGAAAGACAAGCCTTTCATTTCTGGAATTAATCTTACAAACCTTAGCTGAACTGCCTCCAATGCAATTACCTCCTTAGTAGGTGGTCAGAGTAAGGAAGAAAAAAATTAAGTCGAAATCAGGATTATTGTGCATGTATAGTATAGTAGAAGTAGATTAGATTACTTACAGTGGGGAAACAGGTCCGTCGGACCAACAAGTCCACACCGACCCTCCGAAGAACAACCCACCCAGGCCCATTCCCCTACACCTAACACTACAGGCAATTTAGCATAGCCAATTCACCTAACCTGCACATTTTTGGACTGTGTGAGGAAACTGGAGCACCCGGAGGAAACCCACACAGACACGGGGAGAATGTGCAAACTCCACACAGACAGCCTGAGGCTGGAATTGAACCTGGGTCTCTGGCGCTGTGAGGCAGCAGTGCTAACCGCTGTGCCAACGTGCCGTATATACAAGGAGTATAATAAATAAGATTGGGGAGTTACAGGCACAGATTGCCCTCTGGAATTTTAATGTTGTGGCAATGACACACAATCAATTTTTCTAGTCCAGCATGAAAAGATACACAGGTTCTTGGAAATGAGATGGACCAAGTGACAGTTGGGAAACATTTAGGAGACAGTGATATTGTATCATAAGGTTCAGGATGATAGTGGAGAATGACACGTGAGAAAATTAAATTGGCTGACTTCAATGGGATAAGATTGGAACTCGGCAGGTTGACTGGAATTAGAGGTTGGCAAATTGAATTCTGACCATAAAAGGTTTCAGCAGAACTCTTGTCAGCTGTTAGCAGAAACTACTGAGAACTCGAAAGAAAATTAATTAACTTCTATAGAACCAACTACCTTAATTATAGCAATCACATGCTTAAACTATAGCAATCATTTGCAGATACATTCTATTTTGTTCAAAAAGCCCCCAATATGTAGGCAGTCAGTCAATGTGACATTTTATAAATTCCTACTTTGGAAATAAAACCAATCTAACTCCAGGTTAAGACACAGACAAACTCTAAACAAGATCTCAAACCTAAAATGCATTTTGGACATAGGTTTGCTTGCTGAGCTGAAAAGTTCATTTCCAGACATTTTGTTACCCTACTTGGTAACATCTTCAGTGGTTGTTGTAAGTGTTTGTTACAGTCCTTGCACGGTATTTTGTAAATGACATCAGCAAGGACTGTAACAAACACTACATTGGACAAATAGGCAGAAAACTAGCCACCAGGATACATGAACACCAACTAGCTACAAAAAGACATGACCCTCTCTCACTGGTATCCTCACGTATAGATGAGGAAGAACACCAATTCGAATGGGACAACATATCCATCCCAGGACAAGCCAAACAAAGACACGCACGAGAATTCCTAGAAGCATGGCATTCCAACCAGAACTCTATCAACAAACACATCGAGTTAGACGCCATCTACAATCCCCTGAGAAAAAGAACAGGATGTGACTTCACCACAGGAAATGACATCACCACAGGAAATGACATCACCAACCCAAATAAACCCAAACATATAAATAGAAAGCAGGAATTTTCAGCATTGCTTCGCCTGAGGCCCACTGAAGATGTTACTAGTAAGGTAATGAAACGTCTGGAAATGAACCTTTCAGCTCAGTGAGCAAACCTACATTCAAAACCTCAACCTGAGCTAAAAATCTTCTCAAAACTCACTAAAATGCATTGTCTGACCTGTGACGTCACCTCTTTTATACTGATAAAACCTTAAGTATCTCAGGGTAGTGACTTGGAAGAAACTTTGGGATTTGCATGTTAGTTAATCGAAACCTGCACCTCCATTCTAACTGATTCAAGATTTAACAGCCATCTTAGGTGTGTTCAATTAATTTGCATCAGTTATATGACCCTTTAATCTTTTATTTATAAATTCTGTGTCTAAGGTCTCCCTCTCTCATTAGAACCTGAAGAAGGAGTGAGGCTCTGAAAGCTTGTGTTTTCAAATAAATCTGTTAGAATATAACCTTGTGTCGTGTGATTTTTGACTTTGATATTATTACTGGAGAAAAGTTATATCTAATCCTTTGAGTATAGTTGCTTTGAGATTTACAACATATTCTTTTTGGTTCTTTTGAAATTATTCAGATTCCATCTTGAAGAGAAACTTCTAAATGCCTGAAAATGCCTTGATTCAAATAAATTTGATTATTTTATATACTAGAAAGGTTAACAGACATGCTGGATTTAAATACGGAACTGCTCAACTATAGAAAGGAGCTGTAACCAAACACTTACATATGTATCTTTTAAACCGCTGTTGGGACCAAGTCGAACTTCTTCCAAGTCTTTCTTCAGTTGGGTAAAAGCCTCCTCTGATCGCCATAGCTAGAGAGGAAATCAACAGAACTGATTATAAGTTTTAAAGATTTAAAAGATATATGAAGTACTATCTTAAATAAAGAGAAAAAACATTCTCATTGGTGTTTAATTGAAATTATTCCGATTTAGGAATCAATACTATATTAGAAAACATGCATTCACAAAATCAGATTTATTATTGTATTTGGATTTGATCACCAACATGACTGCTCACTTGATTTTTAATTAAGAATGAGGTCACTGATTCCTCTAAAAACAGCAGCCTCATTTTTGGAACCTCCTTAAAGGTTTCACCTAGTGGCCAATCTGAATAACCTTGTAGGATTAGTTCAAAGTGACAGAAAACCTGCATTTGTAGACAAGTATGATTATGATATTTTACTGATTATTGCATTTAGAACAGTCAAACCCTAAGCAGCCAACTTTCATATCAGTGATCTTTTGCAAATAAAGAGAAATTACCTACAATGTAAAGAGGTCTCCCAAATGTAAAAACATAATGCATTCATTTACAAACACAGGAAACAAAATCTTTGGTACCCTATTGCTTAACTCATTGTGTTTTCCTTATCAAAAGGCTTGCTCATTCTGTTACTCTATGATCTGTTTTCCTACCGTCTTTAGCAGGAGTGGCTGAAGATTGCTGTTGCTCACTTTTAAAGGTGACTATGGCCTAAAACTGTTCAATCCTGTGGTCATGGTAACCTTCTCAAGGCAGAGCAGAGCTTTGGTTCCAGACTACTGTGTCCCAATCATTTATGTTTCCATCAAGTCTGCCAGGCATGGAATCCCTTTGTGAGGGTACAAATGTAACATTCCTGTCCAGTCTAAAACTTGGGCATCAAGGCTCACAGTTGCTTGAGGTCATTAATTAAGCCACCTTCAGTCTTTACCAGTGAAAATCAGCAGAGGAAAAGTGAATTAAGGTGATTAGCAAAAGATCCATGGGAACATGAGGAATACTTTAGACAGTGGGAGGTTCGGATATAGAATGTACTGTCTGACAGTGTAGTGGAAGCAAATTCAATCATCGTTTTTAAAAAGAAGTTGGATATAAACACCTGAAGAGAAAATATTTGCAGAGCCTGGAATTAACTGCGTACCTTGGCTGAGAGTTAACATGGAAATAAAGGGAGGATAAACAGAAATTGCGGGAGAAACTCAGCAGGTCTGGCAGCGCCTGTGGGGAGAAATCAGAGTTAATGTTTTGAGTCCATAACTCTTCATTGGAACTGTTCTGGTGAAGAGTCATGGACACGAAACATCAACTTTGTTTTCTCCCCTCAGATGCTCCCAGACCTGCTGAGTTTCTCCAGCAATGTCTGCTTTTGTGTCAGACCTCCAACCCACACAGATCTTTATTTTATTATGGAAATGAAGGGTCAAGCTGCATCCATCTGTGCTGTAATCACTTTATGGTTCTTGAATTACAAGAATAGCCTGCTTAGGACAGGGCTTCATAAACTGTTGCTTGCAACCCCCATTGGGGTTGCCAGCCAAAGTTTTGAGGTTGCAAGCTCCAAGGCAGTAATGGCTAGCATGTAAACCCCACTGAATGCTAATAGCTAACCTTATTGTCTAAGTGGAGAGTAATTTCATAGTGCGTTGGTACAAAAGGGTCTGGATATCATTGTTATGGATTACAGAAATCTAGTATGCATGTACAGCAGATATTAGAGTCACAGAGTCATAGAGATGTACAGCATGGAAACAGACCCTTCAGCCCAACCCGTCCATGCCGACCAGATATCCCAATCCAATTTACTCCCACCTGCCAGCACCCGGTCCATATCCCTCCAAACCCTTCCTATTCATATACCCATCCAAATGCCTCTTAAATATTGCAATTGTACGAGCCTCCACCACATCCTCTGGCAGTTCATTCCATACATGTACCACCCTCTGCGTGAAAAAGTTGCCCCTTAGGTCTCTTTTATATCTTTCCCCTCTCACCCTAAACCTATGCCCTCTAGATCTGGACTCCCCGATCCCAGGGAAAAGACTTTGTCTATTTATCCTATTCATGCCCCTCATAATTTTGTAAACCTCTATAAGGTCACCCCTCAGCCTCCGACGTTCCAGGGAAAACAGCCCCAGCCTGTTAAGCCTCTCCCTGTAGCTCAAATCCTCCAACCCTGGCAACAACCTTGGAAATCTTTTCTGAACCCTTTCAAGTTTCACAACATCTTTCTGATAGGAAGGAGACCAGAATTGCACGCAATATTCCAACAGTGGCCTAACCAATGTCCTGTACAGCTGCAACATGACCTCCCAACTCCTGTACTCAATACTCTGACCAATAAAGGAAAGCATAACAAACGCCTTCTTCACTATCCTATCCACCTGTGACTCTACTTTCAAAGAGTTATGAACCTGCACTCCAAGATCTCTTTGTTCAGCAACACTCCCTAGGATCTTACCATTAAGTGTATAAGTCCTGCTAAGATTTGCTTTCCCAAAATGCAGCACCTCGCATTTATCTGAATTAAACTCCATCTGCCACTTCTCAGCCCATTGGCCCATCTGGTTCAGATCCTGTTGTAATCTGAGGTAACCCTCTTTGCTGCCCACTACACCTCCAATTTTGGTGTCCTCTGCAAACTTACTAACGGTACCTCTTATGCTCACATCCAAATCATTTATTTAAATGACAAAAAGTAGAGGACCCAGCACTGATCCTTGTGGCACTCCACTGGTCACAGGCCTCCAGTCTGAAAAACAACCCTACACCACCATCCTCTGTCTTCTACCTTTGAGCCAGTTCTGTATCCAAATGGCTAGTTCTCCCTTTATTCCAGGAGATCTAACCTTGCTAATCAGTCTCCCATGGGGAACCTTGTCGAACGCCTTACTGAAGTCCATATAGATCACATCTACTGCTCTGCCCTCATCAATCTTCTTTGTTACTTCTTCAAAAAACTCAATCAAGTTTGTGAGATATGGTTTCCCATGCACAAAGCCATGTTGACTATCCCGAATCGGTCCTTGCCTTTCCAAATACATGTACATCCTATCCCTCAGGATTCCCTCCAACAACTTGCCCACCACCGAGGTCAGGCTCACTGGTCTATAGTTCCCTGGCTTGTCTTTACCGCTCTTCTTAAACAGTGGCACCACGTTTGCCAACCTCCAGTCTTCCGGCACCTCACCTGTGACTATCGTGACTATCGATGATACAAATATCTCAGCAAGAGGCCCAGCAATCACTTCTCTAGCTTCCCACAGAGTTCTCGGGTACACCTGATCAGGTCCTGGGGATTTATCCACTTTTAACCGTTTCAAGACATCCAGCACTTCCTCCTCTGTAATCTGGTCATTTTTCAAGATGTCACCATCTATTTCCCTACAGTCTATATCTTCCATATCCTTTTGCACAGTAAATACTGATGCAAAATATTAATTTAGTATCTCCCCCATTTTCTATGGCTCCACACAAAGGCTGCCTTGCTGATCTTTGAGGGGCCCAATTGTCTCCCTAGTTACCCTTTAGTCCTTAATATATTTGTAAAAACCCTTTGTATTCTCCTTAATTTTATTTGCCAAAGCTATCTCATGTCCCCGTTTTGCCCTCCTGATTTCCCTCTTAAGTATACTCCTACTTTCTTTATACTCTTCTAAGGATTCACTTGATCTATCCTGTCTATACCTGACATATGCTTCCTTCTTTTTCTTAACCAAACCTCAATTTCTTTCGTCATCCAGCATTCCCTATACCTACCAGCCTTCCCTTTCACCCTGACAGGAATATACTTTCTCAAGGAAAGCAAATGGATTTTTAGCATTTATTGCTAAAGGAATAGAGTATAAAGGTAGGAAAGTGTTGCTGCAACGGTACAAGGCATTAGTGAGACTACACCTGGAATACTGCATAAAACTTTGGTCCTCTGATTTGAGGAAGGCTGTATTTGCATTGGAAACAGTTCAGAGGAAGTTAACTGGATTGATTTCAGAGATGAGGGTATGTCTTATGAAGAGAGATTGAGTAGCTTAGACTTATACTTTTTAGAGTTTACAAAAATGAGAGAAGATCTAGTTTAGATACATAAAATGCAAAGAGAATTGACACAGTGAACTTAGAGCGGATATTTCCTCATGTGGGGCAATCTGAATGAGAGGCTGTTAGGACAAGGGATAGCAGATTTATGACAGAGATGAGGAGGGCTTATTTCTCTTAAATGGTCATGAATCTGTGAAATTCACTACCCCAGAATGTGGTGGATGTTGAGACATTAGTAAATTTAAGGATGAGATAGGCAGATTTTTAATTAGTAATAGATTGAAAAGTTCTAGGGAACAGGTAGAATAGTGGAGTTGAGGATGAGATAAGCTCCATTGTAATTGCATTATATGGAGGAGTAGGTTCAAAGGGCTGAACTATCTCCTCCTGCTCCTAGTTCTTATGTTCTTATGAATGTCCCATTTAAGTCATTTCATTTTTTTTAAAACTATGGCCTTGTCCTTGAGGTTACGTTACTGTCTCACAAAATTCCATGGAAAAGTATGTGTTTTTCACTCGAAAATTCTATGGACTTAGTAGCTTGCCCTCTCCCATTCCATTCCCCCCCAACTCTCACAAGTCTCCTACTGTTTCACCTCACTATAGTCTCATCCCATTCTCACACGAATCACAGCAATTTTCAAGCATCATAGTGCAGCAACAATGGGAAGCACGAGCTTAGGAATATTAGAACAGGGAACAACATAAATTGGTGAGGTATATAGAAAGGTCGTTAATTCTGTTTTGTAACAGTTTCTGGAATTTTGTTAGAAACATTTATTTGTTGGAGGGCTTTTATTTCAGAAATTTAGCTAAAAAAAAATATTGATCTGTAACAGGTCAAGTGAAAAGTGGGGAACAACAGAGTGACCTTGATGATGACATGATGTTTTATGGGAACTACAGCCTTAGGACTATACCTTATGTTATTTTTGACCAACTCTGAGTTTGTTGAGCTTTTTGGAGGGATTCCCACAATGATGCAGGTTTTCTCACCATACTTAACAAAGGTCACTTAGCCCCATCTTACTATGTGCCATTCCCAGAACAACCTGCCACTCAGCATATAGCTCAGAATTAATCAGAATCCTTTGCACCGCTGCCGACACAGTCAAGCACTATTAATCTGGATCTACTGGCATAGAAATTGAGGGGAACAGTAAACTTGACAGCTACTGAAGTGCCATTTTCGCTCTGATGTGAGGTTGCATCTGATTTGCAGGAGGTGGTTCAATCGGTCACCTACTGCTTGTTAAAACACAAGTGCCTCACGAACTGCTCCTAGTTGAGATAGGGGTGGAGTGCTCTCTCAAGACTTATGGTGGGTAGGGTGTTCCATTGACTATCCGCCTTCACCTCCTCCATTTGAAAACCACTTGCCTTTTCTGCTGCCTGAGCACTATTTTCATACTAAAGCACAAATCCCTCATAATTAAAGCAGGTTTTCTCTTAACATAACAATGCCACACCATTCCTTTTAAAATCTTACACATTAGCAAAGCTGCTTCAAGAACATTATGAAATACTGTACTTCCATAAACGATTGTGTCAGTAACAGTAAGTCAACTGTCAATGAGGAGAGATGAACAATCAGGAGAAATGTTTTCACCTAAAGAGTGGTGAGTCTGTTGAATTCTCTGCCACAGAAAACAGTTGATACCAAAACATTGAATGTTTCCAAAAAGGAGTTACATATAGTTCTTAGGGCTAAAGGGACCAAAGGAAATGGGGAGAAATCTGAAAGAAGGTACTGAATTGGATGATCAGCCATCACATTGAATGGCAGAGCAGGCTCAAAGGGCCAAATAGTCTACTCCTGTTTTCTTTGTTTCTAGGGTTCTAATTGGATTTCAACCGGTAAATGGATGGATGATCATTTCAATCATGCTAGTTGGTGAAGTGCTGAATCTAGAATTGAGTGTGACTAGGAAAGAAGGTTAAGTAGGCTTGCGTGGTTTAATGTGGCAGAATGTTGTACCAATTTGCCCAACTGATGCACAACCTACTCACTCTGCATTAGTCTGGTGCACACATGGCAGGAGCCAGTCAGCATAAACTGCACAACCTGTGCCAGAGCTGACTGGAAGAGTTCATTATTTAATTTTAAGGGCTTACACAGTGCCGGCACCAGTGGGATCATACAGTCTGATTCCCAAACCCTTGTTTGTAGCTACAAAATCTGAAGTGATTAATAGACAGCATATAGAAAAATCAGCAGTTTTAATATCAGTTATGCTTTTAAAATGAAAACTCTAATGTGCATCTCTATATATTTTACCATGTCAAATATTTGTTTTGCTTTGCTGTGATGGGAATAAAATATTTGAAAAAATAAAAACATTTTTATGATCTCATAAAGAAACAAACACATGAACAATGACAAACTGCTTTTAAAGATAAGTATCATGTGATCCATTGGATAAACAATTTCAGGAGAGGAAGAGCTTATAACCATAAAACAAAAACCATAAATGAGCAAACTGAAGGATTTTTCAAAACTCTGGGAGAAAGATTTAACAAATCCTAATGAAACAATATTTTCAAAGTAATTTTGAAATGAAGGCCTTATTTAATAATTTAAAAATCATAAATCCTATTTTAATTTTATAAGATGAAAAGACATTTTCTAACTTTCCTGAACAAGAATCATACCTCTTGTTTCAAGGCTATGACCTTGCTCTCCAGGTGGTGTATATCCTGAAGCTGATTTAGATTTTCTGAATCTTTTACAGCCATTTCATTATGCAGTTCAGTTATGGTGTCCTGTAAATCTTGAATTTTTTGTTCCTTTTCAATGACCTACAATAATCAGAAACAAGTGACTGGAAGCAAAACTTACTTTAGATAAAATAAAGTCCCTACAACAACTCATCCACCAAACATTAGCAATTGTATGTAGTTGTAAAGAGGATGCAACTAAAGAAAACTCTTTTAATTTTTTCCTTTCATTTCTTGACAGTAGCTAATATATCTTATATTTTCACAATTAAAGTATAAGATTTTAAATAATTTAATCTATTTACTACTTTTCTACTTCAGCTCTGACATCCAACAAAAATAACACCTTGCTTTTGACCAGCTATTGCTCCTTGGCTGTTGTCAATCATATTTTTTCATTACAGAGTATGAGTGTGGCTGGCAAGACAACCACTTACTGCTCATTTCTAACTGCCCTTGAGAAAGTGTTGACAATGTATTTTTTCCTGAAACATTACAATCCACGTAGTGTGAGTACACTCACAGTACTGTTAACTCGGGAGTTCTAAGACTTTCAACCAGAGACAATAAACGAAAAGCAATAGATTTGCACATCAGGGTGGTGTGAGACTTGGAAGGGATCTTGTCAGGGTTCCTTATTGCTCCTGTCCTTCTGGGCAGTGGAGTCGCAGGTTTAGAAGATACTTCTGAAAGAACTTTGGCAAGTTGTTGTAGTAAATCTTGTATGATACAGATTGCAGCCACTGGGAGCTGGTGAAGGAAATAGTGAATTTTTAAGTTGGTGTCTGTGGTTCCAGTTGAGTAGGCTGCTTTGCCCTGGATACACTAAAGCTTCTAAAATATTTTGGAGCTGCACTCATCCACCCAAGGGAGATCATCACATCACAATCCTGACTGATGCTTGAAAGATCATGAAAGAATTTATTGTAACTATGTAATCAAAACACTATTTACCAATTAATTTATCATAAATTCTATTTTAAGGTTGTTAAACCAAAACACGTTTGCTGATTTTTCTAAACAGAGAGGTGAGTCACAACCTTTAAGTTACTTCTGAAGCCAAGGATTTTATTCAAGGTTCTCAGTGATGACATCTAGAATGTTGCTGCTGGGGAAGTTCAATGATGTCAGCCTCACTCAATATCAAAGGGAGGTGGTTAGCTTCTTCCTTATTGGAAACGATAATAGGTGTTGGTACATACGGACATAGATAACTTCATTATTTGAGGAGTAGTGATTGGAAATTAATACTGGGCACTCATCAGCAAACATCTACAATTTAGAGTCATAGAGTCATAGAGATGTACAACACGGAAAGAGACCCATTGGTCCAACTTGTCCATGTTGACCAGATATCCTAACCCAATCTAGTCCCACCTGCCAGCACCCAGCCATATCCCTCCAAACCCTTCCTATTCATTTACAGATGCATTTTAAATGTTGTAATTGTACCAGGCTCCACCACTTCCTCTGGCAGCTCATTCCATACACGCACCACTGTCTGCATGAAAAAGTTGCCCCTTAGGTCCCTTTTAAACTTTTTCCCTCTCACCCTAAATCTATGCCCTCTAGTTCTGGACTCCACATCCTCAGGGAAAAAGCCATGTCTATCCATGCCCCTCATGATTTTAAAAACCTCTATAAGGTCACCCCTCAGCCTCCGACATTTCAGAGAAAACAGCCCCAGCCTATACAGCTATAGCTCAAATCCTCCAATCCTGGCAACATCCTTGTCAATCTCTTCTGAACACTTTCAAGTTTTGTGATATTCCTCCGATAGGAGGGAGACCAGAATTGCACGGAATATTCCAAAAGTGGCCTAATCAATGTCCTGTACAGCAGCAACACGACCTCCCAACTCCTGTACTCAATACTCTGACCAATAAAGGAAAATATACCAAATGTTTATCCTATCTACCTGTGACTCCACTTTCAAGGAACTATGAACCAAGGTGTCTTTGTTCAGCAACACTCCCTAGGACCTTATCATTAAGTGTGTAAGTCCTGCTCTGATCCAATTGTCCAAAATGTAGCACCTCACATTTATATAAATTAAACTCTATCTGCCACTCCTCAGCCCATTACCCATCTGATCAAGATCCCTTGTACTCTGAGGTAACCTTCTTCACTGTCTACTACACCTCCAATTTTGGTATCATCTACAAACTTACTAACCATACCTCCTATGTTCACATCCAAATCATTTATATAAATGACAAAAAGCAGTGGACCCAGCACCAATCCTTGTGGAACTCCACTGGTGACAGGCCTTCAGTCTGAAAAGCAACCCTCACCACCATCCTCTGCCTTTTACCTTCTGTATCATATGACTAGTTCTCCCTGTATTTCATGAGATCTAACCTTGCTTACCAGTATCCCATGAGGAACCTTGTCAAACACCTTACTGAAGTCCATATAGATCACATGCTCCAATCAATCCTCTTCGTTACTTTTTCAAAAAACTCAATTAAGTTTGTGAGACATAATTTTCCATGCACAAAGCCATGCTGACTATCCCTAATCAGTCCTTGCCTTTCCAAATACATGTAAATCCTGTCCATCAGGATTCCCTCCAACAATTTGCCCACCACCGATATCAGGCTCAGTGGTCTATAGTTCCATGGCCTTTCCTTACCATCTTTCTTAAATAGTGGCATCACATTAGCCAATCTCCAGTTTTCCAGCACCTCACCTTTGACTATTGATCATGCAAATATCTCAGTAAGGCACCCAGCAATCACTTCCCTAGCTTCCCACAAAGGTCTAGGGTACACCTGGTCAGGTCCTGGGAATTTATCCACTTTTATGCTTTTCAAAACATCCAGCACCTTCTCCTCCGTCATATTTGTATTTGCAGAATTGTATTTTATTTTGCTCAAAAACTACATAAAGCTTGAAAGGTTCTGTAAGCCCCACTTTAGAAAAAAGAATTGACTCAACATTGATACAGACTTTACTTCACACATTTAATGCATTGTCTGAGTTGAGATGACACCTATTATTAGATAAGCTGACACCGCCTTGAGAATGTAATGCTGGAAATAACATATTAAAGAACCTAAACCACCATTCTAAAAGATGAAAGATTTAATCTAAATTTATTGAAGAACTATAACCTGGTGTTGTGTGATTTTTAACTAAAGTTGTTTAATATATCATTACAACTCCATAACACTGTAACTCTTTTGCTATAAATTCTGTGTCGTATGGTCATGTTCCACAACCGCCTGATGAACAGCCAGCGCCTCAAAAGCTACTGCTTCCAACTAAACCTGTTGGACTATAACCTGGTGTTGTGTGATATTAAATTTTGTCCACCCCAGTCCAACACCGGCACCTCCAAATCATAACTCTGTAACATGGACATTTTCAAGATGTCACCATCTATTTCCCCACATTCTCCATCTTCCATGCCTTTTTCCACAGTAAGCACTGATGCAAAATACTCATTTAATATCTCCCCCACCTCCACACATAGCTACCTTGTGTGATCTTTGAGGGGCCCAATTCTATCCCTAGTTATCCTTTTGTTCTTAATGCATTTATAAAATTCCTTTAGATTCTCCTTAACCCTATCTACTAAGGCTATCTCATGTCCCCTTTTTACCCTCCTGATTTCCCTCTTAAGTACACTCCTACTGCCATTATACTTTGAAGGATTCACGTGGGCTCTGCTGTCTATACTGCTGTCTATATATGCTTCCTTCCTTTTCTTAACCAAAATCTCAATTTCTCCAGTCATCCAGCATTCACTACCAGCCTTTCCTTTCATCCTAACAGTAATGTACTATCTCTGAACTCTTGTTATCTCATTTCTGAAGGCTTCCCATTTTCCAGCCATCCCTTTACCTGTGAACAGCTGCTACCAATCAGTTTTTGAAAGTTCTTGCTTAATACCGTCAAAATTGGCCTTTCTCCAGTTTAGAACTTCAACTTTTAGATCAGGTCTATCCTTTTCCATCATTATTTTAAAATTAATAGAATTATGGTTGCTGCCCCAAAGTACTCTCCCACTGACACCTGAGTCACCTGCCCTGCCTTATGTCCCAAGAGTAGGTCAAGTTTTGCACCTTCTCTTCCTTGTACACACTTAACAAATTTCTCTCCATCTAAAACCTTAACACTATGGCAGTTCCAGTTTATGTCTGTGAAGTTAAAATCCTCTACCATAACCACCCTATTATTCTTACAGATAACTGAGATCTCCTTACAAATTTGTTTCTCAATTTCCCACTGACTGTTAGGGGGTCTAGAATACAATCCCAATAAGGTGATCATCCCTTTCGAATTTCTCAGTTCCACCCAAATAACATCCCTGGGTGTATTCCCAGGAATATCCTCTCTAAGTACAGCAGTAATGCTATTCCTTATCAAAAATGCCACTCCCCCTCCTCTCTTGCTTCCCTTTCTATCCTTCCTGTAGCATTTGTATCCTGGAACATTAAGCTGCCAGTCCCATCCATCCCTGAGCCATGTTTCTGTAATTGCTATGAATTCCCAGTCACATGTTCCTAACCATGCCCTGAGTTTACCTGCCTTCCCTGTCAGGCCTCTTGCATGTGTTTAGTGTTATGAGGAAGCTAATTGTTAAAGTTTTGAAAGCTAGTCTTTTTAGAACACTGCCTTGTGGAACTCTTAGAGAAATATCTTGGAGCTGAGATGGCTGGTCTCAACAACCACAACCACCTTCCTTTGTGAAGACTCCAGTCTGTGGAGAGCTCTACTTTGATATGATTAACTTTATTTTTATCAAATGTACGCTGCAAAATTTGTAGATATCACAAAATTACGTTGGAAATTATTTACAAATAAGTTTAAAGATTACAAAAGCACTGTAAAATACAATGCCATTAATGCCAAAAGCTCTCCTTTACAGTACTCACACCTGAGATATTTTCCTTTTACCATCACACCTACAGGGCTTAATTGATGTTTTGATTGTTGTCCTGGGAATCATATCCTTTGCAGCAGCATGACATTCTGACAGTGAAAATCCTATTACGCTTCCATTAGTACCACCATGTGAGCAAACAATAAATAGCGTTTTGTTTTCAATTCTTGTGGAGATCCCAGAATATATGCAGTATATGGGCCACTACACCTATCAGCTCATTAACCAAACGATGAGATGAAACGGATTGACTGCTTTTATCTGGTAATATTATCATGTGACTTACTAGCTTCAACGTAGAATTTATTCCATTGCTGAACATAAAACACTTCTGAATTTGATTTGAATAAACATTCCTAACATTTCTCCCATGATATCTACATTTAACAAAACATTAGTATTGAATATCCAGATGTTAAAGATTGATTTGGTGCAAGAAATCCAGAAATTTCAGGAAAAGCTCAGTAGGTCTGGCAGCATCTGCGGACAGAAATCAGAGTTAACGTTGCGGGTCGAATGGCCCTTCCTCAGAACATATACTCTGATTTCTCTCCACAGATGGTGCCTGACCTGCTGAAGTTTTCCAGCAATTTCTGTTTTTGTTTCTGATTTTCAGCATTTGCAGTACTTATGGTTTTTATTTCGATGTCGTGCATCTCACTTTTGAAAGCATGTTGTCCATAATATTTATGTCCATTTTCTGAGAAACCTTATTAATAATGGGTAGGGGTATTTGGCAATACTATTGTGATTCCCTTATTTACCCATATATTTACATTGATCACATAGCCACAACATTCACCCATGTTCCCAGGACCACTGGGTCAACAGAGGTCTGGTAAAAATCTGTTCTTTGCATGCTTAACATACTTTCTACAAGAAAGCTACCTTTTTGGTACAGCCAATTCGTGGATTTTGAAATATGGATTTCAAAGGCCAGATTTCTGCCAAGTTGGGTCAACTCAGAGCCCTTTAAAAATGACAATCAGAACTCCTGAGCTCCATCCTGGATTTTCCACATTTTGTCAGAGTCACTTAAGCAATACAAGCAGCTTGGATTGCAAGAGGCTATGAGTGCAAAGAGGGGCATTGTGGGCTAGGAGGCTAGGGGCATAGGGTGTGTCTTGGGAAGGTGAGGATGTGTGACGGTTGCAAGCTCTTCTTTTTTAAAGCTGAGCAAAGTCCTACAACATTAAGGTGGGCCTTTTAAACAGAACCCACCACCTCACCCACTTTCAAAGCCATAATTTATGAAGCAGGTACGTGAATCTGGGAAACCCCTCCACTTCCACTAGCCACCTTATGGTGTTTCACTGCAAATGACAGTCTGATTGAATGACCCTATTATCCTCTCATCTCATCTTGAGGGATTCCATTGGCCACTCTAATCTGATTTTTGAGAAAAAATTAAACATGTATTTTCATAAGGTTGGATTTTCCCAGCTTCAAGATGGCAGAGTCAGAGACCAGATATCATGGCATGGACAAAATTATGTCAGCATGGTTCTCTCGTTTACTCCTGCTTCTGGGGGGATCTTACCACAGGCAGGCTGAGAGCAAGATCATCTGTACACTTTATGGAGGCAGCAGCCAAATAGGTGCAGTTTTTCACTGTCACCAGTACTTTCCTACCAATGAAGTAGCCATTCTTGAAGTAATGGAAGCTGCCAGCTCATTGTTGGTGTCCTCCCACAGGTAGAGCAGGAGCCATCATTACTTGAGGCTCAGTAATCCATGGGCTTTGTGTATCCTACTTCAAAGATTTGGCCATCCAAGAAACTTGATCGAAATCCAAATGACTTCATCATGATACAAGTACAACTATCTTGAGTGGGAGATCTGCAACAACTGTCTTCAAATTACAGACTAAGTTTAAGCAAGGCTGTGTGATGGACCTCATATTATTTGCAATCTACTTAAAAGTGGCTGTTCACCACATCAAGATCCAACTTGATCCAACTAATATTATCAGTATTAAAATCTATCCAGATGGAAAACTCAGTAACCTCAATTGGGTTGGTGGCAAAACCCAACTGAATGGAACTCTATGGATATACATGATCTACAGTTTCTTAAACTCTGCAGTGTTCTTGACCAATCTACAGAGAATGAGCAAGCTCCTTTCATAGTAAGTCTTAATTAAAGGTGAATAACATCACTGACAGTGAAAATTATCTTTGAATAAGTGTGGATTCTTATTTCTTGTGATTTTAATTATTGAGGAGATTTGTCTATTTTTACTGCATATTTTTGGTCACTTTTAACCATTTAATCTGATATTTCTTTCTGCTTCGTTATTTTACTTTGTTTCAGATTTAGCCTGTACCAATTGTTCAGATTAACACTTCCTGGACTCTGCAATGTTCATCATCAATTCTTCAAACTAATTAAATCTGCAAAAACTGAGCCAAGGATAGGTCGGGAATGTGGAGATCTTGGTGTACTTATTAGATGGTCATCAGTAACATGAGGCAGGATTACAGTGTGATTTAGTGCAAGGGGGACTATGGTGGATATTACGTGTAATGGTTGGCTTGGTTTTAACAGTTAAAGAGCACTCCCAATCCTACCCTGTAACATTAACAAAAGACAAATTGAATCAGTTGCCTTGAAATCTGTTATGTAAAGAAATGTTCCAAAGAACAGTCATAGAGATGGACAGCATCATTGGTCTTGAAACATTACCTGTTTCACCTCCACAAATGTTGTCAAACCTGCTAGACCTCTCCAGCACTTTCTACTTTTATTTCAGATTTCCAAAATCTGTAGTATTTTGCTTTTGCACTGAGACCCTGAAATGATTTGTGTTTGCTTTTATTAAAGCTGTCACTAAACTCTCCTCTAGAGGTCTCTGCACCATATTGACTCTCTTGTTTATAGTGCATTCCTATGCAAAATGCTGTAGAAATTCTGTAGGCAGTGTAAATGGAGTAAACCGCTCATATTGTTCATTTTCCACGAAGACTAAAATCAAGCTCATGGAATAGTTAAAGTATGAAAGAAAGGGAAAGTGCAATATGATAGAAGGAATGTGGCTGAAATCAATCTGTTTTGGCTTTCCTTTTACATCTTCCAAATTCTCTTCTGATAGCCTCACTGTACTTAATGCACTTTTCGTGATTTTCTTCAGTATCATTAGCCCCTGATGTACTTATTTCACATCTCAGTTTAGTTTTAATCTGCTCCATTATCTCCTGAATTCTACTCTTTGGGCACATTCCATTTTGCCTTATTGGATCAAGTTTTTTTTTCCATTCATGGGATGATGAAATCATTGGCTAGGACAGCATTTATTGCTCATCCCTAATTGTTCAGAAGGAAGCTAAGAGTCAATCACTTGCTGTGGGCAGGGAGTCATACGTAGGCCAGACCAGGTAAGGATACAGTTTCTTTCACCTACGTCTCTGCATTAATAATCCAGCAATCGTACCACTAAGCCCCTGTCTACCTCAAAGGCAATTTGGTACTCAATACACCTGATATTTGAAGGTTTTGTCAATGTTGATGTATCTCTAATGCTAATTAATCTCTCCAGTTAATTAGGGCCATATCCACATATTTCATTGATCCGTGCCTTTTTCTCGTAATTTTGAATCTTTACACCTTTGTATTTTAACACCAATTCCAACTATAATGGTCACTATCTGCTTTTGTGCCTTTTACCATTTAAGCACGTGCTCCAATCGTGACAATACTACAGCTTTAAGAGATGCATCGTGTCCCTCTTTTTATGAAGAATGATTGAGAAAGAGGTGGCAAGCACTTTGCTCAAAGCCAATAAAGCAAGCAGTTTGTGAGGCCTTTGGTATTTTTTTTAAGTTGGAACAATTAAAGCAACCTGATTGGGTGAAGTCAAGCTCCACAGAACCAAGATTTTTAGATTCAGCTTTTGGGAGTTGGTGGGATCTTGATGCTGGATATGGAAGCTCTCATTCCTTTCTCTATCACAGTGAAGAGTTGGGGTTCTCTTCCTGCTGTTAGAATTGCATGTCAGACATCTATTTTGCTGAATATATCTTTGCCAAGGATGTGTTTATGGGATGTCACTATATTGGAACAGTTAATTAGTCATAGTTAAAATATATATATAATTTTGTTAATGTGGTTCTGTTCGCCGAGCTGGAAATTTTTGTTGCAAACGTTTCGTCCCCTGTCTAATTTTGTTAAGCATTTTGACAGAGTTATAGTTAGGCTAATTGATTTCTTTTCTTTTTTATATTGTCTATATTTTAACTGTAGTGGAAAACAAGTGTGCTTTGCTTCAATTCGCGTAGTATAACCAATCAAATTGCATCTAGAACACCTTACATTTACCTTTAAAATAAGAAAAAGTTAGCGTTTAGGCTATCTTCTTATTATCATTGTATTATCTGCATTGTTAGATGGTCTGTCATAAACAGAAACATTTCATTTTACATTCCTTAACTCTAACCTAATCGATTCTACTCTAATCCAATTTCTTAGAATATTCTCAAATTCTCAAACTACCACAGAATCCTTCATAAATACGGTAATCCCACTTACTTTATCTCTCTTCATCTATCCTGTATATTTCACAAACAGAATATTGTTTCGTATGCAATCAAAATCCAAGCCAATTTTGTCGTCAGATCATACTCATAATTGTTAATTTACAAGAAATAGATATAAAAGTTAAATCTTCAGAGTTAAGCTACACTGTCTCATCATTTAGATAACATGCTTAATTTTTATTCTTCCTGCAAATATAGACTATTTCATAACTTCCCACATTATATTCCATTTGCCACATTCCATGCCAAGCACCATTTCCTTTGCCTATCTATATATTTTTTGTCACCTCATGATGTCGCTTCACAGCTTAACATACAGCCTCTTTATTCCATCTTGTGTTTCTGTGGTACAATGGCAGGTCCCGGCATAAATTCTCTCTTTATGGACATCCAACAACCTTAGTGATTGTTAGTGGGTATCTTAAGTCCATCTCCATATCTTTCTTGATGAATTTTATTTGTATAGGACATTAATCTCCATATCAATTAAATGTTTAACAACATGAAAATCTGCAACTCAGTCTTTTCCAAATGGAGGGGTATTCTTGAACAAAACAAAAACTGGCTGCAGTTTCTTGACTTCAATTGGAAAATTCAGCCTGAGAACACTTAGCAGTTCAACAACCTTAACAGGTACGAATGTACCCTGGTGCTGGTAGCCAATTCTCCAAAGCAAGTTTGGTTGCTTGCTTCCTGGTTTCCAACAGATGGAAATTTAAATGCACCCACTTTTATTTCATTGACAAACTTACTGTGATTACAAACACTTTCATTTACAGCATTAAAATTGATTCTCAATGCTCAAATAAGTTATCATATGAGATTGTTTGCCTTTCAAAGTGGTAACTATCTTTATTCCCATTGTGCATACACCACTTTAAATCCTCCATTGTTTGATTATTCTACTTTAATACAGGGCTATTCACAGAATTCTCTTTAATACAATTTCCCAAATGTTCCACCATTGTATGGACAGGAATCATGCATATAAAAACAAAATACTACATAAGCTGCACATCTGAAATAAAACATAATTCTGAAAGTATTCAACAGTCAGGCAGCACCTGCAAAGAGGAAAACAGGGTTATCATTTCACACCAACAATACTTGATCAAAATACTTCCAAAGTTTTTTGTTATTTTTCAAGAAATGTGCATGGTATAGTTTTAGAAGAAAGTGAGGACTGCAGATGCTGGAGATCAGAGCTGAAAATGTGTTGCTGGAAAAGCGCAGCAGGTCAGGCAGCATCCAAGGAGCAGGAGAATCGACGTTTCGGGAATGAGCCCTTCTTCAGGAATGAGGAAAGTGTGCCAAGCAGGCTAAGATAAAAGGTAGGGAGGAGGGACTTGGGGGAGGGGCGTTGAAAATGCGATATGTGGAAGGAGGTTAAGGTGAGAGTGATAGGTCGGAGTGGGGGTGGGGTCGGAGAGGTCAGGAAGAAGATTGCAGGTTAGGAAGGTGGTTCTGAGTTCGAGGGTTGGGACTGAGACAAGGTGGGGAGAGGGGAAATGAGGAAACTGGAGAAGTCTGAGTTCATCCCTTGTGGTTGGAGAGTTCCTAGGCGGAAGATGAGGCGCTCTTCCTTCAGCCGTCGTGTTGCTATGGTCTGGCGATGGAGGAGTCCAAGGACCTGCATGTCCTTGGTGGAGTGGGAGGGGGAGTTGAAGTGTTGAGCCACGGGGTGGTTGGGTTGGTTGGTCCGGGTGTCCCAGAGGTGTTCTTTGAAATGTTCCGCAAGTAGGCAGCCTGTCTCAACATAGTGTTAGACTCAACACAGTGGAACAAACTTTCCCACAAGATATGACATTCTGCCAATATCAAGCAGTCTGTAACTTGGTGGGGCAAGGGCTCATATTTGGTATGTGAACTGAAATTCACAGATTTCAAGTTCAGCATTTTGCCAGCAACGGTATTAATCATAGATGTGACTGTCTAACAGTATCCTAGGTAAAGTTTTTGAAATAGGCTGAAACATGTCTTTACAATTATTGATCACTATCCAGCATAAAATTAATTATCATGGAGGACAATGTGTGTTAATCATTTTAACTTTCAGAATTTAAACTCTCCCATAACAAAACCCCTTCTTTTAGGTTAAAATACCTTTCCAAGGATCCTACATTTATTTTTAACAGTTTTATTTACTGATAAATACAGAGTTCAAGTTTTTTTTCCATTCCAGTAACTTTCCAAATTGACTGTACCATTTCAGTTATGCCATCTCTAATTTAGTGCAAGATGCATCACTCCATGCTTCTATGCTTATATTCTAGAATATTCTATTCTATCTTAAATTTCATTTTTTATTTATTCATTTTCTGGAATGTGGGTGTCACTGGCTGGCCGCATTAATTGCCCATCCCTAGTTGCCCTTGAGAAGGTGGTGGTGAGCTGCCTTCTTGAATTGCTGCATCCACCTGCTGTAGGATGTCCCATATGCCATTAGGGAGGGAATTCCAAGATTATGACCCAGCAATAGTGAAGGAACAGTGACATATTTCTAAATCAGGAAGGTGAGTGGCTTGGAGGCGAACTTGAAGGTGGTGGTGTTCCCATATATCTGCTCCCCTTATCCTCTAGATGGAAGTGATTGTGGGTTTGGAAGGTGCTGTCTGAGGACTTTTGGTGAATTTCTGAAATGCATCTTGTAGACTGTACACACTGCTGCTACTGAGTATCAGTGGTGGACAGAGTGGATGCTTGTGGATATACTGCCAATCAAGCAGCTGTTTTATTCTGGATGGTGTCAAGCTCTTTGAGTGTTGTCGGGGTGCACTCATCCAGGCAACTGGGGAGTATTCTATCTCACTCCTGAATTGTACCTTGTAGATGGTGGACAGGTTTTGGGAGTCAAGAGATGTGTTACTCGCAGAAGTATTCCTAGCCTCTGACCTGCTCTTGTAGCCACTGTGTTTATGTTGTGAGTCCAGTTGAGATTCTGGTCAATGATAACTACCAAAGTGTTGACAGTGGGGAATTCAGTGATGGTAACACCATTGAATGTCAAGGGATGGTAGTTAGATTGTCTCTATTGGTGATGGTCATAGCTTGGCATTTGTGTGACTTGAATGTTACTTGCCACTTGTGAGCCCAGGTCTTGTTGCATTTGGACATGGACTGCTTCAGTATTTGAAGAATGGTGCTGAACATTGTGTAATCATCAGTGAACATCTCCACTTCTGACCTTATGATGAAGGGAAGGTCATTGATGAAGCAGTGGAAGATGGTTGGGTGGAGGACACTACCCTGAGAAACTCCTGCAGAGAAGTCCTGGAGCTGAGATGACTGACCCCAACAACCACTACCATCTTCCTATATGTCAGAGATGTTCCTAAGCACCAGAGAGTTTGCCCCCGGATTCCCATTGATTCCAGTTTTGTCAGTGATCCTTGATGCCACACTCGGTAAAATGTAGCCTTGCTGTCAAGGGCTGTCCATAAGACCATAAGACATAGAAGTGGAAGTAAGACCATTCAGCCCATCGGGTCCAGTCAGTCATTTAATCATGGGCATTTCAACTCCACTTACATGCACTCTCCCTATAGTCCTTAATTCCTTGCAAGCTCAAGAATTTATCAATCGGCCTATAATTTTCCATTTTTTGTCTTGATCACTTCTTGAACAAGGGGGTTACAACAGCGATTTTCCAATCATCTGGGACTCCAGTGATTTTTGAAAGATCACAACCAATGCCTCTGCTATTTCCTCAGCCACCTCCCTCAGAACTCTCAGATGTAGCCCATTGGGGCCAAGAGATCTATCAATTTTTAGACATTTTAGCTTTTCTAGCACTTTCTCTTTTGTAATGGCTACCATACTCAACTCTGCCCCTGACTCTCCTTAATTGTTGGGATATTACTCATGTCTTCCAATGTGATGACTGACACAAAGTACTTATTAAGTTCTTCAGCTATTTCCTTATCTCCCAGCACTAGCCTTCCTGCATCAATTTGGAGCAGCCCAATTTCTATTTATGCCTCTCGTTTGTTTCTTATGTATTGAAATAAACTTTTAGTATCACCTCATTCTGGCCTCACCTCTGGAATTCAATTCTTTTGTGCATATTTGAACCAAAGCTGTAATGAGGTCAGGAACTGAGTGGTCCAGGCAGAAGCCAAATTGGGTGTCACTGAGCAGGTTATTGCTGAGCAGGTGCTGCTTGATAGCACTGCTGATGACACTTTCAGCACTTTATTGATGATCGAGAGTAGATGATGGGGTGGTAATTGGCCATGTTGGATTTGTCCTGCATGTTCCACATGTCTGTTCATTTTGGGTGTCTAATTATGTCTATATGGATATACTAAAGACAAAGCCAAGTTCTTCAGAGATGATGCTTGATCAAATAATAATAAGGTAGCATAATTGATGCTGTGTATTTGGACTCGCTAAAATTACTTGATATAGCATTTAATAACAATTGACAAAGTTGAAGCCTGTGGGATTAAGGAAGCAGTGGGAGCACAAGTATAGAATTGTCTAAGATGGAAAGTAGGTAATGATCATGAGATTAATTTCTACAATTGTTTATCCAGGAATGAATATTAAAATCAATGGTATCTTGATCTTTTGTGCACGGGCATCATTTTAGAATTTAAAGATGACACAAAACTTTGAAATGTGGTTAACAGGGGATTTTCGTGATTTCAGAAGGAAACAGATGGAAATTATACTTTTAAAAATAAATAAGGATCCTTAGAAGGGTATTTTAACGTAAAAAGGAGGGGGGGGGCGGTTAAAGTCTGAGAAACAAAAAAATCCCAACCCAAAGCTGCCTTCTATCTGCACATTTTCAGCATAAACTGGTAGGTGAGTAGCCAATCCATTCCAAAGGGGTGGTCTGGAATTTGAACATATGATAATGAGACTGTCAGTCTCATTGTCATTTTGCTTTTTTGACAATAACTGCTGTCTGGTAGGTTTTGAAAAGTTGAGAAATGTAGCACTTCACAGATTCCAGTGGATTCAAGAGGTAAATGCCTGTTTGAAGAGCATCCACAATTAGGTTCCCATCAAAAAACATTCCCACCTGAAATTCCATAATCAAGTTCCAGAACTTGCAATCATCACTAGACACTCAATTCCTCAATCATTCTCTGATGCCTCCTTTACTTGTCATACATGCAATACTTATTTCCCACCAACACCAAAGTCACCAACCTCTCCCAGAATTGACAGCATACCCCTATGGATGCCATACACACACTCCCACAGATCAGTCCCCTCTTTCCCTCAACAAAACCAGTTCCTGAATTGAACCTTCATACCCTTCTATCTATTCTAACCTCCTGCCTACCTCTTCCCAATTGACACCACCCTCTTTCCACCAACGAATTTCCGCATTGATTGACGTCCTCTCTATTAATCAATATCACGTTCAAACATAACTTGAACATAGTGTTGAAGAAAAGATGGGCAAAAATTTGACAAGCGACAATGAGTTCAAGGACTTGAGGGCAAATGGAGATTGGATGGCAGTTTTTGAGGACAAAAGTGTCATGGCAATGTTACAGCTAATCTGCATGTGTGCAGAAAGCAGCACAGCCCTTGTTTTTTGTTAAGTACATGTATGTAACATACCGTTGGAAAAACTGGCCATTCTTTACAACAAAATTTTAAAGGCAATGGTAGTTAAGGAATTTGTGAGGAGAGTTTTGTGACAGTGAATGTAATTTTAAAAAAATAGTTGGACACAGATTTGAAAAGAAAACCTTTTCAGGACTATGGAGAAATAGCAGAAGAATGGGACAAACTGGATAGTTCTTTCAAATGACAAAATGACATACTTGTGCAGTGTATACTTCCATTACACTAATTTGACATTTTTCTTTAATAATCTTTAATAAGGCCTTATTTTAAATCCTTGTCATATCTCTTCCTTCATGACAAACTATTCTTCAACCTAGGCCAGAATAAAGCAAATTCACTCAAAGCCTCTGTTTGGGCTGTTCTCTACTTGAATATTAAATACTTCGAAAACTCACTTTTTTGATGTGAGATATTTCTTATTTATCCACATTAAGTCTTATTTAGAGAGTCATAGTCATAGCGTCATACAGCACAGAACCAGACTCTTCGGTTCAACCAGTCAATGCCAACCATAATTCGGAACGAAACTAGTCCACTGGCTTGCACTTGCCCCATATCCCTCCAAACATTTTCTTTTCATGTACTTATCTAAATGGCTTTAAAACATTGTAACTGTGCCCACATCCATCACTTCATTCCACATGCAAACCACCCACTGTGTAAACAATTTGCCCCTCGTGTCCTTTTTTAAATCTCTCTCCTCTCACCTTAAAAATATTCCCCCAATGTCTTGAAATTCCCCACCCTAGGGAAAAGGTAACTGCCATTCATGTTATCTATACTGGTCATGATTTTGTAAACCTCTGTAAGGTCACCTCTCAACCTCCTATGTGCCAGTGAAAAATGTCCCAATTATCTAGCCTCTCCTTATAACTCAAACCCTCCATTCCCTGCAACATGCTGGCAAATCTCTTCTCAACCCTCTCCAGCTTAATAATATCCTTCCTATAATAGGAAAACCGTACTGGACACAGTACTCCAGAAGAGGCGCCACCAACGTTCAGTACAACCTCAACGTAATGTCCCAACTCCTATACTCAAAGCTTTGAGTGATGAAGGCGAGCATGTTAGCACCTTCCTAAGCACCCTATCTATACACAGTCATCGAGATGTGCGGCACAGAAACAGACCCTCCTGTCCAACTCATCCCTGCCGACCAGATACCCTAAATAAATCTAGTCCCATTTGCCAGCATTTGGCACATACCCCTCTAAACCCTTCCTATTCATATACACATCCACATGCCTTTTAAATGTTGCAATTGTACCAGCCTCCACCACTTCCTCTGGCAGCTCATTCCACATATGCACCACCCTCTGCATGAAGAACTTGCTTCTTAGGTACCCTTTTAAATCTTTCTCCCTCTCACCTGAAATCTATGCCCTCTAGTTTTGGACTTCCACACCCCACGGATAGGACCTTGGTTATTCACCCTATCCATACCCTTCATGATTTAATAAACCTCTATAAGGTCACCTCTCAGCCTCTGACGTCCTAGGGAAAACAGCCCCAGCCTATTCAGCCTCCCCTTATATCTCAAACCCTCCAACCCTGGCAACATCCAGTAAATCTTTTCTGAATCCTTTCAAGTTTCACAACATCCTTCTGCTAGCAGGGAGACCAGAACTGCTCGCAGTGTTCCAGAAGAGGTCTAACCAATGTCCTGTACAGCCACAACATCACCTCCCAACTCCTATACTCAACGCACTGACCAATAAAGGCAAGCATACCAAACACCTTCTTCACTATACCGTCTACAAGTGACTCCACTTTATGTGATGTAAACTTCAAAGAATTATGTACCTGAATCCCAAGGTCTCTGTTTTACAACACTGCCCAATGCCCTACTTATAAGTGTCTGTTTGTTTTACCAAAATGTAATGTCTTGCATTTATCGAAATTAAACTCCATTTGCCATCTTCAGATCACTGACCCAATTTTTGGTCAAGATTTTGGTGACTTGGACAAGTTCACAAAATTAAACCGATTATGTACCATATCATCAGCTCATTAAATAGCTATCTCATTCATTTTTAAAGACTTTTATCTTTAACTCCTTCTAAAATCTTACCTATATTTGATTTTCGATATTTTTCAATTTGTAAGGGTGATTATGCTTTACATTTCATGACATACATTTCGAAAATTGCATAGTGCATGTGATCAACAATATAAATGTAAGTCAACTTTTGCCTTTGAAAGCGACTGTAATTTTTTTACAAATTCATTTCCACCCTAGTCATTCAATTTATCTTGCATGTGGAACTAAGATTCCTGTATCACAGAAAGCTATTGAGTATCTTCAGCTTAATTTAGGAAAGAAATTCTTGATATAATCTGTCTGATAAATATAAACATGGATACATGCTAATATTTACTCTAGCGAGATCTGAAAATTGCACTTTACAAATGAAGGATATTAAAAGAAATGTCCTCATTCATTGATATACTGTGTATCTGAACAGGGGTCATCTCTTTCGCTGGTACAGCTAACTTCAAATTAACAATACTTCAAATCAACAAAGAGCAGCCCACATGCTGCTCTACATATCTAATAAATGTTCGTGCTCACCCTCCATGAAATGCATTCAGAGATACCAGACTGTGAAAGGACATCTTTGTCTACTCATTTCTTCACTGCAGGATTGCTTTCTATAGTGAACAGCATTTTTGCACCACATCAGTTAATTGCCAGATCGGTTAATTATAAGGTTGTCTCCAACTTAAAAAAAATCAACTCTAAAGGATATTAGGGAGAGAATTCTTTTGAAAATCACCATTGTAAATTTTGATTAAGTAATGTTTTTAGACTGCTAATGCCCAAGAAAATATTTATATTCCTTCCAAACAAATACCTGACAAAATAATATTCTATACATTGTAAAAGTATTTTATTATTAATATACCTCATTAAACTGGATTTTTTTTCTCTGATATTAGCATCTAGAAGGAGGGCGCTAGTGTGATATCACATACAGAATTCATCTATTTTTGTCTACTGGAAATCACCTCTGCTTGCCTGTAATAAAAAATGCCTTTCCCTGCTATACCCCCTCCCCCCCTCCCCCAACTCAACTCTGCTTTCACAAATCAGGAAACAATTCACCATGGAAATGATCTGAAGGTACTCACTTCACCACGGGTCACTGAGCCATACTGCTCTGCAGCTATTAAAAGTATGTAGATGGCAGACCTGTACTACGGCTGCCAAACTCACTTCCAGTAATTAAGTGGTGGGACAAGATATCGGAATACAGGATGGCGGCTGAAAGTTTTCCATTTAAGTAAATAGAAGGTTTGTGTTCCTATCACTGAGTGATGGGCAGAGCCCGTAGGACAAACAGAAACAATGTAAACATGGAAAATTCTTCTACTGCATGTAATAAATGCAGTGGAAATAATTAGTCCTACATAGCTGCCTTGTGAATTCAAACATTATGCACCGCTCAGATAAACCACAACAATAATGCTGAAACCAAGCGGCTTCAGACATATGTACACTCTTCCCCTGCAACTTATGTATTGTTAATCATTGCTCTCTGGTGTTCAGATTACATCAACAGACACCACATCTCTGTAAATTTTAAGAAAAAAACAAAAGTCATCAATAATTTGTATACCATTTAAACATATCAAGCCACTCATAAATAAACAATGACAGCATTCTAAATTTTATATATTTAGTTATAGTACAAGATAGAATGATGAACAGATTTATTTTGAATCAATTTTTGTAAACCTTACACATTTTATGTTTTCATAATGAGAAGATTAACTGGGGTCTGTGGAAGTGTGTTGGTATAATAAGAAATCAGGTTTATACAATCACATTTTTGAATGGTACACAGAAGAAAATAATCAGCAGGCAGATTGAACCAACTAATACTTTATACTTTTGTAGAAATATATAAAACCAATAAATATCTTCAAAGGTTTTATATATTCCAGTCCAGCTAATACCTCCACTCATCTTTTCAAAGATTAATCTCTACCTTTTGAATTGGTGACTTCAAGGTGGTGATTATTTTCCATTTTAAATCCCAAATTGCTGAAACGACCAATAGCCTTAACTAAGTGATTAAAAACATCACACTGCCTGTAAATCCGCAATACTTCACTAAAGGTCAGCTGAAGATGCAATGAAGTGAAAGAACGTAAAATGCAGTTTGAGGATAGAGAAACCTTTGTTAAAGAAAATTGCTGTGCAATGTCAGAAAATTGACCCAAGTTCGTGAGATACATTAATTTTGTGTTTTTTCCTCCTTTTTTTTCACAAGCACTGTTTTTGAGAAACATTCCTGATTTGTTATTCATACGTAATAAGATGTCATACCTAAAAGGACATTTTAGTTGGCAATCTTTTCAAAGCTAGCCATATAATTTTTCTGGAAGCTTCTTTCTTTTAAGAATTTACAGAAACCTTCGTCATAATCCCATGAGTCCTGTTCACACACATAGTATGGTCTTATTAGCATCATATCTCTCATATCCTGCTGTGCAAAATGCAAGCGAATAGGGTTTCTCACTGATGAGCCTTTGAGAATTGAATTCATATTTTAGTTTGTAGGGTGCACATATATTTATGACAGTACTACTTTCAGTGCTATTTAGTGAGGTAAGGAGAAACACTAAAGAAAGGATTAATGTATGGTTTACGATGCTAATATAAAGCATATTAGAGAACTAGATCATGGGAAAGGGTAGATGATATACAGCACAGGCCACATGTTAGAGCTGTACATTACTTAGAGACACATTATCTAATGCTCAAGTACATTATTTTCTAATGCATAAGGCAAAGGTGGAAATCAAACATAAAAATCTATTAGTTGCAAAAGCTCTTACATTTAGAATTTGTAGAAGGAAAGTTGTGTTATTGATCCATGGCAATAACTAATATGCTCAAAAAATTAGGGTCCAAGAAGTAAACATTTTAATTGTGGAATCCAAAATATAAAAGAACATAAATATTTTTATTAATGGATAAGTTATGACCAGAAAGGGCTGTGCTGATGATATTAACAATGACATTTTTTTGGTTTGGAAAACTAAAACTTTGAAAATGAATAGGCAAATATCCTTCAAATAGCACTCAGGTGCAAAGGATTACCATGATGAATCCCATAAAAGAAAATCATAAATGGCGGAGAATTGTAAAACTACAATTGAGACTACACAATATTTTATCGATGTGAAACTAGTTAATAGTAGGTAGATCCCGATAATGGCTGTTCAATACAATAGATGATTTTTCTCTATGTATGGCAGACAGTTAATGTCAAACTCAAGAAAATCTGTTCCAAAACACAGAATATAAGGCAAAACACAAAGAATAAGATAGCTAGCAAATACATATATGTGTGAAAATAATCTATTAATTGAGAGATTGGAAGGGACAAATCTTCTTTGGTGCTAGTATTTTGAAGGTAATGAAGAGTGGGGTTTGTCATGCTAAGTAAATGATAAAGAAACTAAAATACCATTGTAGCCTTGAAATTCCACTGTGCAGCTCCTGTTTCTGGTCAACCTAAATCCCAAAATGGTAAGCAGGAAATGTTGCCTTTTTTGTAACTGCCTATCAAGCCACCTTTTCCTTTTTGTTGATTTTTAAAATTTTATTCTTTTATGGATGCTTGCATCACTGGCAGGATTGGTATTTGATCTCGGTAAACTGAGATGCTTAAAAGGAATTTCAAAGAGTAGTTAAGAATCAATCATAATACCGGAGGTCTGGAATCACACTGAGGCCAAATCATGAAAGCAACTGACCTTACCTTTAGTCTATTTCCTCAGCCAGTATTAGACAACTCTTTCTACAAAACTCTGTAATTGCCCTTACAATATGTTGAAGCGAGAGGACAGTTAATTCAGTGGCTGGACAGCTGGTTTGCAATGTAAAATAATGCCAACAGTATGAGTTCAATTCTCACACCAGCTGAAGTTACTATGAAAGATTCTCTTTCTCAATCTCTCCCCTTGCCTGAGGCATGATAACCATCAGGTTAAACTGCCACCAGTCATCTCTATCTAATGAGAGAACAGCTCTGCAGCCTGGACGGACTATGTCAATTTTACGTTTTTATATTGAGGACACTGATTTAAGACATGAGTTACTCTCCTTCAAACTAAATTTGAATTCTACCATGTTGTGATCACTACACACTAAAAGATCCTCAATTTTACAAATACATTAAGGACAAAAGGATAACTAGGGAGAGAATAGGAGAAAGTGAGGACTGCAGATGCTGGAGATCAGAGCTGAAAATGTGTTGCTGGAAAAGCGCAGCAGGTCAGGCAGCATCCAGGAGGAGAATCAACGTTTCGGGCATGAGCCCTTCTTCATTCCTGAACGTCAAAAGCATTCTATGAACTCCTCACTCAGGCTACAACTTCCAATTTGATATTTTTCAATTTACATAGAGTCATAGAGATGTACAACATGGATACAGACCTTTCGGTCCAACTTGTCCATGCCGACCAGATATCCTAAATTAATCTAGTCCCATTTGCCAGCACTTGGCCTATAAACCTCTAAGCCCTTCCTATTCATATACCACATCCAGATGCTTTTAAAATGCTGTAATTGTGCCAACCTCCACCACTTCCTCTATCAGCACATTCCATACAGACTCCACCCTTTGCGTCCACCCTTAGGTCCCCTTTAAATCTTTCCCCTCTCACCCTAAACCTATGCTCTCTAGTTCTGGACTCACCCACCCCAGGGAAAAGATCTTGTCTATCCAGCTTATCCATGCCCCTCATGATTTTATAAACCTCTATAAGCCTCTGATGCTCCAGGGAAAACAGCCCCACCCTATACAGCCTTTCCCTGTAGTTCAAACCCTCCAATCCTGGCAACACCCTTGTAAATCTTTCCTGAACCCTTTCACATTTCACAACATCCTTCTATATGAGGGGGACCAGAATTACAAACAATATTCCAAAGGTAGATTAAAGTCACCAAAGATTATTGACGTACCTTTGTTACAAGCACCCAGTAGTTTTCTTGTTTATTGTGTCCTACATTGTACTTACTGCTAGGGGTATGTAGGTCACTATGATCAGTGAGTAATTGCCCATAATAATCCTTATCTCCACCAGACCAATTTTTAATATTATTATCCATTTATTGGTTGTGGATGCCATTGACTGGGCCAACATTTATAGCATATGCCAAGTTGCCATTGTGAACATGTAGGTGAGCTGATTTACTGAACCACTGCAATCCATCTAATACGGGATTATGATTTAGGGCGGCACAGTGGCTCAGTGGTTAGCACTGCTGCCTCACAACGCCAGGAATTCGGTTTTGATTCCAGCCTTGGGCGACTATCTGTGTGGAGTTTGCACATTCTTTCTGGGTCTGTGTGGGTTTCCTCCGGATGCTCCAGTTTCCTCTCACAATCCAAAGATGTGCAGGTTAGGTGAATTGGCCATGCTAAATTGTTCCATTGTGTTCAGGGATGTGTAGTCAGGTGCATTAGTCAGGGATAAATATAGGATAATATGGTCGGGCAATGGGTCTGGGTAGGTTAGTCTTCGGAGGGCTGGTATCGATATATTGGGCCAAAGGGCCTGTTTTCACATTGTAGGGATTTTATGATTGGTTTGGAGGGGAACATACAGGTGATGGTGTTCCCATGTGTCTGCTGCCCTGGTCCTTCCACATGGTACTGCTCATGGATTTGAAAAGAGCTGTGT
The DNA here is from genome assembly GCF_037043375.1 of Chiloscyllium plagiosum. Taxonomy (NCBI): domain Eukaryota; kingdom Metazoa; phylum Chordata; class Chondrichthyes; order Orectolobiformes; family Hemiscylliidae; genus Chiloscyllium; species Chiloscyllium plagiosum. The sequence continues at coordinate 28,812,774 of NW_028270155.1, read as the reverse complement.
AAGGAGCACTGGTGAATATCTGCAGTGCATCTTGTAAAAGGTACACACCGATGCTACTTAGTGTCGGTGATGGAATGACTGTTTGTGGATGTGAGCTCAAGTCAGCTGCTTTGTCCTAGATGGTACCAGCTTCTAGAGTATTCCACAGTGACTTGTTCATTGTAAATGGTGGACAGGCTTTGGGGAGTTTCTTAGCCTCTGACCTGTACTTGTAACCACAGTTTTAAATGGCTAGTCCAATAGAGCTTCTGGTCAATGGTAAATGATAATTCTACATCCTGATTTCCTAAAACGGTGGTACTTCTCCATCTTTAACTTGTTTCCTATTCTTCTTGAATATCAAACTCCTCTCAATATTCGGGACGGAATCTTTGACATCCTGCAGCCACATCACCACAATAACTATCAGATCAGATTTGTTTACTTGAATGTGTGCTTTCAATTTGTTTACTTATTATAAATGCTGTGGGCATTCAGATAAAGAAACTTCAGCTTTACCTTTGTAAGGTCTAATTGGTATGTGCTCAGATACTTTTTCTCTCTGTCCCTTCCTACCATACTCTGAACTTCACTTCCCATATTATAATTTTTCTCTCCTGTCTCCATTTTAGTCCTTGATTTGTTCCATCTACCTAAGCTTGAACCTTCACAGAGTAAATGTCACACCTTGCATTCAACAAAAGCTCTTTTTCATGTTTCAGTTTACATTCAGTATATTAATATGCATGTTATACTGTTTTCATACATATCTTTCTGCAAAAATAACTGATAAGCAGGTGTAATTTGTATATTAAACAATGCAAAACCAGTGCCTGATTCTAAATACTAATCTACTTGCAATACTTTAGCTCAGAATGATTAATTTGAAGAAACACTTGTTCACCTTTTATTACCAGAAAGCACATTGTTCATTACCTCCAAAATACATAACAATCAACGCCAGTATGCATTGTCAAAGGTAAGACTCCAAATAACAAATTTGGAGAATGTACTGTTTTAACCAATTTAATTATTAATTCCATTGGTCAAAAGTCAATGAGTACAAAAATAAACTTTAATACACAGAATTCTATGCAGCTTCAGTCAGTAGCAACACAGCAACATTTTGATCCAGTGATAAAGGATGGCTATCTCTTCAAAACAATACATGAGTGCTTTCAGTAAGTGGAAATTTTTCACTTTGAATATAGATGAAATGATAAATCAAATTACTCCACTGAAGTACATATTGAAGTAGCAATTTGTGTATTGAATACAAGTTGGTTGAGGGTTGAAGTTTGCCTTTAAGGGAGGAATAGTTTTGAGACTAATGACCCTTCACCACCACCAAAACATTACAATATGATATATTCAATTTTAATAATAATCCAGTTCAATAAGATCTGTTTCACAATAAAAAAAAAACAAAAATGACAACACTGACAAAAACGAAAGAATGTGATGAAATTCCTACTCAAATGATGCTTCAGTTCTTTGTCTTTTTCTTTGTCCATTATTTTTTCTATTGACAGTCAATTTATATTTGGATAATAACCACTGCAGATGTTTTAAAAATCACTATTACTGGAAGATTGGATATTTCATGTAAAAGAAACAAAAATAGATATTTTGTGTGTTCCTTTTTACAATAAAACTAATAATTATGATGCTAGACTGTCACAATTTAACAAATTTTAATGAAACTGATACTCAAGATTAGTCTTTGTAAATTGCACAATTATATTAAAAGTTTGGGAGCTCAGCTTTGCAATTGCAAACAACAAGAAATTTGAATTTCTGTTCTACCGAATTAGGTACCTCAAACCACTACTATTTATGCAAAAACATAATATATTAATACCAACTACTGTCATATAACTATTAAAAGTAAAATTACAGCAAGTATATAATTGTTTTAATGCATAATGCATTTGCAATGATTAAAGCTAAATATTTTAATAAAAATAATAATAAGAAATATTCAGTCAGAATATTTCAGATGTCATTTTGTGAAGTTTAATGTCATAATTAACAAAGCTTTTATATTATACTTGCCTACTACTTTCATTTATGTTGGTCACTTTTTTGCATTATGTTTCTCAACACTTTTTGCACACTTCTCCAGATCTGATTATTTGACATAAATATATAAACAGAAAGACAATATCAATATTCAGGATTTTGTACAATATGGAACTTTGATGTGCAGTAGGTCTCTAGACTGTAATAAAGAGGAAAACAATATTGAAGATATAATGAAAAAAGATTAACGTACAGATTTTAACATCACATTGCAAGTCACAATGACATACAGATGTTCTGTGTTATCCAGTCAAGCTCCATAAGCCTGTTCTCATTTACTTCTCCATCTTTTAAAATCACTTATCTGAAATTATACACTATTGAAACCATTTGTGACTTGGATTTTCAGGTCATTGTCTTTTAGCATGCCATAACATAACTCCATTAGTCAAATGAATTTCAAAAGATGTTTCAAGTATACTTAATTTATACTAATGTTCAATGTTATTGAATTCTTCTAGCCTTCACCATCTGCACTCAAAATCACAAAATAATATATTGTATGTAGTTGTCTAAAAATTTCAACTTCCAAGAGCAAAGAATTAGATTGCATATTATTTCTGCACAAAGAGCAAAACACATGACCTGCCAAGTTGTTCTTAGTTAAGATAACCGTTTACTGCTGCCACCTTTCCTCCAAGTGTATCTTCGGGCTAAGTGTCCTCCAAGCTGTTGTCTGCCCTTGCACTTAATAGAAAACTGAATAATATTTTCTTGTAGCGTGTAGAGTAGCCAGGCTTCTTGTTCCTAAAGACAATCTGTCTCTTGTAAACTGAAGCCGCATTGAGTTTTACAAGGCTGCAGCTAAATGCCATTTCTGCAAAGCAATATAAGGAAAATGGAACATCAGAGCTGAGAGAAGGCTTCAAGGTTCAGATGAGGTAGTACAGGTTATGGTGGATGGGGCACAAGAAGATACAACTTACTTCTATTTGGAACTAGTAGGCCCTAATAAATCAACCTCAAAAGAGATTTGAAAAGATGGTCTGAAAGATCAGTTCTCAAATTTGGATATAAGGAGTTCACAGCAGTATCATTGGAAGTCAGATGAGCTAATGTATATAGACAAGATAAGTGAATGCATCTTCACATAATATCTTCTACCTGCCAGTTAACACGCCACTCATATACACTAAAACTCCAAACCTGAGCCACCACCTTTCAGGACTCAAACCTAGCATCCGTACATTCTACCTCACTCAGACACTCAGGAAATTGAAAGAGAGTAAAGAAGTGAAGAGAAGCCCCACATCTTGATTATGCATTGTGATCACCAGCTGAAATACTGACATTACATGTCATTTAGAGGCTAAGATAGTATTTGAGATCTAAGAAATTATTCTAAGTATTATGAAGTGCACAACATTTTGTCTTATGGACAGGTACTACAGCTCAACTAGCTACAAAATAATATAATGTGAACCTATGTTTATGAGTCCCCATTACAGGGCTACCTGAGATTAATCACATCACTGGGAAGAGAAGGAACCATAAAGTGAAGATTAACTGCTTTTCAACAAGGATCGAACATCATCAAATGAATCAGATTAGATTGCATTAGCATCTTTCTTAATGGCTACTCTGGAGCAATGTCTGCAATGCAAGCAATGGCTTTAACTAGGTAGTTAGAGAAGGAAAACAGGTAGCAATAGGGAATCAAGTGACAGTATCTTTTCACTCTGTGTTATTTCTTGAATTTTACTTGTTGGATATTTTGATATTTTGAATTGCATGACAGCACTGTTATTATAAACTAATTAAATACATTGTTTGTCGAGTATTGGAGAGTATAAGTATTTTTGAACACTGGAATGAGAACTATGAGCAGGTGTAGTAATTTCTGCAATGTAACTGAAATACTGTTCAGATTTTGAGCAATTTTATAATGAAACAAATATATTTTCACTTTTAAATATATCAGGCTTATTTTAATCACAACAAACCCATTCCAATGCAGAATATGGGCAGAATCCTGCTGATACTTGTTTTAATCTTAGACCAGGACCATTTTTATGGTCTCAAATCCGACTATTTAATGACATCTATTCATTAGTTTGCTTTTATGTGATGTGACCAATTACCAGACTACCTCTGATTTTGTCCGTTCAATTAGGATTAGCAGACACATTTGGGAGGATGGAAGCTGGACGCTAGGCATCCAATTTAAAGGGTGCCTGATAGTCTTCACTTTGTATAAATGAAGAATAATTGTTAAAGAAACATAGAAGCCTGCACAACCATTCAATATGACCATAACTGATCATGTGATCTTGGTATCCCATTCCTGCCCTCTCCCCAAACCCTTTGATCCTTTTAGCCGCAAGGACCACACCCAGCTCCCTCTTGAATTTTTTTTAAAATGAGCTGGCCCCAACAGCATCCTATAGAAGAGAATTCCACAGGTTCACAACACTGAGTGAAGAAATTCTTCCTCATCTCAGTCCTTAATGGCCTACCCCTTATTTTTAGACAATGACCCCTAGTTCTGGACCTCCCCAACAGCGGGAACATTCTTCCCACATATAGCCTGTCCAATCCCATCAGGATTTTCTATGTTTCTATAAGAAACCCTAATTCTTCTAAATTTTGTCAAATACAAGCTCAGTCGATCCAGTCTTTCCTCATATGTCAGTCCTGCCGTCCATACGTTTGTGAGGAATATAAAGGATAAACAAGATTGAGGTGTGAGTCTAGATTAGAGTGGTACTGGTAAAGCACAGCAGGTCAGGCAGCATCTGAGGAGCAGGAAAATTGATGTTTCAGGAATGAAGGAAGGGAGCCTCCAGGGTGAAGAGATAAATGGAAGGGGGGTGGGGTTGGGGAGAAGGTAGCCAAGAGTACAATAGGTGGATGGAGGTGGGGATGAAAGTGATAGGTCAGAGGGGAGGGTGGAACGGATAGGTGGGAAGGAAGATTGGCAGGTAGGACAGGTCATGAGGATGATGCTGAGCTGGAAGGTTGGAACTGGGGTAAGGTGGGGGGAGGGGGGGTGGGAATGAGGAAACTGGTGAAGTCCACATTGTTACCTGGGGTTGAAGTGTTCCGAGGCAGAAGACAAGGCATTCTTCCTCCAGGCGTTGGATGGTGAGGGAGTGGCAGTGGAGAAGGCCCAGGACCTGCATGTCCTCGGCAGAGTGGGAGGCGGAGTTGAAATGTTGGGCCATGGGGCGGTAAGGGTTGATTGGTGCGGGTGTCCCGGAGATGTTCCAAAAAGTGCTCTGCGAGAAGGTGTCCAGTCTCCCCAATGTAAAGGAGACCGCATCGAGAGCAACGGATACAATAAATGACATTGGTGGATGTGCAGGTGAAACTTTGACGGATGTGGAAGGCTCCTTTGGGGCCTTGGATGGAGATGAAGCGGGAGGTGTGGACGCAGGTTTTGCAATTCCTGCGGTGGCTGGGGAAGATGCCAGGAGGGAAAGGTAGGTTGTTGGAGGGCGTGGACCTGACCAGGTAGTCACGGAGGGAACGGTCTTTGTGGAAAGCAGAAAGGGGTGGGGAGGGAAATATATCACTGGTGGTGGGGTCCATTTGGAGGTGGCGGAAATATCAGCGGATGATGTGGTTTATGCAGAGGTTGGTATGGTGGAAGGTGAGGACCAGGGGGGTTTTGTCCTTGAGGGGAGGTCCCAACATTCAATAACACTTTCCTTAAGATCATACTGGAGATGATGAGAGTCTAAAGCCATATTTTGCTTCCAATAAGTGAGAGAAAGAGGCCTGCAGCTCTGTCAAAGCAACCATGGCTGGAGGTGGGGTAATGTTGGAAGGAGGAATTGAATTCACCATCGGAAATGATTCAATAACCTCCTGAGGACAAAGCAAATGATTTGCAAGACCTACACATGTGGCACATGTATATATCTGGTGAGTGTACCTGACTGCAACCCTGAACTGATGCAGTGATAACATGTTTGAACAACATGGGACTTGTCTTTCATTGACCATGACATAAGGATGCATTAATATAGAGTCATAAGGATACACAGCACGGAAACATACCCTTTGGTCCAACTTGTCCATGCCGACTAGAAATCCTAACCAAATCTAGTCCCATTTACGCATTTGGCCCATATCCCTCTAAACTCTTTCTACTCATATACACATCCAGACCCCTTTTAAATTTTGTAATTGCATCAGCCTCTGCCACTTCCTCTGGCAGCTCATTCCATATATGCACCACTCTGTGTGAAAAGTTGCTGCTTAGGTCCCTTTTAAATCTTTTCCCTCTCACCTTAAACCTCTAGTTTTGGAATCCATCCCCCCCTCCCCCCACCCCACCACCACCTCACCCACTGAGGAGAAGGCCTTGTCTATTTACCCTATCATTGCCCCTCATGATTTATAAACATCTATACGATCAACCCTCAGCCTCCAACGCTCCAGAGAAAATAGTCCCAGCCTACTCAGCCTCTCTCTATAGTTCAAACTCTCCAACCCTAGCAACATCCTCATAAATCTTTTCTGAAACCTTTCAAGTTTCACAGCATCCTGAGGGAGACCAGAATTGCACACAATACTCCAAAAGTGGCCAAACTAATGCCCTGTACAGTTCCAACATGACCTCTCAACTCCTATCATTGCAATCATTTAAGAATGGTATCATGGCATTAAGAGTGTAAGATGTGTGAAACAACACAATGGTTTTCATGATGTAGATAGGAAATATTGCAATATGCCACTCTTGTTGTTCACTTTGCAGGAAAAAAGGTCATAATGCCAAGGAGAGGACATACACCAGGGGTGGCCTGGCTGCCATTTCATACCTGACCCTAATAGAAGAGAAGGATATTGCCTATATGTTTGCAGACCTTTAAATAAAAAAGGACAAGAATTGCACCCAAGAAAGAGTAAATAACTAATGCTTGAATAATTTTACTGAGTTGATGCAATTATTGCATCTATGTTGATTTTTCAGATGTCCATCTTTGCAATGATGTTACAGGCCATGAGGAGTCATTGAGAGATGCAAACATCATTATGTTATGTTCTGTCTACACAGCAGCACCAATGTTGCAGGAAGACCAGGAAGTACTGGATGAAATAGCAGAAAACTTGGTGAGTGGCCAACACTTTCAGGATGCATGAGCACCTGGCTTTTGGACAGACACTGGCACCAAGGTGGATGCATTATTGCAAGTAGAATATTTATCAAAAAAAAATGAGAATGTCATATGTAAGCTATTGTTGAAGGCAATAGAAGCTGTGGAAAATCCATCTCACAAAGCAGAAAACAGCAGAAGTCATGTTCAGTTTGCCAGAGATGCAAAGTCCAGAAATCACACACAAAGGGGATTCTGGTAGATCAGCAACAAAATTGGTATGTTCCTTTAACACAGCTCACCCATCCTCGAACAAAGGTGCCACCTCCCAGTTGAATAAAGAGCACATGGTAGTTCCATTGAATATGTGGCCATCATCATGAAGACTCACATACTCCAGATCAATAAATAGATGCTGCAGCAATGAAATGCTGTCAAGGAAATGGCTGGAACACTCAGGGAGCACTGATTGTTCTGTTGCAGAAAGGTTCTCAGAGGAATGGATATGCATCCTGTTGCTCCCCATTCCTGAATTGCAGTCAAGAGATGACTACCCGGAAGGGGCCAAAATATTTAGTCTATGTACAGTGGGGAGCATTCTCAAGGCACATCATTGTCATTAAACAGCTCTCCAGCCCTGCTACATCCTGTCTCATGACCAAGACTGCTCTTGCATTGATGCATCCCAGAGAATGGTGGACACTGGCATCTCAGTTCAAAATATTCAACATCTAAGTTCTGAAGAAGAGTCACATCAGACTCAAAATGTTAACTCTGTGACTCTTTCTAATGATGCTCCTAGAGTTGCTGATATTCTCTGGCACTTTTTAATTTTATTTCAGATTTTCAACATCTGCAGTATTTTGCTTTAATTGCTTAACATCCCTCTCAGCCTCATAAACAGCATCATGTGAGAGCTTGTTGAAAACATCATAAAAATTGCATTCCTATGGTCTCAGTTGAGGGACAGAATTATTCCAAACTTAAGACTGAAATAATCAATAACTCGTTGGATTTTTCTTGCTTGTTTTCACAGACTATAGTAGGGTTACATCAAAGTATGCATGCAACATCTAAAGAATCAGGTTTCACCATCATTTGAAAATGTTGCCTAATGTGGAAAACATCTAGAGAGAAGATATTAGCTGGAAGGCCAATAATATTTAAGTTAATGAAACTAAATTGTCTGATGAATGTCACTCAGGATGCCCTATCAGCTGGCTTACTCAAACCATTTGTCATAAAATTTACTGAGTTGACTACTGCATGCCTGCAACATTCGCTACAGGAAAACAATATGATTGCTTAAAAATCATAATTCAACACTGGCTATTATTTTGTTTGCTACTTTTCATGTTATTATGTTCACTAAATAAGTAATTTTATTTAAAGTAAATAAAATTAAAATGAACTAATTAAAATTAAACAAAATCATATTTCACCAAAACATGCTTTCTGCTTAATAATACACAAAGCTTAAGCTTTGCTTAAACTACCTGATGGCATCTCAAAAGACACAGTCCTCCATTATTACTCTACTTGCTGCAATTCCACTAAATGTGCCAATAATCCACTTCCCATTTCTGAGTCAAGCCATCAAAACTACCACAAAATACAAGTTACATATAAGTGATAATGATGTTAACTGGAAACAGATGACAGTGATAACAATGCATAACTTAATTGACAAGAACAAACCTCATGGAAAAGGATACTAAAAATAGCAATTTGCAGAACAGAGATAAATAAAATGGAAAATATTGTACACAAATTTAAGGAGTAGGCCAGATGCTCCAACATAACAGGCCATAAGAGATTTAAGGATTTAGATTTAAATATTATATTTTGGTATACTTTATGTAGGGTGAAGACAGGTTTACTTGACAAGGAAATAAGACTGCAGTTACCACTGCTTCTCACTCCATTTTCTGATGTGGCCTGATATTGCAAGCCCACAAAAAAGAAAGGAATTTCATAAATGCATGTAAAAGGGAGGGAAGGAAAGTGAATTGCACCATCTTTCAGCTGGTGGGCAGCAATTTCTCAGAATGCTAAAGGGAAAGGATTTTCAGATGGAGAAGAGAGCATTTATTATACAGTAAATGAAGTACCCTTCTTATAATCAACATACACAAAAGTCGAGGTGTGCAAGAGCACAGTTCCCTGAAAATGGCAATACAAGTGGGCGGCACGGTGGCACAGTGGTTAGCACTGCTGCCTCGCAGCGCCAGAGACCCGGGTTCAATTCCCGACTCAGGCGACTGACTGTGTGGAGTTTGCACGTTCTCCCCGTGTCTGCGTGGGTTTCCTCCGGGTGCTCCGGTTTCCTCCCACAATCCAAAGATGTGCAGGTTAGGTGAATTGGCCATACTAAATTGCCCGTAGTGTTAGGTAAGGGGTAAATGTAGGGGTATGGGTGGGTTTCGCTTCGGCGGGTCGGTGTGGACTTGTTGGGCCGAAGGGCCTGTTTCCACACTGTAATCTAATCTAATCTAATCTAATCTAAGTGGATAAGATGGCTAAGAAGGCATTTGGCAAGCTTGCCTTCATCGTTGGGGCATCGTTGCAACTGTGTAGACTTTTAGTTAGGCCACATTTGGAATATTGTGTAGAGTTCTGGTCGCCACATTACCAGAAAGACATGGAGGATTTGGAGAGGGAAAAGAAATGGTATATCAGGATATTGCCTGCTTTTGGAGGGTATTAGATATGAGGAGAGATTGGCCAAATTTGGTTTGAATATTAGAGGATGAGGGACGACCTGACAGAAGTTCACAAAATTACGCAAGGTTTAACAAGAGAGAAGTTTAAAGGACATATTACTTACACAGAGAGTAGTAAATGGCTAGAATGTGCTGCCAAAGGAGGTGGTGGAGGCAGATACAATAGTAATGTTTGAGAGGCAGCTTGACAGAAATATGAATAGGCAGAGAATAGAGGGATATGGACCACAAAGATTTTTAGTTTAGAAAGGCATCATGTGTCAGCATAGTCTTGGTGGCTGAAGGGCCTATTCCTGTGCTGCACTGTTCTTTGTTCATTGTTCTTATTTGATTGCTCTGCTATTGGCAGATAATACAGGTGTCTACCTAAACATTCATGCAGTGATTTCATGTAAAATTTGGACCAAATTAAGGCAGTATAATGAACAAAAGAAAAATGATTCATGAAAAATGAGAGTGATTACAAGGCAATAATATCACTGAGAAATCCAAAGCTACTCCAAACTAAAGTAATATTTCTGTACTTCACATACATTTTATAAACTCCCCTTAAATACCAAGGTGAAATTGTTACTTCAAAAAGAATGCTGTTAATCATATTTTTTACATAGTAGAAAACTTAAACAAAAATAAGGGCAGAATCTTAAATGGGGTCTGACCAATGTGGGCTATGGCGAGATATATAGCAGAATCGGGCAACAGCAGTGAGACCCATATTGGCAGCAGGAGGAACACACACTTATGCTTTTCATAAGTGGCATGGTGAAATTCATTCTGCGCACTGGCAAATTGCCAATTAAGGGGAATTATTGTGTGTTAAACGCCTTGGTAACAGCCCCACTTGCCTCATTAAAATTCAGCCTCCCATCTTACCAAACCCACCAAACACGCTTGATGTTGGGAATACTTGATAAATAAACCAGCGCGAGCACCAGACAGATTCAGCATGCTGCTTACTCAATATGATCTCCACACTAATAACTCGGTACTAACATCTCAGGGCATCCACCATGGACACAGGCCACACGCACTCCAAAGACATTAATCCAACATGTGCCAGCCTCCACGAACCCTCAAGACACATCTCTCACTCACTTACAGAATGCTTCTGCACTTCACTGCTGCGTTTGAGGCTGCACAAGCAACTGTCATTGTAATGCTGCAGTAAGGACACTTCGTGCTCAGGGACACACATCAGAAGACAAAGTAGTGGAGTTAGGCTATTCAGCCCATCAGGTCTACTCTACCATTCAATACGCTCATGGCTGATCTGATAATTGTTAATTCCATTTACTTACTTTTTCCCCCTTAGCAATTAAAAAAATGTCTATCTCAGACTTGAACGTACTTAATGACCCAGCCTCAACAGCCCACTGTGGTAAATAATTCCACAAATTCATAATCCTCTGAGAAAAGAAATTCCCCTTCACACCTGTCCTAAATGTGTGACCCCTTATTCTGAGATTATACCTCTGGTTCAAGACTCTCCCAAAGGGGATAAAACCTTTCTGCACCTACCCTGTCAAGTCCGCTAGGAATTTTCTTTGTTTCACTTAGGTCATCTTTCATCCTTCTGTACTGCAACGAGTACAGGCCCAATTTACTCAAACTCTCCTTCTGAGACAGTCCTGGTATAAACCTAGTGAACCTTCTCTAATGCCAGTACATCTTTCCTTGGATAAGGGACCCAGAACTATTCACAATACTCAATTATCTGAATAGTGCCCTGTATTGTTTTAGCAAAACCTCCTTACGAAATAAAGGCCACATTCTATCTGTCTTCTCTTCCACCCACTGAACTTGAACTTGAATGCCAGATTTTTGGGTAAGGACTCACAAATCCCTCTGTTCTGTAGCTTTCTTCAGTTTCTCTCCATTTAAAAAAAATTCAGATCCTGTATTCTTCCTGCCAAAGTGCATAGCCTTACAACGTTAGGCACTCCTCCAGATGGCTGAGATTGCTCCAAGGGGTAACCACAGACGAGGCTGGCATGGTCCGGTGTTGTAGCTTCAGCTGATGCTCTTGGGAAGGAGGAAGTCCTGTTCCAATGAAATTCACTCTAGTAGGAACTTCTGGATTCCTCACAAAGTGAGGCACAGATCTTCCCCTCTCTGCTACATCCGAGTCAAATGTCAATAACCATGCAGTGCGGCTCTGGATTTGTGGCTCTGGACTGTGCTTGTCCGAGTGCACCACAGGAATTCAAAGTTAGTGTGGGTACAAAGGATGATAATAGGAGTGGCGAGTTTTTCCATGTGTGGCAGAAATTGAATGTGAAGGACAACACAGGAACATAGGAGATAAGTTACTGAGTCAAATTTGGTCTGATGTGACAAGAGAATTCATAAAACCTCGTCGCGACAAACCCTCCAAAAAGTTCAACACAACTCAAGTTTAGCTAAATTAATCAAATGATTTCCGGGAAGGGTTATAAAGAAAGCCAGAGCTTTGACTTGTTTTCATTTTCTTGAATTGAAATATTTGCAAATATTGACCAAAATGCATTGTATTCCCCCCTATACAGTTATAACACTTTTACACCCCATGCAAAAGTGAGGACTGCAGATGCTGGAAATCAGAGTCGAGATTAGAGTGGTGCTGGAAAAGCACAATCAGTCAGCCAGCATTCGAGACATTGACTTTCCTGCTCCTCAGATGCTGCCTGACCAGCCGTGCTTTTCCAGCACCACTTTAATCTCGACTTATATATCCCATTCCACTTTTAAAGAATCAGATGTGGGCATCACTGGCTAGGCCAGTATTCTTTGCCCATCCCTAATAGCCCAGAGGGCAGTTAAGAATCAACCATATTGTTGTTGGTCTGGGGTCTCATGCAGGTTAGACCAGGTAAGATGACAGATTTCTTTCCCTCGAGGACATTGGTGAACCAGATGGTTTTTCTGACAATTGACAATGGCGACATGGCATTCATTAGACCCTCAAACATGCCATGATGGGATTTCAGCCCAGATTCTCAGTACATTACTTGCGCCTCTGGTTTAATAGTTGAGCAATAGAACCACTAAACCATTGCCTCCCTATTACATACGCAGTCCTAATTACTTGTTATACTCTCATTAACTCTGTGATTCACATATCCCTCTACTACCTTTTGTTAGCCACTAACAATTGCCATTTACAGCCATTCCCTCCCAAACAGATCATTACTGACTCCTTTGTGTGCCTGACTGTTCACCACTCTCTTTGGGCTCTATGCATATCTCCCCCCCACACCCCCCACCTCCACCACTCTATCATCTGCGTTTAAACCAAGATTTTCCTACCTACCATCAGTTCTGAGGAAGGTTCATCGGACCCGAAACGTTAACTTTAATTTCTTTACACAAATGCTGCCAGATCTGCTGAGCTTTTCCAGCAACTTCTGTTTTTGTTTCTGATTTACAGTTCCTTCAGATTTTATTTAATACAAATCCCTCTGTTCTGCAGCATTTTGCAGTCTCTCTCAATTTAAATAATTTGTTTTTAAAACATTTTTATTGAAAAATAGATTATTTAGTATTACAACAAATACAAAACCATACAATTCAAAATAATGGGCAGCACGGTGGCACAGTGGTTAGCACTGCTGCCTCACAGTGCCAGAGACCTGGGTTCAATTCCCGGCTCAGGCAATTGACTGTGTGGAGTTTGCCCATTCTCCCCGTGTCTGCATGGGTTTCCTCCAAGTGATCCAGTTTCCTCCCACAGTCCAAAGATGTGCAGGTTAGGTGAATTGGCCAGGCTAAATTGCCCGTAGTGTTAGGTGAAGGGGTAAATGTAGGGGAATGGGTCTGGGTGGGTTGCGCTTCGACAGGTCAGTGTGGACTTGTTGGGCCGAAGGGTCTGTTTCCACACTGTAAGTAATCTAATCTAATAAAATACAAAGAAAGAACACCAAAAAAAGTTTAAAAACCCAAACCGCCCTCATGTACAAATGTATAAAAAAACTCCAACTAACTAAATAAATAATAACTAACAACAAACAAACATACAGCTTAGCAAAACAAAACACTCCTCTCGAATATTGAGAGCATTAATTTTTACCTATTCATACATTAGCAGTTCCCCCTCTCTGGCTATTGGACTCATAAAGCACAATCGTTACTGCAATATGAAAGCCCTTATTAGTGTGGCAGACAACTCTGTGTCCCGATATTCCAGAAAGGGCTGCCACGTCTTATAGAAATTCTCAGTTTTGTGGTGTACCATACTTGTAAGAAAATCCATAACAATCTTACGCCAACCCGACAGGCCCGGGGGATTTTCAGACACCCAACCTAACAAGATATTCTTTCTTGCACAGAAAGTGAGGATGTTGAAAAGTCATTTTCTTATGTGCATCTACAGGGAAGGCCAAGAAGAAGAGAGATCAGGTGCTTCTGAACCCTTCCATGCAAAATCCCCTCCACTGCACCTGCCACAGCGCTCCAGTATGTTTGAAGCCTACTACAGGACCAGAGAAATGGGTAAGTTTTCCTGTACCAACCTTACACTTGGGGTAGGTTGAAGATATCCCGATTTAAATTTTGACAAATGATTCGGAGCCAAGTGGACCCTGTGAAGAATCTTCAACTGCAAAGCAGGGGTCCTATTGCAAATGGATATCTTTCTTGTGTTACCCCATACTCTTAACCATGCCTCTGAGGAGACCTCCACACCTAGCTCTCTCTCCCATACTGCAAAGTCGATCAAACTCATCTGAGCTCCCCCCCCCCCCCCCAGTTGATGATATAAAGTGCTGACAGAAAATGTGTTCTTAGCACTGAGCAGCCTCCCCTCTATGCCAGATTTTTAGGGATCAATCAAATGTGTAGTTTTTTTAACTTGGAAAAGATGAAAGAGGTCGATGCTAGACAGCTCGTTTTTCTGTGCTAACTGATCAAATGGCATCATTGTGTCTCCCTCAAATAAATCACCGATGCCAAACACACCCCTAACTGCTCAGTGTTTGAATTCTGAATCCATCATCCCAGGTTGAAAAAAATGGCATACCCTCTATAGATGTAAGAAAGGATGCTTTGCCAATATTGCCTTCCCTCTGCCAAATTTCCCTCCATGCTTTAACAGTATTGATAACTATTGGGTTATGGCAATATTCCTTAACTGTCCTCATTTTGTCCAAAAATAGCAAGCTCATAAGGGGGGACCCTGCCTGAGAGGTTTCGTTATCTAACCATATTGAATGAAGGTCCCCACAAGCCCAATCACTCACATAAGATAATAGCGAGCTTAGTTGATAGTTCCTAATGTCCGGTAGATCCAGTCTGTGAAGCAATTGCAGTTTAACTAATTTAATAATGGCGAATTTACAATGCCAAATAAAAGAGCTGAATCAGCTGTTCAGTCTCCTGAACGTTTGCTTATCAAAAATCTAGGAGCGCATCCATATAGGGTACAATAAACAGGGCAGAATATTCATCTTAATAAGAGCTATCTGACTTAACCATGAGACTGGAAGCACCTCCCATCTTTGAAGATCTTGTTTGATATTGTCAAATAATTGAACAAAATTAGCTTTAAACAACCAATCAAGAACTGGAGTGATGAATATGTCCACATACATAAACCCCCCGTCACCACTTAAATGGGAATCGAGATTCATGCTCAAGACCTAGCACCTTCGTAAAACCACCCGTAGGCATGGCCTCTGAGTTTGCAAAATTAATCTTGTATCCCGAAAAGGTGCCAAAGAAGCTAATGCATTATATCAGGCGAGGAACCAAAACTGCTGGATTTGACAAAAAAATGAGGACATCATCGGCGTACAACAAATTCTTATGTCATTTTGACTCAACTTCTGAAGCCGATATGTTAGGATCTCCACGAATGGTCTCCATCAATGGTTCAATCACCAATATAAAAAGCAATGGCGAAAGGGAACAGCCCTGCCGGCTGCCCCTAAAAATGCTAAAATTGCTTGATTGTACCCACTGGTGATGACCACAGTGAGAGGGTCACTGCAAAGAACCTTTAGCCATCTTATAAAGGCTTCGCCGAAGCTAAACCGCCTAGTGTATAAAAAAGGTAAGGCCACTCAATTCGGTTAAATGCCTTCTCTCCATCTAGAGAAATCACCAGTTCCTATATTGACTGTTGTTGACACACTTGAATTACATTAAGGAGCTTCCTAACATTATTGGAGGACCTGCACCCTTTATGAAGCCTGTCTAGTCCTCTTTAACAACAGAAGGTAACACAGTCTCCAGCCTTAACGCAGGAGTCTGAGAGAGGATTTCAAAGACAACATTTAAGAGTGAAATGGGCCTGTAAGAAGCACAGTCCTCTGGGACCTTCCCTTTTTTAAGAATGAGTGAAATATAGGCCTCTCTTAAAATGGTGGGAGACGATCATGACTGTGCGTGTCATTGAACATGCTGAGCATTGAGCCTGACAATATATTTATAAATTCCTAATAGAATCTGCTGGGAAGTCCATCAGGACTGGGCGTCTTTCCACTCTGAAGCTGCTTCACAGCCTCCTGCACCTCTTGCTCTGATAAGGGGGAATTGAGAAAAGACTGTTGTTTGAGGGTCACAGATCCTCAAAAAAGGATTCCATCTTGGCCCGCCCCTCTTCACAACCCTCAGATTGGTATAATTCAGAGTACAATCTCTGGAATGCCGCATTAATCTTTTTGGAATCACATGCTGGTTCCCAGACCCTTCCCTAGTCGATGTAATGGCTTGAGGGGCACTCCTTTTCCTGGCGAGATATGCTAGGTATTTGCCCGCCTTGTCACCATGATCATATAACCTTTGTTATGCAGACCGGAGCGCCATAATCCTCTGTAGCTTGGCCAACGAGGGCCTGTCAAAGTAAGCCTTCTTGACTGCCTTCATCCATGCTTCGAGGAGACGTTGCTGCTCGCCCTTCTGTCACTTCCTACTGGCAGAGTAGGAAATAACTAACCCCTGGCCAAGGTTTAGGCAGTTTCTCAAAGGACGGACAGGCTACTAACCAAGCCTGAATTAATGTCTAGGAAAGCTCTAAATTCCTTAGAGAAGTATACACAAACTTATTATCCTTAAGGATAAATGGATCCATTCACTAGTGCCTCGGACCCACTATAGCGTCCTTGATCTTAACCAATAGGTACATTGGAGCGTGATCGGAGATAGTAATATTAGCAATCGTACAAGATGCCACCAAGTCCAGGGTTGCCACAGGGATCAGAAAAAAAATCAATCCTAGTGTGACATCTGTGTGGTTTGGAAAAAAACGTAAAATCCTTGCCTGTAGGGTGGAAATATCTCTAGACGTCGACCAACTCTAACTCCACACACAGATCCACTAGCTGTTTCATTTGTACAGAAGGTATCGGGGCGCCTTTGGGCAACCTGTCTACCATGAGATCCATAAAACAATTAAAATCTCCCCCTATAATGATATGCCGGGACTCGAGAATGATCAATTTAGAGAATGCATCTACCAGAAATAAGAGGCAATAGGCCGGAGGACAATAAACATTTAAAACACCATATTCTTCCCCGTTTATCAGGGCTTTGAGGCTTACAAACTTCCCCTGTGTGTCTTTAACACAGCTGGAAATGTGTTGTTGGAAAAGCGCAGCAGGTCAGACAGCATCCAGGGAACAGGAGAATCGACGTTTCGGGCATAAGCCCTTCTTCAGGAATGTCACACCAGGATTGTCTTTAACACACTCCAGTAACTTAAATGGAAGATTCCTCCTAACCAATATAGCCACTCCCCTACTTCTGGTATTAAAAGATGAAAAGTAAACCCGATCAAAGCATTCTGCTGTAGTTTCAAATGCTCCCTAACATTCAAGTGTGTCTCTTGTAATAAAACAATATCCACCTTTTCTTTTCTAAGACTCAAGAATACCTTTTCCCTCTTGATTGGTGAGTGACTCTTCTTGATGTTCAGGTACACCACTTAATCAAGCCATTAGCCATAACCTTCTGCAATAACGTTCAGATTCAAGAGAAGAGGAGCTCGAATTACAATTGCCGAGCCTGAGTGTTGCAAGATCCATCGAACATAAAAACTACATAAACTAAACCCACTACAGTTAACAAGTTTACAAAGCTTATCAAAGATTATAACAAAAACCAAAAGACAAACCAACATATAAAGCGCCAATGGCACTGAATAGGGGAACGTACCCCCTTCCCAAAGGGGGTATCTACGTGTCCCAAAACTCAACTTCCCATCCCGCTGCCTATACTGCAGCCAGGGCATTTAAATACCTGAACCGGGCAAAAAACTGCCTGTCAGTAGGCATCCAGCCATCCCAACCATTATACCCCCCCTTCTAGCTAGAGCCGCACTGCAAATACAAGCAGAAAAGAAAGAAAATATACCATGAAATAACAATGTGAACAAAGAAATTTTGAAAAAAAAGTAAGGACCCCACCCATCCTTTGATATAACTTAACTTAGAAATTGAAAGTACACATCCCAACCACCCCCCCGAGCATAGTTTAGACCAGATTATTACCAATAAAAAAAACAGAAAAAGAAAAGCCCTGACCACATTTCCTCTTATTTTAAAGAAAAGTAGAGACAGACCAAAACAATACTACTATTTGTACATACTAAATTGTTCAAATTAAGTTAATTTGTCCACAAAGTCTCTTGCTTTCTCTGACGTGTCAAAGAGATGTACAGATCCATCTAAGGTGATCCAAAGAATCACCTGATACCTCAGACAGTACTGGATACCAAGCTCCCTCAGTATTCTCTTGACAATGTCATAGGATTTTCTTTTCCAGGTCACCACCGCTAAGAAGTTCTGTAAGAGTATGATCTTAGAGCTCTCATAAACTAGGGCCTTCGGATCCTTCCCCTGGATTCTGGAAGCTTCCACAATTCTCTCCTTATCTCTATTGTGATGCAACCACACCAAGATGGGATGAGGACGTTGGTCCAGATCTAACCTCTGCGCTGTGACCTGGTGAGCCCTCTCAATCTTCAAGCTTCTCATTCCAGCCTTCAAGTTAAGGAATTTCAGCAACCAATCCTCAATAAATTCCACTGGCTGCACACCTTCCTTGTCCTCTGGCAGACCCGATGATCCGAATACTATTTTTCCTGCCCTTGTTCTCGAGGTCATCAACCTGGTCAAGCAAATTACGGACCTGCATCTCCAGGGCCTGGATCCTATCCTTGGAGGAACCGGTGTCAGCTTCCACCATTTGACTCTGTGTTCTACCTCAACTGTCCCTTTCTCGAGGTCTCCCAGCTGCTGTTCATGCTTCTGCAGCATGATAGAGATTGGGGCCAGCTTCTCCTCTATCTGCTTGCCCAAGATCTCATGAGATTTTGCAAGCTCCTCCACCACACCTGGAAGGAAATCGAGACCAAGGATTCTGCACCCTGGGCCGCGGTCCCAGCCTTGGATGTACCTCCTCCCTTCTTCGGCAACCCTGGATTGTGAAAACCAAGGTAAGTTGCTCTCTGATAGCTTCCGGACTCCATGACCTTTCCAGAATTCCAGGATATCGCAGGGGTCTGGGTAGGGCGGGTTAGGACTTCGTCCCACTTGTGATGCAGTGCAGAGCGCTGCAATGGAATCTTCCTAGATCGCTGCCATATTGGATCCCCCAAATAATCTGTTTTTATTCTTCCCGTGAAAGTGAATAACCTCACACTTCTCATTATTATACTCCATCTGCCAATTTCTTTTTCCCCATCCAGTAGACTGTCTATAAACCTCTGCAGATCCTTTGTATTCTCCTCACAACTTGATTTCCTACCAATCTTTTATCATCTACAATTTTGGTCACAACAACATTTATCCGATCATTAACAGAGATATAAATACTCCATCCACAACCTTAAACATATATCTCCTCTACCATTGTTGCACAATGGTTGCAGCAAAGATGCATTGTAGCAATTTGCCAAGGCTTGAATTAGAATTAGAATTAGAATCCCTACAGTGTGGAAACAGGCCCTTCAGCCCAACAAGTCCACACCAACCCTCCGAAGAGTAACCCAACCAAACCCATTCCCCTACCCTACCCTATATTTACCCCTGACTATCGCACCTAACCTACACATTCCTGAACACTATGGGCAATTTAGTGTGGCCATTTCACCTAACCTACACATCTTTGGATTGTGGAAGAAAACCTTGGCACCCGGAGGAAACCCACGCGGACACGGGGAGAATTTGCAAACTCCACACAGACAGTCTCCCGAGGCTGGAATTGAACCAGGGTACCTGGCGCTGTGAGGCAGCAGTGCTAATCACTGAACCACCGGGCTGCACGTCTGCACCTCCCAAATCCATGACCTCTAAAGGCTAGAAGAGCAAGAACAGCAGGAAAATAAATCACTGTAATTTTCTCATTCAAGTTATAAAAGATGCTGATTTGGAATCATTTCTTTACCATTTCTTTATCTTTAGGGGTCAAAAAGCAGTAGCTCTCACAAAAGAGCACTGTGAGAATACCTTCACTACACAGGTCAGGAAAGCTGCTGACCACCGACTTCTCAAGGGACTTGACAAGGTGACACCCACATCCCACAGATGAACAAAATTCAAACGACTGGTGAAAGGATTTCTTCTTGCTTTGTCGACACACTCAGCAATGTTAAGTTAAGAGAACATTGGCTTGAGTGTTAAACCTCAACATGGCACCACTGACATCAAATCTGCATTTCTCAATGATCAACATCATGATCTAAACATTCTGTATACTTCAGACATTAGCTAACACTGAATGATAGTGATTTTAGTTTCCAGTTGAAAACATTTCTCTGATCAGAAACATGGTCCGAACATTATAGGGAAGAACATGGCAGCTTAATGCCTTCTTCTGTTGAATTCCTGACATTATGACTTTTGCAAGGCTCCCAGTAAAGACTGGGAGCCATTTCACAAGAAGTAACATGTAAAGTATAAAAGGAGGATTGTCCACTATCTGTTTTTAGGTGCTAACTTACATTAACACAAGCAGCATCAAATGGAAACCTGGGAGCAATTTGTTCACTCTCGCTGCAAAGTAAATGCATTCTTATAAGCCTAGAGAATACAAGGAAGTAAACAGAAAAATTTAATATCCTCAATAAACTATTCTCAAACTGAGATGACTGAATGGCATAGCAACTGATTGTTTCACTGTTACATTATTACTTGCTTCAGTTCTAGTTGAAGATGATGGAAATGTATTTTGAATTGTTAAGGTTCTGACCAAGATATCTTATCACATAAGAATATGAAGATCCAGAAACCTTTTGTAAGTGCTAACAAAAAGCTAATGCAATGAGTCAAATTCTCTGTATTTCAATGATGACAATAGAGCAACAAAAGTTATGATATTTAACGGATTACATCATTGGACTTTAACCAACCTCATATTTTGACTGTTGTTGGAGATAAACAGCTTCTCGAAGCTGGCTCTGTAAGTTTTGGATCACTTGTTCTTTTGCTGCTAAGTGGAATTTGACTTCTTCATATTCCATTAAATCTTCATTGGAATTTGTGCTGCGATACAAGATGGAGTGTTAGGACCAGAATATGAGAAATGGGAAATTGCAAATACGCAGCTATTAAATAAATACAAATAACTCAAAAATAATATTGCTATAATTCTATTTGTAACATTTGAAAAATCTTTCAACAAAACTGATATCCCAAGTGATGTTTTAAAATAAGATAGAAATTCCAGAAAATTGTTTTATATTTATGACTTTAAGATATAGTATTTACAAAATGTTGTTCTCCAGCTTTCTAGAAAAGGGTGTAAGAAGTTGGACTGGGTTCTTGAGAATGAGGTGAGCCCGACCGATCAAGTATCAGTGGGGAAATATTTAGGGGACAGTGAATTTAGATAATTAGGTTATTTTACACTTGCCAAGGAAAAGTATAAGGAGAAATCCAGAGTAAGACTACTAATAGGAGAAAGACAGCTTCAATGGGATATTGATGGATCTGGCCCAGATAACATGGAATCAAAGATCAGCAGGTAAAAATATAACTGAAGGATGAGCTGCCTTAAAGAAGATATATTCAAGTGGAATCAAGTTAGGTTCCCATGAAGGGATAGGTAGGGAAAACAAATATAGAACTTCCTAGACAATAAAACATATAGAAATTAAGATGAAGGTGAACAAGTGTGGTTATGACAGATGACTGGTGGGTAATACAATTGAGAACCAAGTTGAATATAAAAGATTCAGAGGGGATTAGAGTATGAGATGAGACTGGCAGCAATCAGGGAACTTTAAAGTCTGCTATAGACAGATACATTGTAAATGGATGGTAAAAGAAATGGTGGGAGCCAAAAAGGGGATTTTCTCATTGAGGCAGGAGATTTGGCCTATGTATTAAATAAGTACTTTGTGCTTTAACATGAAGTAAGTTGTTGCACACTTCACGGTGAAAAATCAAGTAGTTCAGACACTTGGAGGATTCCAAATTTAAAATTCCTAAGACACCTTTTTTATTCATTCATGGGATGAGGACATCGCTGGCTAGGCTATCTCTAATTGTTCAGATGGCATTTTAACAGTCAATCACATTGCTGTGGATCAGGAATTGGCCAGACCAGGTAAAGATGGATGTTTTCATCCCTAAAGGACGTTAGTGAACCATGTGGTTTTTTTCTAACAATTGACCTGCACAGTACTTTTCAGGACTTCTGCTCTATTTCAAATTTCCAGCATCTACAATATTTTGCTTGTATTTTATTAATTTTAAGGAACTTTTTGTTTTGATATTTACAACCCTGTCAGATTTGGTATCATCCCTTCCCTTCTTAAGGCTAGTTAGGATGGGCAAAAAATGTTGGATTCAGGTGTGACACTCAAATCTTGTGAACGAATTAAACAAAAGACACAAGCGAATATCCTATTGTTACAATTGTAGCAAAAGTGAACTATCAATATACAACTTTCATCATTTGACTTTGATGTACGAGGAATGGTTTTAAAATGGACACTACTAACCTAAAGTGTTTGCGGTGATCACCTGACAAGCCAAGCAACCCACATGGAATAGACAAAAGCACTGGTTCAGAATGACTATTTTTAATCAAGGATTTTAAAGTTTTATCCAGTGGTTGTGTTATACATCAGATTGGGCAAAGCTCCAATTTAAGTCAAAGATTAACCTTTTCATATTCATTTCTTTTTACAACAATCAGCAGTCATAAAGGCTGAGTTGCAAGCTTTGTTGCCAATATTCTTTTTTATGATTGAGCATATTGAAACAGTCACTCATAGTACACATTCTGTCAACCATTTTGGTTTGACAATTATTTCTGGGTACAAAGCCAGTATTTTGTTTACCATATCAAATAGTGATTTGCTAATCAAAGGCAACCAGTGATTTTTAGTAATATTGAAATAATGCAGCAAAAAGCAAAGAAAGTATTGAACAATTCACAATTACATAATCGGTTGTTTTGCTTCTCTGAACCTCTCCCTAATCTGTCACATTTAGGAAACCTTAGCAAGGAAGCAGACAGCTCGAGTGCTGAAGAGATTCTTATCAGTATTTCTTATGAAATACTAGACCTCTCAAACTCCAGCCATCCACCAGAAGAAAAATCCAGTCAGGCAACCATTCTCCAAAAGTCTCGAATCCTACCAGCCTAGAAGAAGATACACTTGAATGTAAGTTTACTTGGATAATATTAGATAATATATGAATAACCCTGCTGCAAACAGGCATTTGTTAAATGACCCATAATTAAATAAATTACAATACAAATATTAACTGTAATTGATTTGGCAGTTTGGAAGCTAATGGCAGTGTTACCATACAAAACACTGTCACACCAATGCGTGGTGCTATGGAAAACAAGACGTGATCTAATTTTCCAAGTCAACTTGTGCAGGATGAATTATAAGTAGACGTAGTCACAACATTGTTTAAGAAGCAGAGGATGTAGTTTTGAGAAGGATATTGGGAAAATAAATGCTGAATGGAGCCATTTATTGTTTCTGTTGAGATATTACTATACTCCTTACACATTTGCAACTGCAAAGTTTGTCCCAAATCCGATTAAGTGTTTGCTGATGACACCACCATTATAGGGCAGATCTCAAACAATGATGAGACAGAGCACAGAGAAAAGATTGAGTGCTTAGCAGCATGGTATACAGGAAGCAATCTCTCCATAATATCAGCAAAACAAAGGAGCTGGTCAAACTTCAAGAAGCGAAGTGGAGGGCATGTCCCTGTTTGCATCAATGATGCTGAGGTGGAGATAATCAAGAGCATCAAGTTCCTGTAAGTGATAATCGTGACAGTCAAGAAAACACAACCACAAAACTACTTCCTCAGGAAGCTAAAGAAATTTGGCATGTCCACAAAGATTCTCACCAATATCGATGCACCACAGAAAGCATCTTATCTAGATGCATCATAGCGTGGTATGGCAACTGCTCCTCCCAAGACTGCAAGAAACTACAGAGCATTGTAAGCACAACCTAGTCTATCACGCAAACCAGTCTCCCATCCATTAACTCTATCTATACTTCCCGCTGATTTGGGAAAGCAACCAACGAAATCAAATATCGTTCCTACCCCTGTTATACTGTCTTCCATCCACTTCTGTCGGGCAGAAGATATATAAGTTTGAAAGATTCAAGAAGCGCTTCTTTCCCACAATTATTGGACTTTAGAATGGTCCTCTCAAATTTTAATTCTGATCGCTTTCCCACCACACATTCTCTGCAATTGTAACACTATATTCTGCACTCTGTTCTGCTACCTTTTGTATGGCTTGATCTCCTGTATAGCATGTCAAACAACACTTTTCACTATTTTAATACATGTGACAACAATAAATCAAACTATCAAACTGTCATTGGAGAGTTATTGGTGAATGTAGATTCTTAGTCGCAGTTACAGTTAAATCATGATAAGTCAAATTCAGATGAGATAAAAACTTTGGTTATATTTGAGTTGTCAGTTGTTCCAGAAAGCAGAATAGCAAATCCAAGAGAATGATCCTTATGATCAGTCAAAATTCTGAAATGGCAAGTCTGGATTAGTTCAATTCATGTAAACTTGTCATATGAACACATTGACCAATCAAGGTGGGGTTAGGCCACACAAAAACGCAAAATTGTGGGGTACTCGGCTGTGAAAGGACATACAAAGCCTATATAAAAATGGCCAATCCTGTGAGAAACATATGTCCATCAGAGAGTAGGTGAAATTGATGCAGCAAGTCTAAAACTGTGACATAAAGCAATAAGTGAACGTTGTGAAGGAAGATTCTACCAGTGATTTTGTCAACTGTTCTGACAATATGGTGGACTATATCACACTTGTCTGATGATTGCACACTAAGCAGAAAAAGATTCTTGAGTTTTTCCAGAGCTAACGTATGACATTTTCAATGCCTTTTACAAGGTTAGGCCAATGTAAGGCATGAACAAATTGAAGAATAGAACCTTTACATAACTTACTGATTTGCTCTGTTTTTTTGGGGGACATTTGTAAAAGTACAGAGAGTGCATTTGTGGGAAAATAGAGCCATATAGAGTCCTAAGTGGCTATCTTGAAGCTCTGCCAAACAGAAATTTGTTGGCAAGAGAGGAGGGGGAGTGATGTTTTTGATTAGGGATAACATTACTGCTGTACTTAGGGATGATATTCCTGGGAATATGTCCAGCGAAGTTATTTGGGTTAAACTGAGGAAAACAAAAGGGATGATCATCTTATTGGGATTGTACTATAGACTTCCCAATAGTCAGTGAGAAATTGAGAAACAAATTTTGGAAGGAGATCTCAGTTATCTGCAAGAATAATAGGGTGATTATAGTATGGGATATTTTCAAACATAGACCGGGACTGCCATAGTGTTAAGGGTTTAGATGGAGAGGAATTTGCTTAGTGTGTATAAGATAATTTTCTCATTCAGTACATGGATGTACCCATCAGAGAAGATGGAAAACTTGAACTACTCTTGGGAAATAAGGCAGAGTGGGTGACTAAGGTGTTAGTGGTGGAGCACTTTGGGGCCGGTGACAATAATTCTGTTCGCTTTAAAATGGTGGTGGAAAAGGATAGACCAGGTCTAAAAGTTGAAGTTTTAAATTGGAGGAAGGACAATTTTGATGGCATTAGGCAAGAACTTTCAAAAGTTGATTGGGGACGGATATTTGTAGTTAAGGGGACGGCTTAAAATTGGGAAGACCATAAAATGAGATAACAAGAATCCAGAGACAATATGTTCCTGTTAGGGTGAAAGGCAATGCTGGTAGGTGTAGGGAATGCTGGATGACTAGAGAAATTGAGGTTTTGGTCAAGAATAAGAAGAAAGCATATGTCAGATATGGACAGCAGAGATTGGTGAATCCCTAGAACAGGATAAAGGAAGTAGGAGTATACTTCAGAGGGAAATCAGGAAGACAAAAAGGGGACGTGTGATGACTTTGACAAATAGGGGTAAGGAGAATCCAAAGGGATTTTACAAATACATTAAGGACAAAAGGGTAACTTGGGAGAGTTTAGGGCCCCTTAAAGATCAGAGTTGCAAAGGGTGGCGCTGGAAACCCGTAGCAGGTCAGGCAGCATCAAAGGAGCAGGAGGCGTAGTGGACAGCGAAGAGGGTTACCTCAGATTACAACAGGATCTGGACCAGATGGGCCGATGGGCTGAGAAGTGGCAGATGGAGTTTAATTCAGATAAATGCAATGGGCTGCATTTTGGGAAAGCAAATCTTAGCAGGACTTATATACTTAACGGTAAGGTCCTAGGGAGTTTTCCTGAACAAAGAGACCTTGGAGTGCAGGTTCATAGCTCCTTGAAAGTGGAGTCGCAGGTAGATAGGATAGTGAAGATGGCGTCTGGTATGCTTTCCTTTATTGGTCAGAGTATTGAGTACAGGAGTTGGGAGGTCATGTTGTGGCTGTACAAGACATTGGTTAGGCCACTGTTGGAATATTGCATGCAATTCTGGTCTCCTTCCTTTCGTAAAGATGTTGTGAAACTTGAAAGGGTTCAGAAAAGATTTACAACGATGTTGCCAGAGTTAGAGGATCTGAGCTACAGGGAGAGATTGAACAGGCTGGGGCTGTTTTCCCTGGAGTGTCAGAGGCTGAGGGGTGACCTTATAGAGGTTTACAAAATTATGAGGGGCATGGATAAGATAAATAGACAAAGTCTTTTCCCTGGGATCAGGGACTCTAGAACTAGAGGGCATAGGTTTAGGGTGAGAGGGGAAAGATATAAAAGAGACCTTAGGGGCAACTTTTTCACACAGAGGGTGGTACATGTATAGAATGAGCTGCCAGAGGATGTGGTGGAGGCTGGTACAATTGCAACATTTAAGAGGCATTTGGATGGGTATATGAATAGGAAGGGATTGGAGGGATATGGGCCGGGTGCTGGCAGGTGGGACTAGATTGGGTTGAGATATCTGGTCGGCGTGGACAGGTTGGATCAAAGGGTCTGTTTCCATGCTGTACATCTCTATGACTCTGACAGGCGATGTGTCAGGCATAAGGCCTTCATCAGGAATGTGGAGGGGGAAGGAGGATGAGAGATAAATTGGGGGGTGGGGGAAGGTAGATGGGAAGGAAATTGGTGGATGCATTTGAGGGCTAATTGTGATAGGTCGGTAGGGAGGGTTCAGTGAATAGATGGCAAGGAAGATGGACAGGTCAAGAGGATGGTGCCAAGTTGGAGGATTGAATCTGAGATGAGATGGGGGGAGGGGAGGTTTGAAAACTAGTCAAGTCAATGTTGTTGCCATGTAGAAGATGAGGCATTCATCCTCCAGTTGGTGGGTGGCTTTGATTTGGGGGTGTTGGAGGTCCAGGACTTGCATGTCCTTGGGGGAATGTGAAGTGGAGTTGAAGTGGTTGGCCAAAGGGTGGTAGGGTTGTTTGGCACAGAGGTGGCCTTGCTGATCCTTAACGGGGTGGCTTTGACAAATAAGGTTAAGGACAATTCCAAGGAATTTTATAAATACATTAAGGACAAAAGGGTAACTAGGGAGAGTATAGTGTCCCTCAAAAATCAGCAAGGCAGCCTATGTGTGGATCCGCAAAAGGTGGGGGAGATGTTAAACAAATATTTTGTATCAGTGTTTACTGTGGAGAAGGACATGGAAGATATAGAAAGTGGGGAAATAGATGGTGACATCTTTAAAAATGTCCATATCAGAGAGGAGGAGGTGCTGGATGTCTTAAAATGCATAAAGGTGGATAAATCCATGGGATCTGATCAGGCGTACCCCAGAACTTTGTGGGAAGCTAGGGAAATGATTGCTGGGCCCCATGCTGAGATACTTATATCATGAATAGCGACAGACAAGATGCAGAAGACTGGATGTTGATTAATATGGTGCCACTACAGAAGAAAGGTGTTAAGAAAAAGTCAGGGAACTAGACAGTAGTGAGCCTGACATTGCTGGTGGGCAAGTTGTTGGAGGGAATTCTGAGGGACAGTATTTACATGTATTTGGAAAGGCAAGGATTGAATACGGATAGTCAACATGGCTTTGTGCATGAGAAAGTGTCTCACTAATTTGATTGAGTTTTTTGAAGAAGTAATGAAGAGGATTGATGAGGCCAGGGTGGTGGACATGACCTATATTGACTTCAGTAACTCATTCGATCAAGTTCCTGATGGTAGACTGGTTATGGAATAGACAGAGAACTAGCCATTTGGATACAGAACTGGCTCAAAGGAAGAAGACAGACGGTGGTGGTGGAGGATTGCTTTTCAGACTGGAGGTTTGTGACCAGCAGTGTGCTACAGGCATCGGTGTTGGGTCCACTGCTTTTTGTCATCTATAATTTGGTTGTGAACATAGGAGGTATGGGTAGGAAGTTTGCAGATGCCACAAAAATTGGAGATGTAGTGGACAGCGAAGAATACAACGGGCTCTGGATCAGTTGGGCCAATGGGTCAAGGAGTGGCAGGTGGAGTTTAATTTAAATAAATGTGAGGTGCTGCACTTTGGAAAGGCAAATCAGAACAGGACTTATACAGAATGATAAAGTCCTGGGGAGTGTTGCTGAACAAAAAGACCTTGGAATACAGATTCATAATTCCTTGGAAGTGTAGTTTCCATGTAGACGAGTTAGTGAAGAAGGTGTTTGGTATGCATGCCTTTACTGGTCAGTGCATTGACTATTGGAGTTGGGAGGTCATGTTGCCACTGTACAGGACATTGGTTAGGCCACTTTTGGAATATTGCATGCAACACTGGTCTCCCTACTATAGGAATGATGTTGTGAAACTTGAAAGGGTTCAGAAATGATTTATAAGGGTTGGAGGGTTTGAGCTATAGGGTGAAGCTGAATAGGCAGGGGTTATTTTCCCTGGAGTGTCAGAGGCTGAGGGGTGACCTTATATAGATTTATAAAATCATGAAGGGCATGGATAGGGTAAATAGACAAGGTCCTTTCTCCAGGGTGGGGGAGTCCAACCTGAGAGGGCATAGGTTTAAGGTGAGAGGGGAAAGATTTAAAAGTGACCTAAGGAGCAACCTTTTCATGTGGAGGGTAGTATGTGTCTGGAATGAGCTGCCAGGGAAGTGGTGGAAACTGATACAATTACATTTAAAAGACATCTGAATATGTATATGAATAGGAAGGGTTAAGAGGAAATGGGCCAAATGCTGGCAAATGGGACTATATTTATTTAGGATATCTGGTCAGTGTGGATGAGTTGGACCAAAGTGTGAGTTTCCATGCTGTACATCTCTATGACTCTATATGATGGGAGCTATTCAATTTGCCACTAACATTCGGATAACTGACCTATGTTGACTCAGAGTGGATTCTTGGAAATCCTAAGGAACAACACATAAAGGAAATGACTGCACTGAAAATGTATATAAAAATGTACAGAAGTAGCAGACACTGAAGATAAAAAATAAATGTTGATAGTTCAACACAATATGAAAATTTGCTTTCAACAAACAAAATGTGCACTTTTAGTAAATGTGTACATTGTGAAAAATAAAGCAGAAGGCTAAGCCTGTAGTATCTTTCAATTCAATTGGTGGGTAATCAAACAAAACGGAACACATTTTCTTTTTGCAGACATGGCATCCTTGTAATGATGCAAAACTTGATTTCCTATTGGCACTGTGTTATAGCCTTTAATTATAACAGTGATCTCTCCATCAGTATCTGACTGTATATGGGGCCAGCCTCAGCACTCACAATTGAAGATAGTATGTCAGTTGTTCATGCACTCTGAAGAGCTCCATCCTTTCATCACAGTTAAGTACATTGGAAACTGCTGTAAGAGGATTTCTTACAAAAAATGTAACTTACAAACTAGGTTTCACGTTTATCATTGCCAATTGAAACACAGGAGAATTGTAGAGTCAATTTGCTGAGGAGATCTATTTTTACAACGACTTAGAGGTCTGAAATTCCCTTTTTTTGTTCTCTTGTTCCCTTCTTAAATAGTGGGGTAACATGTGCTAGCTTCCAATCTGCTGGAATTAGTTTTTAGAATTTTGGATGATCACCGATCAATCCGCTAGCTCCATAACCACCCCTTCTGGTTTGTAAATTCAGGTCCTGGGGTCTTATCAACTTTAGGCTACACTCATTTCTCCAGTATAATATTCTTTCTATTCCTCAACTCCTTATTCTCCCTAGTCACTTGGATCTGGGGTATTTATTGGAGATTTATTGGATCTTTCTCAGCAAAACAGCCTCATTCCTGATGAAGAGCTTATGCTTGAAATGTTAATTCTCCTGCTCTTGGATGCTGTCGGACTGACTGTGCTTTACCAGCACCGCACTCTTCGACTCTGAAACTCCAGCATCTGCAGGCCTCACTTACACATAGTATTTATTTTGCAAAGCACAGCGTATTGATGATATTGTTCAGAAAATAGGCAAGTTTCTCATGTCAACAGTGCTACTAAATTTAGGTAGGAAACTAGGTGTTTGCGCCATAGGAAAAGGAAAGAAAATTTCAAGCACTGTGAAATCACTCTGAAACCCTTGCTGATAAGTGGCAAGTAAACTTTGGGCCACATTAGTGCAAGGCCATCACCAAAAGAAGGGAATCTACCCACCGCTCTTGACAATCAATGGCATAATTATCAATGAATATCCCACCATCAAGATTCTGGAGGTTTCTATTGATCAGAAGTTGAACTGAAATAGCCATATATTTGTGGCTAAACAGCAGGACAGAGGCTAGGAATCCTCCGGCAAGTAACTCATTTCCTGACTCTCCAAAGCCTGTCCACCATCTACAAGAGACAAGTCAGAAGCATGATAGTCTCTACTGATATGATGAGTTCAGCTCCAAGAACAATCAAGAAGTTTGACAAATCATAAATGAGGACAAAGCAGACTAATTGATTGGCACCACATCCACAAACATTCATCCCCTCCACCACTGACACTCATTAGCAACAGTATTTACTATCTACAAGATGCACTGCAGAAATGCACCAAGGCTCCTTAGACGGCACCTTCTGAATCCATAATTGCCACTATCTAGAAGGACAAAAGCAGCAGATACTTAGGAACATCACCACCAGCAAGTTCCTCTCCAATCCAGACATCATCCTCAGAGTTGCTCGGTCAAAATCCTGGAATTCCTTCCAAAATGGCATTATATATTTTTTTAGATTACTTACAGTGTGGAAACAGGCCCTTCGGCCCAACAAGTCCACACTGACCCTCCGAACAGCAACCCACCCAGACCCATTCTATTACATTTACCCCTTCATCCAACACCACGGGCAATTCAGCATGGCCAATTCATTTAACCTGCACATCTTTGGACTGTGGGAGGAAACCAGAGCACCCGGAGGAAACCTACGCAGACACAGGGAGAATGTGCAAACTCCACACAGACAGTTGCCTGAGGCGGGAATTGTGGATGTGCCAAGACCAAATGAAGCGTAGCAATTCAAGAAGACATTGGAATCTTCTCAAATCTCGCTAACATTGCAATCAGCTAAACCCATCCAGCAGTTGGAATAGGTATCCCTAATGGTTTTACAGGAAGTAACAAAACACAGACTGGTGGAATTTTTAAATTAGTCAGATATGGAATTGCTTGCCAGAGCTAAGAAGGTCCAGATAATTGAAATATTTGTAAAGGATCTAGAACTTGTTGAAATGTAGGAAGGATTAGATACACTGAGTTGTAAATCAATAGAGCTAATAAAGATTTAATTATGGTTAAAACAACTTGAAGATGAAAAGGAAATTCAAAACTAGGAAATGGAGATGAAGTAAGTTGAACTTGAATATCAGTGAGGAAGGGAAACATGAAAGATAGGGTACACTATCTTAAAATGATTCAGTTAAAAAAAGACCTTGAATGCCAAATGATCTTCTGATGAAGAATGCCCAAGTCATAATCTAAAGTCAAATAGGAAATGCTTAGGTTTGGTCAAGCCCTACAAAAAATTGAGGCAAAACTCTTACAGACATGCTTTACATCATTTGAGAAAATAGTACAACAAATGAGGTGGCCAAAAGAAAACTGGACATTACCAAAACAATGCAAGTTGACAGGTAGAACATATACAATTTATGTGCAGAGGACATTTCTATGCACTTTGATGCTTTGAAAAATGCTGTTTTAGATACATGCGAGTTCCTGAAGAATAGAGACAAATATTGTGCAACTTGGGGAAGACTTATGGGCAAACCTATGCTGAATTTGAAAGGCTAAAAGAACTAATTTTGATGGGTCATTACAAGCATAATGGCTTAACAAAGGCTATCATTAGAGGTCAAAGTAATACTACAACAGATGGTACAGTAGCCAAAATTTTCTTTCAGCATACAGAAGTGCTTAACATATTTTCGTTCATTGAGGCTCAGAAAGCAGATTCCAGGGTAAGTAATTTAATACAGGCAGCTCACACTGAAGTTGAGGCTGAAGGTTTTCCAGAGTGTTCTTATATTTAAAAAAAGGATTCTTGATGAGGAAGTGTAGACATTGCTTAGACCTGAGAGTTCTAAGGATGTGTCATGGACTGAAACGTTAACTCATAGATGCTGTCAGACCTGAGCTTTTCCAGCAATTTCTGCTTTAATTTCTGATTTATACAGCATCTGCTGTTCTTTCAGATCCAAAGATTTACAACCTTTGAAAATGAAATTCCTAATCTCTGTCTTAAGTGGGACACCCATTATCTTTAAAATGTAGCTCCTAGTTCTAAAACACCCCTGATAGGAAAAAACATCTCAGCATTTACACTACAATACCCCCTCAAAATATTGCACATTTCAATAGGATCATCTCTTAACCTTCTAAACTCCAATAAGCATAGCTCCAACCTGCTCAAACTTTCATCATAAGACAAACTCTCTTCCCAGGAATAATCCTGGAGAACTTCCTCTGAACTATTTCCACTGCAAGTATGCCCCTCCTTTAGTAAGGCAACCTCGCAATACTCTAGGTGTGGTTTCACTAATGTCCAGTACAGTTGTAGCAAGACTTCTGTACTTCTAATATTCCATCTCTTTTTGCAATAAAGATCGACATTTTGTTATTTCCTAATTCCATATTGTACTTGCATGCTGACGATCTGTAATTTATGTACAAGAACATGCAGATCCCACTGAACCAAAGTTCTGTGACAATCTCTTTCAATTTAAATAATACTTTTTCTAATTCTTCATTCCAAAGAGGACAAGCTCAAATTTTCCCACATTGTATCCATCTGCCAAAGTATTGCCCATTCAATTATCCCAACTTTATCCCTTTGCAGGCCATTTTGTATTTTCCTTACAACTCACTTTTGTACATTTCTTCACAGCTTCAGGAAATGTGGCTGCAATAGTTTCAGTTCCTTCATCCAAGTCATGAATATGGATTATAAATAATTGAGGGTCCATCACTGATCCCTTTGATAATTTGCCAATCCGACATTCTGAAAATAGTCCATTTATTCTCAATTTCCTGTTAGCCAGTCTTCCAAAATTATTAATGTATCACACTAATCATCAACCTCTCATGACCTGTCATCAACCTCTTAAGTGGCACCTATGAAATGCCTTTTGGAAATCCAAATACTCTACATCTACTGATTTCCCTATAGCCACCTGCTTATCATATCCTTAAAGAACTAATAAATTTCATTTGGCAGTAAAGATCTTGAGTATAGAAACATAGGAACATGTAACATAGGAGCAAGTATAGGCCACTCAGCACTTTAAGCCTACTCCACCAATCAATATGACCATGGCTGATCATTCAACTCAGTAGGAGAAAGTGAGGACTGCAGATGCTGGAGACCAGAGTTGAAAAGTGTGGTGCTGGAAAAGCGCAGCAGGCCAGGCAGCATCCGAGTAGGAGAATCGATGTTTCGGGCACAAGCCTTTCCTGAAGAAGGGCTTATGCCTGAAACATCGATTCTCCTGCTCCTCGGATGCTGCCTGGCCTGCTGCGCTTTTCCAGCACCACACTTTTCAACATTCAACTCAGTAACCTGTCTTACTTTTTGCCCATACCATTTAATCCCTATAGCCCTAATAAGTACAATTTCAAGGCTATGGGCCTCGTGTGGAAAAGTTGGACTAGTCTAGGTAGAAGTATTACTTTAGCAATATAAACTTGATGGGCCAAAGGGTCACTTCTGTACTGTATTACTCTATGATTCTATGAAATATATCTGACTCCTTCTTGAAAACATTTAATACTTTGGCTCAGCCACTTTCCACAGGTTCACTACTCTCTGATTGAAGACATTTCTCAGCTCAGTCCTAAATGGCCTACTCTGTACTTTAGACTATAACGATTGATTCTGGACTTCCTGGTCATCAGGAACATCTTTCCTGCACTTAACTTGACTAGTCCTGTTAGAATTTTACAGATTTCTATGAAATCCCCCCTTATTCTTCTAAACCCCAGTGAATATGCTCTTAACCAGTCCAGTCTTTCTTCATACATCAGTCTTGCCATCCCAGGAATCAATCAGCTAAACCTTTGTTGCTCTTCCTCCATATTCAGAACATTCTTCCTCAGACAAAGAACCAAAACTGCACACAATACACCAACTCGGGTCTTACAAAGGTCCATTACAATTGCAGCAAGATATCCCTACTTCTGAATTTGAAGCCTTTCACTATGAAGACAAACATATCATTTTCTTTCTTCACCGTATCCTTATTGAATTGATAAAAAAAACACATATTTTGCTGAAGCTTTATGTCTTTCATTCATCAGGACAATCCACGAGAAACACCAAATAAAGGGAAAGCAACATTATTATACAGTATGAGGGGAATGTTGATTTATTAGCAAGTGCATTCTGATTGATTGTGGCATTGCCATGGAGAATGTACTAGTTAATGATGACCGAAATTAGTCGCCAAGCTTTATTTACATTTTAAACCAGAGAGATTGACTCTGACTAGTCAAGATATAGCCCTAATAAATGACCCAGTTTTGCATTACCCTATTTTCAAGAGTCGAAACAGGTACAGTGATTTCTTGTGTTCTTTCTGTTTGCAAAGGACAACCAAATGCAATACCATACACAGCTTCCAGTATACTCAAGTACACAACACTGTGATCTCGATTGATAAACCTAAATTGGTTCTCAGCATAATGCTTCACATACTGAGGCCTACTTAATAAATATTGTCCAATTGTGGAATCATACATAATGTTGCACACTATGTTGCAATTATTCCAAGCTCAGACTGGTTAGTTGCATTCAATAACTTGCTTAGTGTGAACAACTAAGAGGAAATGCTGTTTGATATGATCGACAAGCCTTTGGGTTTTAAATCATGTATCATATGGGCATTAAAACTCACAGAGCATATTATACATTTGCGTGATGGCAGAATCTCTCCTGGTTTGACGAAAGCATCATGTTAGAAGTGAACACCACTCATGTTGCGACTGCATCAATCCATCATGAAGCAGTGAGCTGAAGCTGCTGTTCAAGATTTTCAGGCAACTTATCATTCTTGGATATTCTCCGTTAGACTGAGCACATCTCAGTACCAAAAGAAGCAGCCATAGGCCTATCCATTTGTTTGGACAAGATAGAGCATGAAATCATCTGATCACAATTACCACTATTCTTCAGGAGGAATTTGATAAACCCTATTTCAGCATCAATTTGGACTGCAAATAAATGGCTCAAACCCTCATCACAAGGTTGTTGATAAGGCCAATCTTATAGTGAATTGAATTGTAGGAAGTCTAACTCCTATACTGAGGGCAGGTTTATGATAGATGGTAGTAAGGAACACCCTGGACAATTGTCAATTAGTACATCAAAGACAGTGAACTCATTTGATTGCTCCACCTCAAAGGTGAATTGTAGCACAACATGAAATCCATTAGGATATGCAAGAGAATTATATACAGCTGCAGATCCATATTTGGTGAATGTATCATCTACATGTTGGAAATATGCAAGGAGTAGGAAGTTAAGTGTCATTTAATCAAAGACACATATCTCATGGAACCCAACAAAGATGGTTGGGGGATTTGGGATTCATGGGAGTCCTCTGGCAACACCACTTTTTGAGACATGGTTGGTGTCATTAAAATTGAATTCAAGCTGAGTTCACAGGTTGAATCAATGTTGATTCACACAATGGCGATGTGTCTATTTGCCATTATATAACACTGCAGTGCAAATGCATACGGCTTTTGTGAATTAGCAAATAGGCTAATCACATCAAATGAGCACATGGACACCGCATTGCTATCAACATGTTAGTCTTCCACAGTGTTCACAAATGTGAAAGAATCCTTCAGTGGCTATGCAAATTATTTAAAAATAAGTTGCAGCAATTCACTCAGTTCGCCATTTGGCCTGTTCATATTGCACGGAACCAGTCAGACATAACAAATAGTGAGGTTGCTGACTTCTTCACTGAGCCGGTAAGTTTGTTCACAGATGTTTCGTCACCATCCCAGGTAACATCATCAGTGCATCTCCGGTGAAGCTCAGCGAGCAAATCAACAACCTCAAACTCCAGTGTAAATAGCCATAGTCTATTCAGCCTCTCCACATAACAAATAGTGTTAAGAGACATCACTTATGTGTGTCTTGGGCAGGCAACATATATATATGTGGATGCAATGAGTTATGAGGATGAATCTTATCATATTATCTCACTTGGCAGTTTGTTGCTCTTACTCAAGTCTAGCAAGTTTGCTTTTATCTTGCTTTCAAGTAAGGCTGTCTAGTCAAGCTGAGCAAAAGATCCAATTGACACTGTAAAATAAGGTGTCTGTATTACATGTACTTTACTACCATTTATCATTGAGTTTGGATTTTTGAATTTGAACTCGTAGCATATAGATTCTCTGTGTGTTGGAAGGGGTGTAAAGATTAACATGTGAGTAGTTTTGTGGCCATAGTGATTTATTTTAAAGAAGTGTTAAGAGAAAGACTTGATGGACACTAATGAGTTTTTGTCTATATTGAGAGAATTTTAGAGTGAATAAACGGCTGTGCATTAGGCTGTATTTCAGAAGATCATTGTTTGTTGTTTTGTTTAAATTTATAAAATTTTTATCATGTGTTTCAAAATCTTTAAATATATTATTTGTAAATAGTTTGGCTTATTCTATCTTCATTTCTTTTGTATAAAAACTTCTCTTTTATTGTTATAACCAAACCTACAACATTGCAAGCTTACATTTCAGTGAGGAATCACATTGTTAATTGCACAAAAAATATAATGTATCAAGCTAGGTTTCAGTTTGGTATTCAGTTTTGTCTAGTAATAACAACACTTGGGATCATAACAGTTAGGATCTCTTGAGAGTCATGGGATTTAAAATGGAGTCTGTGTCTTTCAATTTAAAATAACAAGTATGCAGTAATTCCGGATATAAAATGGCTGCATTGCAGTTGAAATACCTGCACAAAGGCCAGTATCCCTGACCGAGTCACCCTTTATTTACTAATGCACTGTACACTGGCTATGCCAGCCAACTCAGAATCAGTCCACTGAAATGAGGAGATTCTAAATCCTGTTTGCATTTTCTTTTCTTTATCTATCCCTGTTTATTTATTTTTCTTTTTTAAAAATTCCCCACACTACCACCTAACAGCGGAAGTGCTTATATTTTCCCCAGCACCCATATTGTGTGTGTTCAGGTGTGAGACACAGTGAAAGACAACAGGTGAATAAATCTTTATTCATTTTCCACCACCAGGAAGAAAGGAAACACCAGAGTGGCCAGTGACAAGCAATGCCTTTCTCATGAGAGGGAAATGCTGCATGATCAAAGAAGTGAAGGACAGGGAGGGATTAAATCAAAATAGAGTTAGAGGAGGAAATAAAACACTCCACTCCCTGCAGTGCCCACCTCTCCCTGAAAATCTCAAGGGTGTTGGTAGATCAGGCAGGGCTTTCATGATTGCCCATGGTTAACAACGCAAATCAAGGGTCTTGTAGTCATTTAGCTCCACCTGACATCCCTCCCCAACAAGTCCGGGGATGTGGGCCTGGTCTTTGGCTTGTAGCTTTTCCTGCGATGTTTTCACCCCAGGTTCAGCTTCTCTGATTTGGTCTTTGACACAAGCGGCATGTACTGGACTGTAGCCTTCTTTTGTGTCTGGTGTGTCTCGGGAGAGTTTCCTCCTCTTCATCCGCTGATAATGGCATGAAGACTGCATCCATCTCGGACTCCGAAGTTTCCCTGACACTAGACGGAGGGGGAGACCTATGGTTTCTGACAGGCCTTCTGGCTGTATTGAGGGGCCAGGTATATTTTGTTCCTGTCATCTTTGCAAGGTAACAGTTTTCAGGTGATCCACATGTTTGTTCTGGACTGTATCACCAAAATGAACTTTGTAAGTCGTGGGACCTGAACTCACATCAACCTCACCTTGTACCCAAACAGGGCTATTTCCCTAGTTCCGGCACCAAGCTTTGCCCTCCAAATTAAACTGTCTCTCTTGCTTAAAAGAGGCATGTGGTCGGCCTTGGTGTTCCTATTGCCATTTCACCCTCCCCATCAGGTCTGGGAATATCAGATTTAACCTGCTGTGGAGCCTTCTCCCCATCAGCTACACCGCTGGAGCCATCCGTGTAGTTGCAGAAACAGGGACATTTTGGTATTGAATGATGCTGATGCTTTTTTTAAGTCTGCCTTCAACATTTGGACCGGTCTGTCTGCCAGACGATTGAATGATAGATTGTTTGGAGCTGCCCTTACATACCGAATGGCACTTGGCTTTAGGAAATACTCAAATTC
This sequence comes from Chiloscyllium plagiosum, assembly GCF_037043375.1. Lineage (NCBI taxonomy): Eukaryota > Metazoa > Chordata > Chondrichthyes > Orectolobiformes > Hemiscylliidae > Chiloscyllium > Chiloscyllium plagiosum. The sequence goes on along the minus strand of NW_028270155.1, from coordinate 28,773,831 downwards.
CCGCTAGTAAATGTTGGTGCCACTGGAGGCTATTATTGTCCTTGTTGGCACCCTGGGCACCAATGCAGCTGTGTCAGCATCCAATCCTGGCCACCAGACAACTTCTTGCTAGCATCTTCATCTGGGAATTCCCTGGATGATTCTGGTGGAGTTCAGCCAGTATCTGTCAGCAACCTTTTCTCAGAACAATCACTTTTGCTCCCCACAGTAATATGCCATCCTCTACAGTGATCTGGTCTCGCCATCTAGAAAGGTTTCAGTCTTGGTTGCAATGGCCCTTTTATTTCCCCCATTAGCACCAGCTGTTTTAGTTTTGCTAGGGCAGGATCTTTTTTGTGAGCATAGTCAGATATTGTCAGCAGGAACCAGAAGGATGTCCAGGAAGATTAAAACCAGAATGGAGTCTTCCAGGGAAGGCACCTCCAGTCAAGTATCTGCCTGTGGGAGGTGGCTCAAGGTATCCGTATTAGCCACTTGGCTTCCTGGACAATATTCTAACTTGTATGTGCTGAGACCCGTTTCTGAATTCCCCTGAAAGCTATGGACGGCACTCCCTTGTCTTCCTCCAATCGCCCAAGCAGGGGTTTGTGATCTGTTACTATGACAAATTCCTGTCTGTACAGGTTCTGGTGGAACTTTCTCACTCAAAAGATCACCAAACCTTCCTTCTCTATCTGGGCATATTTGCAATCAGTATCAAAATCTGGGAAGCATACACAATAGGAATTCATGTCAGTGAGCCGATATTACCCTGATGCAGTACGGGGAGGCATCGCATGTCAGCACCAACTTTCACTTTGGATTGTAGCGAGCCAATACCTTAGATGACAATAGCTGCTTTATCACTTCCCTAAAAGCTACTGCTTGGCTATGCAACCATTTCCAAGGTTGACCTTTTTTCAATAGCAGATTTAAGGTTGCCAAGATGGAGGCCAGGGTATGTATGAATTTTCCATAATAATCCACTAACCCAAGGAAAGACCTAAGCTCCAGTACGGACATTGGTGTTGTAGCTCCTTTGGTCACCCTCATTTTATCTTCCAATGGGTGTAACCTGGTTCCGTCAATTTTGTAACGTAAGCAGGTCACTTGGGGCACCTGGAGCACACATTTTTTCTTTTAAGGCATACCTCTACCTGTGAGAAATATTTAAGCACTGTGTCCAGGTTCTCCAAGTGCTCTTTATTGGTCTTTCCGGTTATTAGCATATTATCCAGATAAATGACAACCTGGGGTAGCCCTTGTAAAATGTTTTCTACAGTCCACTGGAAAAGGGCACAGACTGATAATACCCTAAATGGCTGTCTTATATATTGGGATAAAACCTTATGGGTGTTAATTGTGGTTTACTTTTGGGACTCCTGATCCAGTCACAATTGCAGTAGGCATAACTCATGTCCAGCGTCGTAAAGGACACTGCCCCCACCAACTTTGCATACAAGTCCTCTATGCAAGGGATTGGGTACTTACCCAACTGCGAGAAGTGCACAACCATTTGCTTAAAATCTCCACAAATGCGAACTGAGCCAACAGGCTTCACAATCAGCACAACCAGTGCTGCTCATTCTGCAAACTGCACTGATTTGATCATTCCTTCACTCCTCTGCCTCCTGATTTCTGCCTCGAAGACAAATGCCACTGGGCGGGCCTTGCAAAATTGCGCAATTGCTACCTGGTCAACATGTAAAGTGGCTTTGGCCCCTTGATAGTCTAAGCCCTTCCTAAAAAATTCCTGGGTATTTCACTGGGACTTCACCGAGACAGCTGTTTACCAACTGAAAAATGTTGAGCCAATCTAGGTGAACCTTCCTCAACCAACCCCACCCTGAGCCTCTTACTCCCATCAGTGGTAACTGCACCAACTGCTTCTCAAAGGAGACTGGAACCGAAGTTGTACCCTTAATCTGCAATGGTTCCTCAATGTTCTCAGTCTGGCTGAGGTCATGTGCAAACAAGAGTCTCAAGCGAATCTTGTTAAAGACAGATTCTGCAACACGATACAACTGCACCACGGGAACTATGTGACCATTTAACTAAGCATTAATTTTAATTGGTTCTAACTTGGATGTTGCTAAGCAATTTAATTGTTTCAATCCCATGTAGGGGGACTTTACAGGGTGTGCACTCTTCTGGGTACCACCTATGAGTTTTCTTATTCAAGTCAGGTCTTGCAGGACTCCTTTGCTCCACTTGCCACATTTTCTAATGACAAAGCCAGTTGTAGTGTCTGCTTGAAGTCCAATTGTGCTTCAGCTAATTGGTGCTTCTGCATGGTTGTGTCATTAATCCCACTCTCGTAGCCACTGAAACAAACTGCACAGAGTGCGGTATCCTGTCACCAAGTCACCCTTTACTTACTTGTGCACAATACACTTGCTGTGGCCAACCCCTGAACTGAGGAGATTTTAAATCCCCTGCTTATACTTGTTTCTTTTTTCCTTTTTTTTTTGCAGGTGTGAGACACAGTGAAAGACAACAAGTGCACACATCCTTATTCATTTTCCACCACAAGGAAGGAAGGAAACACCAGAGTGGCCAGTGACAAGCCGTGCCCGTCTCATTAAAGGGCAATGCTGCATGACTAAAAAGAAAAAGGGGAAGGCAAGGACTAAATCAAAATAGAGTTGGAGGGGGAAATAAGACTTTCCACACCCAGTGGAGCCCACCTCTCCCTGAAAACCTTGAGGGTGTTGATAGATGCCACATGCTCCTTGTCTAAGGACACCCAGGCACAGATGTAACCATGGAAGACAGCAGGCAATCGGCCATAACGAACTCTCCACAGACCACTGCCTGGACCTGTTTATGGTTCAGTTTGGCCTGGCCAAGTCCCCTACTTATATTTTTTTCAGGTTTCCTCCAAAAACAAACAGAAACCAACACTGACTGTGGCCCAACCAGCACTGAGTCAGTCCCCTAAACTGAGGAGATTCTAAATCTCCTGGTTATTTTCTTTTTTTTATTTTATTAAACAGTACAAATACAGTTGACAATAAACAGAAAGCAGCAGTTCACAAAAGAAACACTACATACAGGGGGAAAAGGCACCAAAGCCAAACCCCAAACCACATAATTCAACCAGTTTTCAGGGAGATGAGGACAAATCTCAAAACCCACTTCCATTCATCACAAAGATAACAGTAACAAACACAGACAAGACAGTGTACTCAAATCAGAAACAGTGCACAACACAGTCCCAATATAGCTATAAAAAGACAGGTGACACTCTCCGCACCACACATTGATCAGATCATTCTTGGCTAGCTTTCCTGCAGGACAGTTGCCGGCCTTCTCGTCTCTGGCCGCCCTGCCTACTGACCGACCCTCCCCAGACCTGCTTTCCTTCAGACTGGTCGTCGACCACCCAGCTCCCAGTTGCCCCACATACTGACCGGACTACCCGGGTCACTTTCCTAAGAGCTGGTTTTTGGCCTTCTGGTCTCCGGCCGCCCTGCGTACTGACTGATCCTCCCACTTTCCTCTCTAACGGGCGTCGGTCACCATCACCCAGTGTACTAACCAAACACCCGCAATCTGCTTTCCTACAGTTGAGCTGTTAGCCTTCCAGCAGCCGGCTACCCCGCATACTGACTGACCCTTTCTTTTGGCCAGTGCTCCTACAGACCAGCCATCAGCTGTTCGGCTCCCAGCCTCCCAGTTTCCTGACCGGTCCTCCCCCAGTCGGCCTTCTTATGGGCTGCCATCAGTCACCTGGCTTAGCCTCCCTATGTACTGACCGGCCTGCTCTATACCGGCTTTCCTGCAAGGATGCTATCAGTTGCCTGGCCCCGCCTGCCCATGTACTGACAAGCTCCTCCCAGCCTGCTTTCCTCCAAGTCATACATCAACCCTCCGGCCCCCAGCCAGCCCGCGTACAGGCTGCCCCTCCCTTGACCAGCTTTCCAATGGGCACGCTGTTGGCTGCCTAGCCCCCAGCCACCCTGGTACTAACAGATGCCCCCCCCCACAGCCTGCTTTCCCTCCAGGTCCCGGCCATTCCACATACTGACTAGCCCACTCTGGCCCGCACTCAAACACAATTAATTACAAAATCCACATACAGTAACAGAATTCAAAAAATCTTCAATATAGTTTCCTGTACAAAATTAGAGTCCACCTGCCAGAAGGCAGACTTCGTGCCCAAAGGCAGAGTCCACGCCCGAATTCCAGGATGTAGCAAATGCTTACATCCCAGCACACAGGTGGTCAGTCTCCATAGAGGCCTGGCCCCTCCAGGGATAACCACGCCCACTCTCAGAAACACAATACATTGTGAAGCTACAATTAACTTACAGAGGTTTGGTCCAGTCCCGAAGGCAGAGTCCACGCCAGACACACACATGTTCAGGCTTCAGGGGCCTGGTCCATCCAAAGGACCAGACCCACTCACAGGAACAGTACATTGTAAAGGTGCAATTAACTCACATAGATTTGGTCCAGTCTCGAAGGCAGAATCCACTCCATGATGCAGCAATTGCTCACCTTCTAGCACACACACAGGTGTTCAGTCTTTACAGAGGCCTAGTCACCCACAAAGGGCCAGGCTTACTCATATAGGGCCAGCTAATCTGAAAAGACGTATTTCCTCACAAAGCCTCAGTTCAAACACCAAAAAAGTGAAAACTTATTCAAAAGTAAGAAAACCAGAATACAAGGGCTGAGCCCTGCCACTAAGCCAGCATAGCCCTCTTCTGAAAGTGAAAGAGAAAAGAGTAACACACAGTCTGTAACCAGCCAGTGAAACAACAGTTCCTAATGAGAACTGGGTTATACCTGAAACACACTGACTGTGTAGATCAGGCAGTTTAGAAATAAGTCCTCACTAAATAAGGAATACCGGTTAACAAAATGGCTATATAATTCAGCCAGTTCAGGAATCAGGTACCCCCCCCCCCACCCAAAAAAATGCAGAAACCAACTATAGAAGTAACACATTGACTGTGTAAAAACAATGATTGCAGATGCTGGAAACCAGATTCTGGAGTAGTGGTGCTGGAAGAGTACAGCAGTTCAGGCAGCATCCGAGGAGCAGTAAAATCGAGAAAGAGGAGCAGCTAAACTGAGAAAGGTGGCAGATAATTAAAAGATGCAAGTGAAAGCACAACTTCATAAAGATGACATGCTTCAAGTGATTATCCAACATTTAGAAATGGAAGAAAGGAAATCTGACAATGGGATGACATAACAGGAATTAGCTAAGATTTACTTAGAAACTGAAACAAAAACTCGACTTGAAGTACAGAGCTACACAGAGATTAGGGGGCACAGAGTTAAGAAAAATTGAAATGGAAAATGGGAAAAAAAAACAGAGGAAAGTAAATGTTAAGAAAAATGAAAAACATAGGATAAAGGAAATTGAAGAGAAAGCAAAGTATTGAAAAATGGAAAAGGAGATGGAATTAGAAGAACTTGAACTCCAAAGACATTGGGAACCTAAAATGTTGTATAGTCAAGACCAAAGATGCTGCAGTTCTGAAAGAAATGATTAATACTCCACAGAGACAATTACAGGTGGGGAATTAGGCATATGGAAATCCATAAGGAAATAGGAAGATTAGAAATTCTGTGGATATATGAAGTACTAGTCTAGAGAACAAACAGAAGGACACCAAAGTAACAAAGACAAAAGGCTGGAACCAAAACGTTATCTAAAGGAGGTGATATGCTTCTATTCTAATAAGATTGGACAGACCCAAACCAATCACTGGAGGTTAAATAGGAAATGAGTTGCAGTTCGAAGAATGTTTAAGGAATCCTCAGAAAGGAACATCAGGAAAGGAAGTAGGTCCTAACACTCTCACAACAGTATGAAAAGAACATGTTTCATTAGAATGGATTTAGAATGAAGAGGTGGCTGACGACAGTCATGAAAGTTATTTTTGACTATTAACAAAGAAAATCAAATTGCTAGAGTTTCTGAGTATTATACTTCAAAATGAAGATTCAAAACTTTGAGATTTTTGTGAAGACTTGTAGCTCAGGTTGCGGTTCAGGTTGTAAGTTTGCTCACTGAGCTGGGAGATTTGTTCGCAGATGTTTCATTACCATGCTATGTAACATCATCAGTGATGCTCCGTTGAAGCGCTGGTGTTCTGCCCCGCTTTCTATTTATGTGACTAGGTCTGTTGTGGTGGGTGATATTACTTCCGGTTCTTTCTCTGAGGGTTGGTAAATAAGGTCCAAATCGATGTTGTTGTTCTCTTCCTCTTTGGTGAACTTTATACTAGTAAGGACGTTCTTTATATATTTGTGGGTTTCTTCTAATTTGTTCTTTTTCCTCATGACAAAGGTGTCAACCACAGAGGGAATCCAAAGCTTGGGCTGGATCATGGGGAAGGCTGCTCATTCCAACCTCTGCATAACTGCTTCTGCCAAGAATCCTGATATTGGTGATCCTATGGGTGTCCCATTGATTTGTTTGTAGGTCTTGTCGTTGAAGGTGAAGTGGATTGTGAAGCACAGGTCTACTTGTTTAAGGATGCTGTCCTTGCTGATGGAGTTGGTGCTGTCTGGTGTTTGTGTCCTTGGTTCATCTAGTACTGCGGCCAGTGTTTCTTTGGCCAGGGTGATGTTTATTGATGTGAATAGGGCCGCCACTTCGAACAAAACCATGATTTTGTCTAGTCTACCTTGGTGTTTTTGACAATGTTCATGAATTCCTGGGTGGAATGGCGTGAGTCTTCTACTAGCCATTTCAGTTTGTGTTGAAGTTCCTTTGCTAGTCTCTATGTCAGTGTGCTGGGAAATGAGACTATGGTTCTGAGGGGGCCCCTGGTTTGTGCACCTTTGGTAATCTGTAGAAACGGGGTGAGTTGGATCCTTCAGGTTTCATTCTTTGGAGGTCTGTTTTGTTAATTTCATCTGTCTTGTGGGGTTTCTTTAGTTTTGCTGTAATACGGCTTTCCAGCTGTGGAATCGGGTCCATAGCCACCTGTTGGTAAGTGTCGGTATCTGTGAGTAGTGTGTTTGCTTTTTCAATGTATTGTGTTCTGTTCAGGATGATGGTCATGCGCCCTTTGTCTGCCAGGAGGATTACAATGTTTCTGTCTTTTCTAAGTATTTCTAGGGCTTCCCTTTCCTGTGCGTTGAGGGTGTTCCCTTCTTTCTTTCTGCTTAGTGTTGGTGCTACTGTCTGTCTGATGGCCTGCTGGACTTCTTCAGTAAGTCAGTTGTCTTCCAGGGTTGATTCCAATGGGATGTTGAGAGGTGGTTTGTATTTGACAAATCGTCTTTCTTGAGGCATCTGTGTCAGAAGTACAGTTGCTTGCAGGTGGCACTCAGTCGGATGGTGTTGGTTTCCCATCTTCAGGCTAGTCTGAGGTAGTTTTATTTGGCAAATGGTCGAGGAAATGTAAATAGTTTGGGGCAAAGCAATTAAAAGATAACAAAATAACCCATAACCTCAAGGTGTATTGGAAAGATGGAATCAAACTTTGAAGACCATAATTATTGCCAAGAACATTTATTAGGATCAGGGAACTCCTTTATTACTTTATTCCATTTACTATTCGCTCCTAACGAATCCTCAGGATTTAGCCCTTTTGAACTAATGTATGCACATGAGGTGAGAAGACCACTTAATTTATTAAAGAAAAGTTGTTAAACCAAAGTTTAGAGATGATGCCTCTATGCTTCCAGTTTTTGAGGAATATTGACCAACGCCTTGAGCCAGGTAAAAGGCATCTGATGTATACTCAACAAACAATGAAAATTAGAGCAAATTAAAAAGGCTTATTATGGGAGACAAGGTGTTAGTGTTGTTACCTGTCTCTGGGGAACCATTAAAGCAAGACTCACTGAACTATATTAAATCAAAAATAATCTCAATTTTGTGAATTATATAGTGAGCACTCCAGACACAAGAAGAAAATCAACATGTTAAAAAAATATTATGCTAGTGATGATATGCAGAAAAAAGTGTACCTACAGTAATAGAAGAAGTAGACTGTGAAATGGAAGAATCAGAGCAATTAGAGATTGAATGACAAATTGAAATTTTAAAAAATTGATGCTATAACAGTCAGATTGGAAAACACAGAGATTACACAATATAATGTTTTATCTTCTAATGAGCTACCAAGATAATGTATGAAGGCTATTACAAATTACACATCAGTTTTCAGGAATAGGCCAAAAAGAATTGTTTTGGCTGTTCATTTTGTTAACGTCGGGGACACATTACCTCTAAAACAACACACGTACAGACTAATTCCACTAGATTATCTTAAGTGAAGAAAGTGATTAATGAAGGGAAATTACATTATTGAACTGAGCCATTGTAGCTGAAGCTCACATAGGAACAAGAGTAAGCTATTCAGTCTGTCCTAGCATTCAATATGATCATAGCTGATTGAACATTTCAATGTCTTTTACTCATCCATCTCCATTATTGTGGGACATCACTGGGTTTCAAAAATCTAGAAATCTCCACCTTAAACATACTCAAAGACTGTGCCTCCATAGCATCTCTGGTAGAGAATTAAAAAGGCTAACAAACCTCTGGGTAAAATAATTTCTCATCTCTGATCTAAGTGGCATCCCCTTTACTTTTAAACTGTGTCCCCTAGTTTCAGGGGAAACATCTTACCTCATCTATCAACCCTGGCTATCCCTTTAAGTATTTTGAAGGTTCCAGCAAAATCCTCTCTTTTCATCTAAAGCATTGGTGCTGAAACAGATAGGTCACAAAGATTCCATAGTAATTATCATAATATCAACACGGTGATGAAAATGGACCAATACCCTATTCCAAAATTAGAGGATTGAATTGAACTAAGGGCCTGTTTCCACACTGTAAGTAATCTAATCTAATTAAAGTAATTATTATTCAATTAAAATTATTAAATTCAGAAATGGACCACATGTCACATAAATATTTACAGTGAAAAAGGAGACATTGAGTCTAGTGATAGCTCGACACCATTTCCAGATTTACATTATCAACAAAATGGAAGAATTATTCATAGTTGGAGAACTTTACAAGCAAATAACACAAGGTTGAAGGTTAATATTTGTCTTTTGATGAAGGGAAACACCTATAGCATGTACAAAAAAATCCTTTTGTTTCAGTTTGCTCCTGAGAAAGGAAAAATATTGAGTAGAATTGTTAAAAATAGGTTACCTTGATGTATAGAATTTAGTAAAAGTTTCAGACAAGGTATGTTTGGTTAAAGCACTGAAATGTTATTTGAAGCAGGGAAAATTTAAGCTCAGTTGTATGAAGGATCCAAGGAGAGATAATCAGATTCCTAAGACTGTGAGTTAAAATCACAGTTAAATTGAGTCCAAAAGGGGTGATAGCGAATGGAATTCTCTCTTCTGAGTACTGTAAATGGATGTTTTTGGTCTTGAACTTAGTTGAATTTTTTGAAGAGATGACGAAAGTGGTGGACAGGAGAATATCTATGGATGTTGTTTACATTGATTTGCAGAAGCATTTCACAAAGTCACACATAGAGACTGTTAACTAATGTAGACACCCATAGAATTGAGGGCAAATTACTGACATGGCTGTTCCGGAAATTGGTTGAATGGCAGGCCACAGAAAGTAGGGATAATGAGTAGCTACTCAAACTGGCAAGATGTGACCAGTGGTGGCCCACTGTGCTAGAGCCTTAATTATTCACATTATTTATTAATAATTTTTGCAAAGGCATAGACGGTCATGTATGCCAAATTAACAATGACATAATCACACATTGTAGACAGCCTAGTTGATAGCAGAAATTTAAGAAAGGATGTTGATAGACTAAGTGAATGGGCAAAACTGTGGCTGATGGAATACACGTGCTTCACTGTGAGCAAGTGTCTTTACACACAGAGGATGGTAGATGTTTGGAATTCTCTTCCACAAGTGGCACTGGCTGTAGGATCAGTTGTTAGTTTTAAAACTGAGAGAGTTTTTTTTTATTAAACAATGGTATTAAGGAATATGGACCAAAATCAGGCACATGGAGATATGCCTCAGTTCATCTATGATCTCTTCGACTCTCATCAGCACCATATTCTTCGACTCTCATCAGCACCACACTCTTCGACTCTGATCAGCACCACACTTTTCGACTCTGATCAGCACCACATTCTTCGACTCTCATCAGCACCACACTCTTCGACTCTGATCAGCACCACACTTTTCGACTCTGATCAGCACCACACTTTTCGACTCTCATCAGCACCACACTCTTCGACTCTGATCAGCACCACACTTTTCAACTCTGATCAGCAGCACACTTTTCGACTCTGATCAGTGCCATACTCTTCAACTCTCATTAGCACCATACCCTTCGACTCTGATCAGCGCCACACTCTTCGACTCTGATCAACACCAGAACCTTCGACTCTGGTCAGCGCCACACTCTTCCACTCTGATCAGCACCACACTCTTCGACCCGGATCAGCACCACACTCTACGACCCTGATCAGCACAACACTCTTCGACTCTCATCAGCACCACACCCTTCGACTGTAATCAGCACCATTCTCTTCGACTCTCTTTAGCACCATACCATTCGACTCTGATTAGCGCCATTCTCTTCCACTCTGATCAGCACCATACCCTTCGAATCTGATCAGCACCACACTTTTCGACTCTGATCAGCACGACCCTCTTCGAGTCTGATTAGCACCACACCCTTCGACTCTGATCAGCACCACACCTTTTGACTCTGATCAACACCAGACTCTTCGACTCCGATCAGCATCACACTCTTCGACTCTGATCAGTAGTCTCCTGGACTCTGATAAGCAACAGACTCTTCGACGCTGATCAGCACCACACTCTTCGACTCTGATCAGCACCGTAGTCTTTGACTCTGATCAGCACCACTCTCTTCGAGTCTGAACAGCACCACACTCTTCGAGTCTGAACAGCACCACACCCTTCGACTCTGATCAGCACCACACCCTACGACTCTGATCAGCGCCACACTCTTCGAGTCTGATCATCGCCACACCCTTCGACTCTGATCAGCACCACTCTCTTCGACTCTGATCAGCGCCACACCCTTCGACTCTGATCAGCACCACACCCTACGACTCTGATCAGCACCAGACCCTTCGACTCTGATCAGCACCACTCTCTTCGACTCTGATCAGCACCACACTCTTCGACTCTGATCAGCACCACACTCTTCGACTCTGATCAGCGCCACACTCTTCGAGTCTGATCAGCGCCACACTCTTCGAGTCTGATCAGCGCCACACTCTTCGACTCTGATCAGCACCACACGCTTCGACTCTGACCAGCACCACACTCTTCGACTCTGATCAGCGCCACACTCTTCGAGTCTGATCAGCACCACACCCTTCGACTCTGATCAGCGCCACACTCTTCGACTCTGATCAGCACCACACGCTTCGACTCTGATCAGCACCACACTCTTCGACTCTGATCAGCGCCACACTCTTCGAGTCTGATCAGCGCCACACTCTTCGACTCTGATCAGCACCACACGCTTCGACTCTGATCAGCACCACTCTCTTCGACTCTGATCAGCGCCACACTCTTCGAGTCTGATCAGCGCCACACTCTTCGACTCTGATCAGCGCCACACTCTTCAACTCTCATTAGCATCACACTCTTCGACTCTGATTAGTAGTCTCTTCGACTCTAATCAGCGCCACACTCTTCGACTCTAATCAGCGCCACACTCTTCGACTCTGATCAGCACCACACGCTTCGACTCTGACCAGCACCACACTCTTCGACTCTGATCAGCGCCACACTCTTCGAGTCTGATCAGCACCACACCCTTCGACTCTGATCAGCACCACACGCTTCGACTCTGATCAGCACCACACTCTTCGACTCTGATCAGCGCCACACTCTTCGAGTCTGATCAGCGCCACACTCTTCGACTCTGATCAGCACCACACGCTTCGACTCTGATCAGCACCACTCTCTTCGACTCTGATCAGCGCCACACTCTTTGAGTCTGATCAGCGCCACACTCTTCGACTCTGATCAGCGCCACACTCTTCAACTCTCATTAGCATCACACTCTTCGACTCTGATTAGTAGTCTCTTCGACTCTAATCAGCGCCACACTCTTCGACTCTAATCAGCACCAGACTCTTCGACTCTGATCAGCGCCACACTCTTCGACGCTGATCAGCACCACTCTCTTCGACTCTGATCAGTAGTCTCTTCGACTCTGATCAGCACCAGACTCTTCGACGCTGATCAGCACCACTCTCTTCGACTCTGATCAGCACCACACTCTTCGACTCTGATCAGCATCATACTCTTCGACTCTGATCAGCACCGCAGTCTTTGACTTTAATCAGCACCACTCTCTTCGACTCTGATCAGCACCACTCTCTTCAACTCTGATCAGCACCACACTCTTCGACTCTGATCAGCACCACACTTTTCGACTCTGATCAGCACCACACTCTTCGACTCTGATCAGCACCACACTCTTCGACTCTGATCAGCACCACACTTTTCGACTCTGATCAGCAGCACACTTTTCGACTCTGATCAGTGCCATACTCTTCAACTCTCATTAGCACCATACCCTTCGACTCTGATCAGCGCCACACTCTTCGACTCTGATCAACACCAGAACCTTCGACTCTGGTCAGCGCCACACTCTTCCACTCTGATCAGCACCACACTCTTCGACCCGGATCAGCACCACACTCTACGACCCTGATCAGCACCACACTCTTCGACTCTCATCAGCACCACACTCTTCGACTGTAATCAGCACCATTCTCTTCGACTCTCTTTAGCACCATACCATTCGACTCTGATTAGCGCCATTCTCTTCCACTCTGATCAGCACCATACCCTTCGAATCTGATCAGCACCACACTTTTCGACTCTGATCAGCACGACCCTCTTCGAGTCTGATTAGCACCACACCCTTCGACTCTGATCAGCACCACACCTTTTGACTCTGATCAACACCAGACTCTTCGACTCCGATCAGCATCACACTCTTCGACTCTGATCAGTAGTCTCCTGGACTCTGATAAGCAACAGACTCTTCGACGCTGATCAGCACCACACTCTTCGACTCTGATCAGCACCGTAGTCTTTGACTCTGATCAGCACCACTCTCTTCGACTCTGATCAGCGCCACACTCTTCGACTCTGGTCAGCACCACACTCTTCGACTCTGATCAGCACCACACTCTTCGAGTCTGAACAGCACCACACCCTTCGACTCTGATCAGCACCACACCCTACGACTCTGATCAGCGCCACACTCTTCGAGTCTGATCATCGCCACACCCTTCGACTCTGATCAGCACCACTCTCTTCGACTCTGATCAGCGCCACACCCTTCGACTCTGATCAGCACCACACCCTACGACTCTGATCAGCACCAGACCCTTCGACTCTGATCAGCACCACTCTCTTCGACTCTGATCAGCACCACACTCTTCGACTCTGATCAGCGCCACACTCTTCGAGTCTGATCAGCGCCACACTCTTCGAGTCTGATCAGCGCCACACTCTTCGACTCTGATCAGCACCACACGCTTCGACTCTGACCAGCACCACACTCTTCGACTCTGATCAGCGCCACACTCTTCGAGTCTGATCAGCACCACACGCTTCGACTCTGATCAGCACCACACTCTTCGACTCTGATCAGCGCCACACTCTTCGAGTCTGATCAGCGCCACACTCTTCGACTCTGATCAGCACCACACGCTTCGACTCTGATCAGCACCACTCTCTTCGACTCTGATCAGCGCCACACTCTTCGAGTCTGATCAGCGCCACACTCTTCGACTCTGATCAGCACCACACTCTTCAACTCTCATTAGCATCACACTCTTCGACTCTGATTAGTAGTCTCTTCGACTCTAATCAGTGCCACACTCTTCGACTCTAATCAGCGCCACACTCTTCGACTCTGATCAGCACCACACGCTTCGACTCTGACCAGCACCACACTCTTCGACTCTGATCAGCGCCACACTCTTCGAGTCTGATCAGCACCACACCCTTCGACTCTGATCAGCGCCACACTCTTCGACTCTGATCAGCACCACACGCTTCGACTCTGATCAGCACCACACTCTTCGACTCTGATCAGCGCCACACTCTTCGAGTCTGATCAGCGCCACACTCTTCGACTCTGATCAGCACCACACGCTTCGACTCTGATCAGCACCACTCTCTTCGACTCTGATCAGCGCCACACTCTTCGAGTCTGATCAGCGCCACACTCTTCGACTCTGATCAGCGCCACACTCTTCAACTCTCATTAGCATCACACTCTTCGACTCTGATTAGTAGTCTCTTCGACTCTAATCAGCGCCACACTCTTCGACTCTAATCAGCGCCACACTCTTCGACTCTGATCAGCACCAGACTCTTCGACTCTGATCAGCGCCACACTCTTCGACGCTGATCAGCACCACTCTCTTCGACTCTGATCAGTAGTCTCTTCGACTCTGATCAGCACCAGACTCTTCGACGCTGATCAGCACCACTCTCTTCGACTCTGATCAGCACCACACTCTTCGACTCTGATCAGCATCATACTCTTCGACTCTGATCAGCACCGCAGTCTTTGACTTTAATCAGCACCACTCTCTTCGACTCTGATCAGCACCACTCTCTTCAACTCTGATCAGTGCCACACTCTTCAACTCTGATCAGCACCATACCCTTCGACTCAGATCAACAGCACACTCTTCGACTCTCAACAGCACCACACTCTTCGACTCTGGTCAGCACCACTCTCTTCGACTCTGATCAGCGCCACACTCTTCGACACTGAGCAGCGCCATACTCTTCAACTCTCCTCAGCACCATACCCTTCGACTCTGATCAGCGCCACTCTCTTCAACTCTCATCAGTACCATACTCTTCGACTCTGATCAGCACCACTCTCTTCAACTCTGATCAGCACCTCTCTCTTCGACTCTCATCAGCACCACACTCTTCGACTCTGATCAGCACCGCAGTCTTTGACTCTGACCAGTGCCACACTCTTCAACTCTGATCAGTGCTACACTCTTCATCTCTGATCAGCACCATACCCTTTGACTCTCATCAACATCATACCCTTCGACTCTGATCAGAGCCACACTCTTTGACTCTGACCAGCAATACTCTCTTCAACTCTCACCAGCACCACGCTCTTCGACTCTGACCAGCACCACACTCCTCGACTCTGATCAGCACAATACTCTTCGAATCTGATCAGCACCATACCCTTCGACTCTGGTCAGCACCACACCCTTCGACTCTGATCAGCACCACACCCTTCGACTCTGATCAACGCCACACTCTTCGAGTCTGATCATCGCCACACCCTTCGACTCTGATCAGCACCACTCTCTTCGATTCTGATCAGCACCACACTCTTCGACTCTGATCAGCGCCACACTCTTCGAGTCTGATCAGCACCACACCGTTCGACTCTGATCAGCACCACACTCTTCGACTCTGATCAGCGCCACACTCTTCGACTCTGATCAGCACCACACTCTTCAACTCTGATCAGCGCCACACTCTTCGAGTCTGAACAGCACCACACCCTTCGACTCTGATCAGCACCACACCCTTCGACTCTGATCAGCGCCACACTCTTCGAGTCCGATCAGCGCCACACTCTTCAACTCTCATTAGCATCACACTCTTCGACTCTGATTAGCAGTCTCTTCGACTCTAATCAGCACCAGACTCTTCGACTCTGATCAGTGCCACACTCTTCGACGCTGATCAGCACCACTCTCTTCGACTCTCATCAGCACCACTCTCTTCGATTCTAATCAGCACCAGACTCTTCGACTCTGATCAGCACCACACTCTTTGACTCTGACCAGTGCCACACTCTTCGAGTCTGTTCAATGCCACACTCTTCGAGTCTGATCAGCGCAACACCTTTCGACTCTCATCAGCATCACACTCTTCGACTCTGATCAGTAGTCTCTTCGACTCTGATCAGCACCAGACTCTTCGACTCTGATCAGCACCACTCTCTTCATCTCTGATCAGTGCCATACTCTTCAACTCTGATCAGCACCATACCCTTCAACTCTGATCAGCACCACACTCTTCGACTCTCATCAGCACCACACTCTTCGACTCTGGTCAGCACCACACTCTTCGACGCTGAGCAGCGCCACACTCTTCGACGCTGAGCAGCGCCACACTCTTCAACTCTCCTCAGCACCATACCCTTCGACTCTGATCAGCGCCACTCTCTTCGACTCTCATCAGCACCACACTCTTCGACTCTGATCAGCACCATACCCTTCGACTCTGATCAGCACCACTCTCTTCAACTCTCATCAGCACCACACTCTTCGACTCTGATCAGCACCATACCCTTCGACTCTGATCAGCACCACTCTCTTCAACTCTGATCAGCACCTCTCTCTTCGACTCTCATCAGCACCACATTCTTCGACACTGATCAGCACCGCAGTCTTTGACTCTGACCAGTGCCACACTCTTCAACTCTGATCTGTGCCACACTCTTCATCTCTGATCAGCACCATACCCTTTGACTCTCATCAACATCATACCCTTCGACTCTGATCAGAGCCACACTCTTTGACTCTGACCAGCAATACTCTCTTCAACTCTCACCAGCACCACTCTCTTCGACTCTGACCAGCACCACACTCCTCGACTCTGATCAGCACCACACTCCTCGACTCTGATCAGCACCACACTCTTCGAATCTGATCAGCACCATACCCTTCGACTCTGGTCAGCACCACACACTTCGACTCTGATCAGCGCCACACTCTTCGAGTCTGATCATCGCCACACCCTTCGACTCTGATCAGCACCACTCTCTTCGACTCTGATCAGCGCCACACTCTTCGACTCTGATCAGCACCACACTCTTCAACTCTGATCAGCACCACACTCTTCAACTCTCATTAGCACCACTCTCTTCGACTCTGATTAGTAGTCTCTTCGACTCTAATCAGCACCAGACTCTTCGACTCTGATCAGCGCCGCACTCTTCGACGCTGATCAGCACCACTCTCTTCGACTCTCATCAGCACCTCTCTCTTCGACTCTAATCAGCACCAGACTCTTTGACTCTGATCAGCACCACACTCTTTGACTCTGACCAGCGCCACACTCTTCGAGTCTGATCAGCGCCACACTCTTCGAGTCTGATCAGCGCCACACCTTTCGACTCTCATCAGCATCACACTCTTCGACTCTGATCAGTAGTCTCTTCGACTCTGATCAGCACCAGACTCTTCGACGCTGATCAGCACCACTCCCTTCGACTCTGATCAGCACCACACTCTTCGACTCTGATCAGCATCATACTCTTCGACTCTGATCAGCACCACTCTCGTCGACTCTGATCAGCACCACTCTCTTCAACTCTGATCAGTGCCACACTCTTCAACTCTGATCAGCACCATACCCGTCGACTCTGATCAGCACCACACTCTTCGACTCTCATCAGCACCACACTCTTCGACTCTGGTCAGCACCACTCTCTTCGACTCTGATCAGCGCCACACACTTCGACGCTGAGCAGCGCCACACTCTTCGACTCTGATCAGCACCATACCCTTCGACTCTGATCAGTACCACACTCTTTGACTCTGATCAGCACTTCTCTCTTCGACTCTCATTAGCACCACACCCTTCGACGCTCATCAGCACCACACTCTTCGACTCCGATCAGCACCACACTCTTCTACTCTGATCAGCACCACACTCTTCGACTCTGATCAGCGCCATACCCTTCCATTCTGATCAGCGCAACACTCTTCGACACTGATCAGCACCATACCCTTTGAATCTCATCAGCATCATTACCTTTGACTCTAATCAGTGCCACACTCTTTGACTCTGATCAGCACTTCCCTCTTCGACCCTCATCAGCACCACACTCTTCGACTCTGATCAGCACTACTCTCTTCGACTCACTTCAGCACCACACCCGTCGACTCAGATCAGCACCACTCTCTTCGACTCTCATCAGCACCACACTCTTCGACTCTCGTCAGCTCCACACACTTCGACTCTGATCAGCACCACTCTCTTCGACTCTGATCAGCACTTCTCTTCGACTCTCATCAACAACACACTCTTCGACTCTGATCAGCACTACTCTCTTCGACTCTCTTCAGCACCACACCCGTCGACTCTGATTAGCACCACTCTCTTCGACTCTCATCAGCACCACACTCTTCGACTCTGATCAGCACCACACCCGTCGACTCTGATCAGCACCACACTCTTCGACTCTGATCAGCGCCACAATCTTCGAGTCTGATCAGCGCCACACCTTTCGACTCTCATCAGCATCACACTCTTCGACTCTGATCAGTAGTCACTTCGACTCTGATTAGCACCAGACTCTTCGACTCTGGTCAGCACCACTCTCTTCGACTCTGATCAGCACCACATTCTTCGACTCTGATCAGCATCATACTCTTCGACTCCGATCAGCACCGCAGTCTTAGACTCTAATCAGCACCACTCTCTTTGACTCTGATCAGCGCCACACACTTCGACGCTGAGCAGCGCCACACTCTTCAACTCTCCGCAGCACCATACCCTTCGACTCTGATCAGCGCCACTCTCTTCGACTCTCATCAGCACCACACTCTTCGACTCTGATCAGTACCATACCCTTCGACTCCGATCAGCACCATACCCTTCGACTCTGATCAGTACCACACTCTTTGACTCTGATCAGCACTTCTCTCTTCGACTCTCATTAGCACCACATCCTTCGACGCTCATCAGCAACACACTCTTCGACTCCGACCAGCACCACACTCTTCTACTCTGATCAGCACCACACTCTTCGACTCTGATCAGCACCACACTCTTCGACTCTGATCAGCTCCATACCCGTCGACTCTGATCAGCGCCATACCCTTCCATTCTGATCAGCGCAACACTCTTCGACACTGATCAGCACCATACCCTTTGACTCTCAACAGCATCATTACCTTTGACTCTGATCAGTGCAACACTCTTTGACTCTGATCAGCACTTCTCTCTTCGACTCTCATCAGCACCACACCCGTCGACTCAGATCAGCACCACTCTCTTCGACTCTCATCAGCACCACACTCTTCGACTCTCGTCAGCACCACACCCGTCGACTCTGATCAGCACCACTCTCTTCGACTCTGATCAGCACTTCTCTTCGACTCTCATCAGCAACACACTCTTCGACTCTGATCAGCACTACTCTCTTCGACTCTCTTCAGCACCACACCCGTCGACTCTGATTAGCACCACTCTCTTCGACTCTCATCAGCACCACACTCTTCGACTCTCATCAGCACCACACCCGTCGACTCTGATCAGCACCACACTCTTCGACTCTGATCAGCGCCACAATCTTCGAGTCTTATCAGCGCCACACCTTTCGACTCTCATCAGCATCACACTCTTCGACTCTGATCAGTAGTCACTTCGACTCTGATCAGCACCAGACTCTTCGACTCTGGTCAGCACCACTCTCTTCGACTCTGATCAGCGCCACACTCTTCGACGCTGAGCAGCGCCATACTCTTCAACTCTCCTCAGCACCATACCCTTCGACTCTGATCAGCGCCACTCTCTTCGACTCTGATCAGCACCACACTCTTCGACTCTGATCAGCACCATACCCTTCGACTCTGATCAGCACCATACCCTTCGACTCTGATCAGCACCATACCCTTCGACTCTGATCAGTACCACACTCTTTGACTCTGATCAGCACTTCTCTCTTCGACTCTCATTAGCACCACAGCCTTTGACGCTCATCAGCACCACACTCTTCGACTCTGATCAGCACCACTCTCTTTGACACTGATCAGCACCGCACTCTTCGACTCTGATCAGCACCACACTCGTCGACTGTGATCAGCACTACTCTCATCGACTCTCTTCAGCACCACACCCGTCGACTCTGATCAGCACCACTCTCTTCGACTCTCATCAGCACCACACTCGTCGACTGTGATCAGCACTACTCTCTTCGACTCTCTTCAGCACCACACCCGTCGACTCTGATCAGCACCACTCTCTTCGAATCTCATCAGCACCACACTCTTCGACTCTCATCAGCACCACACCCGTCGACTCTGATCAGCACCACTCTGTTCGACTCTGATCAGCACCACTCTCTTCGACTCTCATCAGCACCACACTCTTCGACTCTGATCAGCACCGCAGTCTTTGACTCTGATCAGCACCACTCTCTTCAACTCTGATCAACACCACACTCTTTGACTCTGATCAGCATTTCTCTCTTCGACTCTGTTCAGCACCACACTATTCGGCTCTGATCAGCACTACTCTCTTCGACTCTCATCAGCACCACACTCTTCGACTCTGATCAGCACCACATTCTTTGACTCTGATCAGCACCACTCTCTTCGACTCTGATCACAACCACATTCTTCGACTCTGATCAGCATCATACTCTTCGACTCTGATCAGCACCGCAGTGTTTGACTCTAATCAGCACCACACTCTTCGACTCTGACCAGCATTACACTCTTCGACTCTGATCAGCACATCAGTCTTCGACTGATCAGCACCACTCTCTTCAACTCTGATCAGTGCCACACTCTTCAACTCTAATCAGCACCATACCCTTCGACTCTGATCAGCACCACACTCTTCGACTCTCATCAGCACCACACTCTTCGACTCTGGTCAGCACCACTCTCTTCAAATCTGATCAGCTCCACACTCTTCGACGCTGAGCAGCGCCATACTCTTCAACTCTCCTCAGCACCATACCCTTCGACTCTGATCAGCGCCACTCTTCGACTCTGATCAGCACCACACTCTTCGACTCTGATCAGCACCACATTCTTTGACTCTGATCAGCACCACTCTCTTCGACTCTGATCACAACCACATTCTTCGACTCTGATCAGCATCATACTCTTCGACTCTGATCAGCACCGCAGTGTTTGACTCTAATCAGCACCACACTCTTCGACTCTGACCAGCATTACACTCTTCGACTCTGATCAGCACAGCAGTCTTCGACTCTGATCAGCACCACTCTCTTCAACTCTGATCAGTGCCACACTCTTCAACTCTGATCAGCACCATACCCTTCGACTCTGATCAGCACCACACTCTTCGACTCTCATCAGCACCACACTCTTCGACTCTGGTCAGCACCACTCTCTTCGACTCTGATCAGCGCCACATTCTTTGACGCTGAGCAGCGGCATACTCTTCAATTCTCCTCAGCACCATACCCTTTGACTCTGATCAGCGCCACTCTCTTCGACTCTGATCAGCACCACACTCTTCGACTCTGATCAGCACCACATTCTTTGACTCTGATCAGCACCACTCTCTTCGACTCTGATCACAACCACATTCTTCGACTCTGATCAGCATCATACTCTTCGACTCTGATCAGCACCGCAGTGTTTGACTCTAATCAGCACCACACTCTTCGACTCTGATCAGCACCATACCCTTCGACTCTGATCAGCACCATACTCTTCGACTCTGATCAGCACCATACCCTTCGACTCTGCTCAGTACCACACTCTTTGACTCTGATCAGCACTTCTCTCTTCGACTCTCATTAGCACCACACCCTTTGACGCTCATCAGCACCACACACTTCGACTCTGATCAGCACCACTCTCTTTGACACTGATCAGCACCACACTTCGACTCTGATCAGCACCACACTCTTCGACTCTGATCAGCACCATACCCTTCGACTCTGATCAGCGCCACATCCTTCCATTCTGATCAGCGCAACACTCTTCGACACTGATCAGCACCATACCCTTTGACTCTCATCAGCATCATACCCTTTGACTCTGATCAGTCTCACACTCTTTGACTCTGATCAGCACTTCTCTCTTCGACTCTCTTCAGCACCACACCCGTCGACTCTGATCAACACCACTCTCTTCGACTCTCATCAGCACCAGACTCTTCGACTCTGATCAGCACCACACCCGTCGACTCTGATCAGCACCCACTCTCTTCAACTCTGATCAGCAGCACTCTCTTCGACTCTGATCAGCATCACACTCTTCGACTCTGATCAGCACCGCAGTCTTTGACTCTGATCAGCACCACTCTCTTCGACTCTGATCAGCACCACACTCTTCGACTCTCATCAGCACCACACCCGTCGACTCTGATCAGCACCACTCTCTTCGACTCTCATCAGCACCACACTCTTCGACTCTCATCAGCACTGCAGTCTTTGACTCTGATCAGCACCACTCTCTTCAACTCTGATCAACACCACACTCTTCAACTCTGATCAGCACTTCTCTCTTCGACTCTGATCAGCACTACACTATTCGACTCTGATCAGCACTACTCTCTTCGACTCTCATCAGCACCACACTCTTCGACTCTGATCAGCACCACATTCTTTGACACTGATCAGCACCACTCTCTTCGACTCTCATCAGCACCACACTCTTCGACTCTCATCAGCACCACACCCGTCGACTCTGATCAGCACCACTCTCTTCAACTCTGATCAGCACCACTCTCTTCGACTCTCATCAGCACCACACTTGTCGACTCTGGTCAGCACCACTCTCTTCGACTCTGATCAGCACCACACTCTTTGACTCTGATCAGCACCACTCTCTTCGACTCTCATCAGCACCACACTCTTCGACTCTCAGCAGCACCACACCCGTCGACTCTGATCAGCACCACTCTCTTCAACTCTGTTCAGCACCACTCTCTTCGACTCTCATCAGCACCACACCTGTCGACTCTGATCAGCACCACTCTCTTCGACTGATCAGCACCACATTCTTTGACTCTGATCAGCACCACTCTCTTCAATTCTCATCAGCACCACTCTCTTCGACTCTCATCAGCACCACACTCTTCGACTCTCATCAGCACCACACTCTTCACTCTAATCAGCACCACACTCTTCGACTCTGATCAGCACCACTCTCTTCGACTCTGATCAGCACCATACTATTCGACTCTGATCAGCACCACACCCGTCGACTCTGATCAGCAGCACTCTCTTCGACTCTGATCAGCACCACACTCTTTGACTCTGATCAGCACCACTCTCTTCAGTTCTCATCAGCACCACACTCTTCAACTCTCATCAGCACCATACCCTTCGACTCTAATCAGCACCACACCCGTCGACTCTGATCAGCACTACTCTCTTCGACTCAGATCAGCACCACACTCTTTGACTCTGATCAGCACCACACTCTTCGACTCTGATCAGCACCACACCCGTCGACTCTGATCAGCACCACTCTCTTTGACTCTGATCAGCAGCACTCTCTTCGACTCTGATCAGCACCATACCCTTCAACTCTGATCAGCACCACACTCTTCGACTCTGATCAGCACCATACCCTTTGACTCTCATCAGCATCATACCCTTTGACTCTGATCAGAGCAACACTCTTGGACTCTGATCAGCACTTCTCTTTTCGACTCTCATCAGCACCACACACTTCGACTCTGATCAGCACCACATTTTTCGACTCTGATCAGCACCACACCCATCGACTCTGATCAGCACCACACTCTTCGACTCTGATCAGCACCACACTCTTCGACTCTGATCAGCACCACACTCTTCAACTCTGATCAGCACCACACTCATCGACTCTGATCAGCACCACTCTCTTCGATTCTCATCAGCACCACACTCTTCGACATTCATCAGCACCACACCCGTCGACTCTGATCAGCACCCCACTCATTGACACTGATCAGCACCATACCCTTCGACTCTGGTCAGCAACACACTCTTCGACTTTGATCAGCACCATACCCTTCGACTCTGATCAGCGCCACACCCTTCGACTCTGATCAGCACCACAATCTTCGACTCTCATCAGCACCACGGTTTTTGGCTCTGAACAGCACCATACCCTACGACTCTAATCAGCGCCACACCTTTCAACTCTAATCAGCACCATACCCTTCGACTCTGGTCTGCACCACACTCTTCGACTCTCTTCGACACTGATCAGCACCACTCTCTTCGCCTCTCATCAGCGCCACACTCTTCGACTCTGATCAGCACCACACTCTTCGACTCTGATCGGCATCATACCCTTCGACTCTGATCAGCACCACACCATTCGACTCTGATCAGCGCCACAACCTTCGATTCTGATCAGCGCAACACTCTTCGACTCTGATCAGCACCACACTCTTCGACTCTGATCAGAGCCACACTCTTTGACTCTGATCAGCACTACTCTCTTCGACTCTGATCAGCACCACACTCTTTGACTCTGATCAGCACCACACTCTTCGACTCTGATCAGCACCACACTCTTTGACTCTGATCAGCACCACTCTCTTCAGTTCTCATCAGCACCACACTCTTCAACTCTCATCAGCACCATACCCTTCGACTCTAATCAGCACCACACCCGTCGACTCTGATCAGCACTACTCTCTTCGACTCAGATCAGCACCACACTCTTTGACTCTGATCAGCACCACACTCTTCGACTCTGATCAGCACCACACCCGTCGACTCTGATCAGCACTACTCTCTTCGACTCTCATCAGCACCACACCCTTCGACTCTGATCAGCACCACACTTTTCGACTCTGATCAGCACTATTCTCTTCGACTCTGATCAGCGCCACACTCTTTGACTCTGATCAGCACTACTCTCTTCGACTCTCATCAGCACCACACCCTTCGACTCTGATCAGCACCACACTCTTCGACTCTGATCAGCACCACACTCTTCGACTCTGATCAGCACCACACTCTTCAACTCTGATCAGCACCACACTCATCGACTCTGATCAGCACCACTCTCTTCGATTCTCATCAGCACCACACTCTTCGACATTCATCAGCACCACACCCGTCGACTCTGATCAGCACCCCACTCATTGACACTGATCAGCACCATACCCTTCGACTCTGGTCAGCAACACACTCTTCGACTTTGATCAGCACCATACCCTTCGACTCTGATCAGCGCCACACCCTTCGACTCTGATCAGCACCACAATCTTCGACTCTCATCAGCACCACGGTTTTTGGCTCTGAACAGCACCATACCCTACGACTCTAATCAGCGCCACACCTTTCAACTCTAATCAGCACCATACCCTTCGACTCTGGTCTGCACCACACTCTTCGACTCTCTTCGACACTGATCAGCACCACTCTCTTCGCCTCTCATCAGCGCCACACTCTTCGACTCTGATCAGCACCACACTCTTCGACTCTGATCGGCATCATACCCTTCGACTCTGATCAGCACCACACCATTCGACTCTGATCAGCGCCACAACCTTCGATTCTGATCAGCGCAACACTCTTCGACTCTGATCAGCACCACACTCTTCGACTCTGATCAGAGCCACACTCTTTGACTCTGATCAGCACTACTCTCTTCGACTCTGATCAGCACCACACTCTTCAACTCTGATCAGCACTATTCTCTTCGACTCTCATCAGCGCCACATTCTTCGACTCTGATCAGCACCACACTCTTCGACTCCGATCAGCCCCATACCCTTCGACTCTGATCAGCACCATACCCTTCGACTCTGATCAGCACCATACCCTTCGACTCTGATCAGTGCCACACCCTTCAATTCTGTTCAGAGCCACACTCTTTGACTCTGATCAGCACTACTCTCTTCGACTCTGATCAGCACCACACTCTTCGACTCTGATCAGCACCATACCGTTCGACTCTGATCAGCACCATACCCTTCGACTCGGATCAGTGCCACACCCTTCGATTCTGATCAGCGCCGCTCTCTTCGACACTGATCAGCACCACACTCTTCAACTCTGATCAGAGCCACACTCTTTGACTCTGATCAGAACTACTCTCTTCGACTCTGATCAGCACCACACTTTTCGACTCTGATCAGCACTATTCTCTTCGACTCTGATCAGCGCCACACTCTTTGACTCTGATCAGCACTACTCTCTTCGACTCTCATCAGCACCACACCCTTCGACTCTCATCAGCACCACACTCTTCGACTCTGATCAGCACTATTCTCTTCGACTCTCATCAGCACCACTCCCTTCGACTCTCATCAGCAACACACTCTTCGACTCTGATCAGCAACACACTCTTCGACTCTAATCAGCACGACACCCGTCGACTCTGATCAGCACCACACTCTTCGAGTCTGATCAGCACCACACACTTCGACTCTGATCAGCACCACACTCTTCGACTCTGATCAGCACCACACTCTTCGACTCTATTCAGCACCACTCTCTTGGACGCTGAGCAGCGCCACACTCTTCAACTCTCCTCAGCACCATACCCTTCGACGCTGATCAGCACCTCACTCTTCGACTCTGATCAGCATCACACTCTTCGACTCTGATCAGCACCGCAGTCTTTGACTCTGATCAGCACCACTCTCTTCAACTCTGATCAGCACCACACTCTTCAACTCTGATCAGTGCCACACTCTTCAACTCTGATCAGCACCATACCCTTCGACTCTGATCAGCGCCACACTCTTCAAATCTGATCAGCACCATACTCTTCGACTCTGGTCAGCACCACACTCTTCGACTCTCTTCGACACTGATCAGCACCACTCTCTTCGCCTCTCATCAGCGTCACACTTTTCAACTCTGATCAGCACCATACCCTTCGATTCTGATCAGCGCCACACTCTTCGACTCTGATCAGTCCCACACTTTTCAACTCTCATCAGCACCATACTCTTCGACTCTGATCAGCGCCACACTCTTCGACTCTGATCAGCACCACGCTCTTCAACTCTCATCAGCACCACACTGTTCGACTCTCATCAGCACCATACCCTTTGACTCTCATCAGCACCATACCCTTCGATTCTGATCAGTGCCATACTCTTTGACTCTAATCAGCATTTCTCTCTTCGACTCTCATCAGCGCCACACTCTTCGACTCTGGTCAGTCCCACACTTTTCAACTCTCATCAGCACCATACTCTTCGACTCTGATCAGCGCCACACTCTTCGACTCTGATCAGCACCATACCCTTCAACTCTGATCAGCACCACGCTCTTCAACTCTCATCAGCACCACACTCTTTGACTCTGATCAGCGCCACACTGTTCGACTCTGATCAGCACCATACCCTTTGACTCTCATCAGCACCATACCCTTCGATTCTGATCAGTGCCATACTCTTTGACTCTAATCAGCATTTCTCTCTTCGACTCTCATCAGCTCCACACACTTCGACTCTGATCAGCACCACACTCTGTGACTCTGATCAGCACCACTCTCTTTGACTCTGATCAGCACTACTCTCTTCGACTCTCCTCAGCACCACACTCTTCGACTCTGATCAGCACTATTCTCTTCGACTCTCATCAGCACCACACTCTTCGACTCTGATCAGCACCACACTCTTTGACTCTGATCAGCACCACTCTCTTCAATTCTCATCAGCACCACTCTCTTTGACTCTCATCAGCACCACACTCTTCGACTCTGATCAGCACCAGACCTCGACTCTGATCAGCGCCACACCCTTCCATTCTGATCAGCGCAACACTCTTCGACACTGATCAGCACCATACCCTTGGACTCTCATCAGCACCACACTCTTTGACTCTGTTCAGCAGCACTCTCTTCAATTCTCATCAGCACCACCCTCTTCGACTCTCATCAGCACCATTGAATTCGACTCTGATCAGCACCACATTTTTCGACTCTGATCAGCGCCACACTCTTCGACTCTCATCAGCACCACTCTCTTCGACTCTGATCAGCACCACATTTTTCGACTGTGATCAGCACCACACTCTTCGACTCTGATCAGCACCACACTCTTCGAGTCTGATCAGCACCACACACTTCGACTCTAATCAGCACCACACCGGTCGACTCTGATCAGCACCACACTCTTCGACTCTCATCAGCACCACACTCTTCGACTCTGATCAGCACCACACTCTTCGACTCTGATCAGCACCACACTCTTCGACTCTCATCAGCACCACACTCTTCGAGTCTGATCAGCACCACACACTTCGACTCTGATCAGCACCACACCCGTCGACTCTGATCAGCACCACACTCTTCGACTCTCATCAGCACCATACCCTTTGACTCTCATCAGCATCATACCCTTCAACTCTGATCAGTGCCACACTCTTTGACTCTGATCAGCACTTCTGTCTTCGACTCTCAACAGCACCACACACTTCGACTCTGATCAGCACCATACCCTTCGACTCTGATCAGCACCATACCCTTCGACTCTGATCAGCACCACACTTTTCGACTCTGATCAGCACCATACCCTTCGACTCTGATCAGCACCATACCCTTCGACTCTGATCAGTGCCACACTCTTCCACTCACATCACCACCCTATCCTTCGACTCTGATCTGCGCCACACTCTTCAACTCTGATCAGCACCACACTCTTCGACTCTGATCAGCACCACTCTCTTCGACTCTGATCAGCACTATTCTCTTCGACTCTGATCAGCACCATACCCTTCGACTCTGATCAGTACCACTCTCTTCGACTCTGATCAGCACCACACTCTTCGACTCTGATCAGCGCTGCAGTCTTTGACTCTGATCAGCACCACTCTCTTCAACTCTGATCAGCACCACACTCTTCAAATCTGATCAGCACCATACCCTTCGACTCTGGTGAGCACCACACTCTTCGACTCTCTTCGACACTGATCAGTACCACTCTCTTCGCCTCTCATCAGCGCCACACTTTTCGACTCTGATCAGCACCATACCCTTCGACTCTGATCAGTGCCACAATGTTCGACTCTGATCAGTCCCACACTTTTCAACTCTCATCAGCACCATACTCTTCAAATCTGATCAACACCATACGCTTCGACACAGATCAGCACCACTCTCTTCGACTCTGATCAGCACCACACTCTTCGACTCTGATCAGCGCCACACTCTTCGACTCTGATCAGCACCATACCCTTCAACTCTGATCAGCACCACGCTCTTCAACTCTCATCAGCACCACACAGTTCGACTCTGATCAGCACTACACTCTTCGACTCTGGTCAGCACCACTCTCTTCGACTCTCATCAGCACCATACCCTTTGACTCTCATCAGCATCATACCCTTCAACTCTGATCAGTGCCACACTCTTTGACTCTGATCAGCACTTCTGTCTTCGACTCTCAACAGCACCACACACTTCGACTCTGATCAGCACCATACCCTTCGACTCTGATCAGCACCATACCCTTCGACTCTGATCAGCACCACACTATTCGACTCTGATCAGCACCATACCCTTCGACTCTGATCAGCACCATATCCTTCGACTCTGATCAGTGCCACACTCTTCCACTCACATCACCACCCTATCCTTCGACTCTGATCAGCGCCACACTCTTCAACTCTGATCAGCACCACACTCTTCGACTCTGATCAGCACCACTCTCTTCGACTCTGATCAGCACTATTCTCATCGACTCTGATCAGCACCATACCAGCACCACACTCTTCAAATCTGATCAGCACCATACGCTTCGACACTGATCAGCGCCACATTCTTCGACTCTGATCAGCGCCACACTCTTCGACTCTGATCAGCGCCACACCCTTCGACTCTGATCAGCACCACACACTTCGACTCTGATCAGCACCACACTTTTCGACTCTGATCAGCACCATACCCTTCGACTCTGATCAGCACCATACCCTTCGACTCTGATCAGTGCCACACTCTTCCACTCACATCACCACCCTATCCTTCGACTCTGATCAGCGCCACACTCTTCGACTCTGATCAGCACCAGACCCTTCGACTCTGATCAGTGCCACACTCTTCCACTCACATCACCACCCTATCCTTCGACTCTGATCAGCACCACACTCTTCGACTCTGATCAGCACCATACCCTTCGACTCTGATCAGCACCATACCCTTCGACTCTGATCAGTGCCACACTCTTCCACTCACATCACCACCTATCCTTCGACTCTGATCAGCGCCACACTCTTCGACTCTGATCAGCACCAGACCCTTCGACTCTGATCAGTGCCACACTCTTCCACTCACATCACCACCCTATCCTTCGACTCTGATCAGCGCCACACTCTTCGACTCTGATCAGCACCAGACCCTTCGACTCTGATCAGTGCCACACTCTTCCACTCACATCACCACCCTATCCTTCGACTCTGATCAGCGCCACACTCTTCGACTCTGATCAGCATCACACTCTTCAATTCTGATCAGCACTATTCTCTTCGACTCTGATCAGCACCACACCAGCACCACACTCTTCAACTCTGATCAGCACCATACGCTTCGACACTGATCAGCACCACTCTCTTCGACTCTGATCAGCACCATACTCTTCAACTCTGATCAGCAGCATACGCTTCGACACTGATCAGCACCACACTCTTCGACTCTGATCAGCGCCACACTCTTCGACTCTGATCAGCACCACACGCTTCGAATCTGATCAGCACCATACCCTTCGACTCTGATCAGCACCATACCCTTCGACTCTCATCAGCACCACACTCTCTGACACTGATCAGCACCACGCTCTTCGACTCTGATCAGCACCACACTCTTCAACTGTGATCAGCACCACACTCTTCGACACTGATCTGCACCACGCTCTTCGACTCCAGCAACACACTCTTTGACTTCTTAAAATTGCCTCAGCACAGGCAGTTGTCTGAAGGCCATGGGTTATAAACTAACTCCACAACTACTGAATCACAGTGTAGCAGTCATGGATCATGGATCTAATAGCCTTATCTACACAGAAGGGAGACAGAGGAACAGAAGCTGGGTCCTGAAGGCAAAAAAAAGGGGAAAATCAGGAAAGCCAATTCCTAATATTTATAGGGAAAATGTAGAAATCAGTGATGCAGGATCATGCTCTTTGATTTCAATTGTGACAAATTAAATCCTATAAAGGAGCAGTACACAAAAGCTACAGAAAGCCTTTCAATGAAATCTGTATCTAGTTATTAAAGTCAGAAGCTTTTGGACAAATACAAAGGAGGGCACAGAAACCTACCAGAATTTCACATGCAAAAGAGAAAGGACTCCTAACGATTCCAAAGAGTGAGGAAAGAAGGTTAGCACACTCCAGAACACTGGATGCTTACACTCACTACTGAAGGGAGAACTGAGGACTTCCTATGTAGAGCAGGACAAATTCCAAGATAATAGCTCAGGGACTAACTGGAGATGTCATTGAGGTCTATTGGTTAAAATTCACCTAAAGAGTGAATTTTAAAGAGTCAGGTTATTAGGAAATAACCTCATAAGGTGGACAACAAAATATCCAGAAAGTCCAGAGAGGTTGAGCAGGTTAAACAGTTTCAACCAGAAGCTTGTAAAGTTGAAGCTAGCCAAAAAAGAAAGTATAGAAACTCTTTAGGGGCCAATATCTTCACTGAAAGTTAAAACAGCTCAGATAATGCCCACAGGATCAAACAAGAATTAGGGAAATCCCCAAGTCGACCATCAGGTAGTGAGCGAAGTGCTTCACCTAATATAAGAACCTAAGAGAAGTCACTGCATAAGTAGGAGGGCTGAAGAAGCCAAGCACAGTAAGTGGAAAGAGGGAAAGAAGGGCATCATTCATGGCTATTAGTATAGAGTTCCTGACTAAAACTGCTAAACTACCATGAAAATGGTCACCATAATTTTACAAAATGGCTCCCAGAAGTCACATGATGACTTTCGGAGATTGAGCTGGTATTGGGACTGGATTCCTATCTCAGGAAGAAAGCACAAGATACCTTCTTGAAATCCAACAAATTTTCCAAGGGTAAACAAAACTCCCTGATAATGATTCCCCTGGAGGTGAGAATAGCTTGTACTTTCAATTGCAACCTGATACTGAGAACTATTCAAACTAATAGCTGAAACATTTAAAAGCTAATTACCTTAGCTAAAAGAAATTAGATGAATCTGTTTCCTAATTTAGAAACGTTATGCAACAGATTTGGCATAACTTGAGTTTTGATCACTATAAAGCAGACTGTGAGGTATTATTTCAGCTAAATCTTCAAGAACAGCTCTGAGAATCGTCATTACTGAGTGAAGATTTTCAGCAGGGAGACAGAGGAAGGCAACCTGATAAAGTATTGCTGTGCTGAACCAGGCAACCAAGGGCCACAGCCTGCATTACTGTAAATACGAAACAAAGCAAACAGCATCAGCAGTGCTTGTTATATTCTTAATGTTTTGGTATAAAATTCATATTTTTGCTGGATTTTCTTCAGTACTTTAAAACCTTCCTTAATCTATTAGCCCTAATCGTCAGAATTTTCTTAATGCATGCTACTTATAATGTGACTCATGCTACTGAGGAAATCTCATTTTGCTTTAGCAACAGTTATAACTTCACGCAGGGAGCAGTCAATATTGCTTGTGACATTCAATGAAACCCAGTTGCGATAGCTTTAATTCATTAAAAAATGCATACAATTACTGACCTGATAACATGGACATGAAAGTAGAAAGTTTTCTCAACAATGTCAGTGAGCCAGTAAGGTACAAATTCAAAGGAATATCATGAAAACAATAAAACTGAGTAGATTGAAGGACAAGTTTTCCTTCCATTTTATATAAAATAAATTATTATATTCAAGCCTGTTCTGCCAGTAAATAAGATCTGATCTGATTGTAACCTCAATTCTGCATTTAAACCTACTGTTGATTATCTTTCACCTGCTTGAGTATCAACAATTTATTTACTTCTGTTTCGAAGATTCCAAGGACTCCATGATCCACTGAGGAAAAAAAAATCATTTTTAAATGAATGATCCTTTTATATCAGTGATCTATTGAATGTAAAAGTTAAGCAATATACTGCTGGAAATTAGAAATTAAGACAGAAAATGTATATACTAACAGCATCTGTAGAGAAAGGAAGAGTTAATTTTTTCATCATGTAATATTTAATTTGGTTGCAAACATGTTGTAGGATCTTAATAATGGACATGTTAGAATGACAATTTTTCATATAAAATTTCAGCAAATAAAATGAAATGTCTTTAAATTTTCACTAGAAGTTCAATGAAGTTTCTTACTTACATCACATAAAATCTCATGCTACTATTTTGCAAACTAAATTCAACACAAATATGCACATTACCAATAATAAATGGTGCAATTTCAGCTATTATGTTTTGGTTTTCAATGCCAACTGAACCAATGTACTAGGAAACGCCCACATTGTCATCCTCTCATCATCATGACACCCAGTGCCAACAGCAGTATAAAACAAGCAGAAAACCACACCGGAAAAACCATCCGAGGCAAAGAAATGCTTTCTAATTTGGGGTTTAAGGGACCTCATATCAATTTTTACATACAAGTTGACATTGATCATCAATAAAAATAAAGCTTTGATGTGAAGGGGTGAACAAATATTTTAAAGTATAATGGAAAATGAAATTTATTGAAACATTTAAACCTTTGATAAAGATTTAAAATAGTTTAAAATAAATATGATTTTTTTTTCAAAATAAAGTGAAATGAAGTTAATTATAACAAGTAATATTTGACACAGAATGGTAATTAATTTTGTGTGGAAAACTCTCACTGATTCATTTTATAAACTTATAATTTAGTATCAATGACAAAAAAATGACAAAAATAACAAAGTAGTGTTAAGTTCCAAAACAGTATGTTAATAAAGCCACCTATGCTCTGGAGAAGAAAGTAGCTATACTTTTGACTTCATCCAAAATTGCTAATATGAAGAAAAAAAGATTCAAATTTCTAAGTGACTGAGATGGAAATTAGAATATCTGCAGCTGAATCAGAAGCAAAGAGTGGAACCTTCTGACTTTAGAAGGTGTCATCTATCCTGCCTGAAAGACTGTGGAGCCACCCACACTGACTCTCAGAAGGAAGACCATCACACCTTCTGTCTATGATACACAAGAGGTCACCAAGTGGCCTTCATCCAGAATCCTGTCCCTGGGGTTGGAAATCCTTTCCAACAGGAGCTGACTGTCAATCAGAGGCCTGCAGCTCCAGTGTTGGAGGCATCACACCTAGGCCACTTTAGGGGTTAGTGAACTCTATTGCTATGGTAGTGGAGTCACATGTAGGTCAGTCCATACGATGTTGGCAGATTTCCTTTCCTAAAGCACATTAGGAATCTATGGCAATTGACAGAGCTGCCATCTATGGCTGCCATCAAACTTTTTTTTTGCCGAATTCAAATTTCATCATTTTCCATGTTGGGATTGGAACCCATGTCCCCAGAACATTAGCCTGGGGTTCTGGCTTATTGTTTAAGTGTTATTGCCATTACGTAAACCACCTCCCCTAAGTAGATTGCCATGGCAACTTCAAGGAACACAACACTAGATTCCAAGGTCAAAGGCAGGTGATTTGTCGAGATTGGAGTTTCCAGCAGTGGGGACCATGGGGAGATTGGGGCAGTAGGTTTGGAAACAAGGATTCTCTGTTGCCAATCCTATACTCAATGTATGTGACATCGATGAGGAACTGAGCACTTTTGATCAAACCCAAGCCCCAAGCTGACAAGGAGGCACAATCTTTTTCCTTCCGGGAAGGTGCCTGTCGGCAGGCCTGCTTGCAACTGGGTTATTCCCAGCAGCAGGAGATGAAGGCCCTTAAGTGTTCATCAATTATCACTTACGATGTCAACTAGCAGTGGAGTAGGAAAGTCAGGCAAGAATCTATCTACACAGAACTTAATTCAGGTGGAGGAGGAAAGGCATCAGAGGTTTGGGTACAACCTGTTCCCTGCCTAATTTCTGCCTTCTACCTCACTGCCTCAAGGGTCAGAAGATTCTATCCAAAATATGAAGGCACAAGTTCAGTAAAGAAATCAGAACCTGGAATTGAATAGTGGTGAGAGCGACAGAATCCTCCAAGATGCCCAACTCTTCCTATTTGCCCTCAAAATGCTTGTATGGAAAATAAATTTCAAACTTTTTCATTTTACCATCACAACTAAAGATGAAAAAATAAATTTTGTTTTTAATACAAAGCTAGTTGTCTTGCATTAGGTTGAATACATTTTTAAAATCTCAAATTTTCCATAAATGCTTGTTAGAAGTTCTCTTATATACAGTATTTTTGTAGTAACCTTTAAGACAGTAGTCCATTTTAATTCTTAAACAAATCTCATCCTAAAAATTATAATATACAGTACTTCTAAGGACTACGTTTATTGTCGTTGCTTGATATTTCAAGCATTAAATTATTTGAAAAAAGCAATTCCAATTTAATACAAGTGTATTCCAACGGTTTGAAAGTGACAAAACCTTTGGATGCTTTGGAAATGTATACTTGAGTTTAAAAACTAATTTAGAAAGATATTAGTCCAGTATTTGTCTTGTAATAATGTATTTAAATTACTTACCTTTAAAAAAAATCTATTTTTATAAAATACCAGATTTTAATTTTGAATTCTGCAGTCTCATTTTGTAACTATTGTAATAGTTTCAGGCAGATGCAGCTAGATCTAAATTATGCAACTCATTTACATATTCTAGTCGTAGGATACATGCAAATGAAGGTCGTTTACATAATGGATTCCTGTCATTGCTACCGCTCCTTTCTTTACGTCCTATTCAGCAAGCTTTGATATCACAAACCAAGTTCTTTTTACTGAAAAAGGATTTTATTTTATACAACATGCCTCCGATTTGTGAAGTAAATTCCTTCAGTAACAATCAGAAATTATCTAAGTGAAGCAGGTATCTATACTCCAGCTTTTCATTTCTTTCTTTTTTCCTTAATTGCAGGAAATAACTTTGCCTTAATGAGGTACTTTATGTAGATTAAGCACCTGAGCCAATTAGTTAGCTCTGACCTTGTCTTGCAAAGAAGGTTACAGAAGAGTAGTATTTAAAAATTTTAAAGGCTCTCCCCTTTGCCTCATCTTTTCAAATGTTAGGTAAAACGGCATGCTGATAATTACTTAATCAAATATGACAGAAGGGACTAATTTACTGATTACAATAAAGCCCGAGGGTGATATGACAAAAATTTCTCTACAACTTCATTTCAGCTTTCATTTAAGTAGGCTTTGAGTATTTATAACAAAATATCCTTGCAACATATTGTCGCAGATGAGACTGTAAAGCGTCGTCTCCCATCAGCTATAGTCCAATAAGCAGCCGATGCTGTTCCTGCTGCTGCTGCGGGCTTCCCTGCGCCAGCACGGCAGTTATGCCAAGCTATTGGTGTGTTTACCCTTTGGGAATGTTAACTATAATTCTTCAGCTTTTAAAATCAATTAACCCTTATGTTAATTAGTGTCAAGTCTATAGAAAGCCGCGCAAATGGCAAGAGCTGGCACACTGCCATCCATTCACTGGCAGCGCCACAGCTCTCTTGATAACAGCGGGTATGTTAGGGCCCGTATGTACGTCTGTCAGAACTGTTGAGCCAAGGGAGATTATCCAGACCCCTACAGCAAACACGAAGTCATATCTGAAGGCGCAACTGGCAGGATTACCATGCGCTCCACTGTAAATCCTTCCTCAGAGGACATGTTTCAAGTTGAAAACAAGGATGTGTGCATGAATGTGTTTAATCATCTTTTGCTTGGCCGTGCAGAAGCGACTGCGGATACTTTCCCCCCTTCGAAGACAAAAGCCGCCATGCCATCGACTGTCTTTTCGAAGGATGCCAGGAAATGAAAAAAACAGTAGTAACGACATGGTGCCAGGGGCAATATGGCCAACTGTCAAAGCATGAGCCAGTGTTTTGTTCGATGTCGACTTGTTTTCTATTCAACTTCATTTACAAAAACAATACCAACAAAAAAACAAAGGAACTATTTTGGAGTAACGCTTTCAATCCGATGCCATGGGGAATGACAGTGAACTAAGCGTACATGTCTGCATGGTACTGCCACTTGACGAGGAGAAAAACAAGGATTTGTGTAAAAATTATGCCTTGCATCTTACAAAAATGGGAATAAAGGCGATTTTGGTGCTCACATTCTTACTGACAAGACTTTGGAGATTTACTGTTTAATCTGGAGTGTGTTTTTAACCATCAATTGACCCAGGTACACAAGGAAAATAAAAATCATACTCTTGCAGCAGGCAGGCTGCCTGAGATTTATCTGCATTCAGTGCTATCACCAGGGAGATGAATGGGCCGATCTGTAGCCTTTTACAAGATCCACTATGGGAATGAAGGAGGAGGGATGCCACAGAGACGTGTACAAACTTGAAGTGCGAAGGTTTAAAGGTGCTACTTGGATAAATTCTGCAGTACATTGAATGGGAAAATGAAATGTTTCTCTCTATCTGGGAGGGAGTGCCTTTTACTTACGGTGGAAGTGTTGCCGTGGATCCCAAAAGGTGTTCAGTTGGCATCGCACGCAGCGTTACCGATGAGAGCTGAAAACAAAAGGGACAAAAAGTACAAAAGATATTTTGAAAATAATTACGTATGGATTTTACAAAATGACAAGAAAGAGCAATATAATGGAATACTTCTGCAACTTCCTCAAGTGCCACACATAGGATGCAAATTGTATACACACTGCCGATTCAACCTGCTGGTGATGGATTTTAACCTGGCATCTTCTGGGCAATTTAAAATGAGTTCTGGATTTATCATTTAATGTACGTTCTCATTTTCAAGTACGTGCTTATGAATGTAAACGGAGGAGATTTTTTGTTAACAAGGTGTTTGTGCTGTGGAAAGAATCTACGAGGGTTTGACTGGAATACAATGGCAGCGGCGCCTGTGAAAACCGACGTTCAGGGGAAAAAAGCTCTCTGCAGAGGGATAACGTTAAATGGGTCACAGGCTCTACCAGCTGCTAGGTTCCATACGCCGCAATCAAAGTGAATGTTCTAAAATTATTACAGTCAAACAGTCATGTGGTGGCAGTTAACGTCCCCAGTGTTTAATCATCTTACAGTAGAATGGTTTTATGCATATTTCATTTGCATATCATTAAGCTGGTTAAGCATGGGGTATTCAGAGTGGGATGAATACAATGTGAGTCTCATATGATCCATATCAGAGAAGCTACTCTGCTCAATTGACTGTCTGCATTTTTCTCCTCTTTTAATCCGCTGACTTTGTTATATCTGAAACACAGTGGCTGGAAATCATTGTGGATTCCTACTTTTATTATGACAGCGTTTTGAAAAAAATTATATTCAAAATGATACGGCAAGGGAGATTTAAAGAACCACGGATCGCTTTAATGCGGAAATGTTACTGAACAGGAAAATTGTCCTAATAATTTCCTAATTTCTGTGAAAATAGAAACTTTTTCTTAATAATTAAAAAGCAGAGTGTCAGAAATAAAGATTAGGTAAAATTGTGGAACACCAGCCCGCAACGCTTGTCTGTAATCAAGAGACTACATGCGTCAACTATTTCTGCACAAATTAACGTGCATCTAATTTTGATAGCCACTATTAAACCATTAATGTGATTAATCAATTATTTCAGTCTGAAAGCCTATTATGCGTACACGACAGATACAGTGGGGTCTTTGTCACTTTCATACATGAATAACATAGTAATCGCAGGCCTTTGTGTATTTTCTCAATGGTTTAATTCATTCACCCCAACATTGCCTAGTTCTGGCAGATAATCAAAATTACTTCCTGGGAAAACTATAAAGACAATTAAGCATGGAAATCTGTTGCTGATGTACAACACATGAATTCATTTGGAAATTAGGCCGCTTTGTTCTTTCCTTCGCTCTCGCTTTTGTTGTTAATATTAATATTCAAATGAGATACATCGTGACTCTACTGTACAATTAGCTGGCAAAAAAAGCCACACACTGCTGACTGCGACATTTTGTGTAGTGAACATGCAGATGTCGCTGTTGTTCTTTACATGGGTATAATAATATGCAAAATAGTGAGCATCACTTGGATACAAAATAATTTAAATTTTATTTCAAGAAGTCTCTGCCTTTCTTCTGGAGGAATGAGCTTGTAAATGTAGCTCGAGTCAAATGGTGTAGGAATTCTGGAGAATTTGCTATGGAATTATAAACATAATGGCATAAGTTACAGTCATTCATCTATTGTCATCCTGAATAGTACCAATTCAACTGCTTTTGAATGGATTTATCAATATGGATAACCTTTTTTTCCATTTCTGAATTTTCGATGTACTTTACATACATAACTGAATTACAGAGAACTCTCTCCAACGGCTTACACTAATTTACCCAATGGATATTATCACTCAGTCACTGATGACTTTAACACGTTGGTATTCAGGGCACCTGTTTTCACTGCTATTGGTAAGATGGTACATATTTATATGCATGCACTGACTTTGCGTCTTTGTTGACTGTCAAATTCTGTGCAATTGAAAAGTTAGCACTTGAAACCTTAATGGCAACTACATTTGCTAGTGCTGAGCAATATTTGGAATGCTTCTGATTAATATAAAAGAGGCCTGCATATTTAATGAATGGTTTTTCAACAAGAGCAATCTGTAAGTGTCTTTAATGATGGCATTTTGCACCATGAGAAATAGCTTCTAAATTTTTTTATGCAATTATACTGTTGGCAATCTATAACTCAGAGTTCTATTCACCATTACCATGAAATAAATGAAAGCAATTACTTTTATCAAAATATTTTAGTGAGGATTTTAAAAATACTAATATGAGAAAAATGTACATTAGGTTGCTTTTTGAATTCAAAATGTACTATAAGAAATTATTAACGTCAAATATATAACCAATGAAAATTACTTGTGAGGCTTGCAGACAAACAGTATGGCTCTCATTTTAAAAGCATTTGTTTAAAAAGAACTGTCAGAAATCTTGAGCAAAATACAGGATTTTGACCTACTACAAGTTATTACAGTCAAAAACTGAGCAAATTTGTTTAATGAAATTGCTGTTTCCACAACATAGCATTTCGCTATGAACTACCATATATTAAAAAAGATAATTTAAAATCATAATAAATGTTCAGTTAGCACAATATTTTAAAATACAATTAAAACTTCCTGTAAAGTAAATTGTTTTATATGGTACAAATGCTTTCTAAATAGAAATGGCGCAGCATATTGGAAAACGAAAGCGAATACTCCACAACTGAAAATGCTGAAAATACAGACATGTGTTAGCATTCAAGAAAAAGGAAAAAAAAGAAATTAATTGTTTTTGAAGAATTTCAGAAAAATAATTATAATAGAAATTTGAATTTGTCTCCTTTCAAGTGCTGATTGATTTGATGTAAGTATTCTGCTGGAAAATGATATCTTAGTTTTTCCATGGTATTGAATCCACAGAAGTTTTATGACATTGTTGCTCAGAGATATCTTTTATCTTAAATATGTGTTAATTTCTGAAGTGA
Organism: Chiloscyllium plagiosum; assembly: GCF_037043375.1. Lineage (NCBI taxonomy): Eukaryota > Metazoa > Chordata > Chondrichthyes > Orectolobiformes > Hemiscylliidae > Chiloscyllium > Chiloscyllium plagiosum. The sequence continues at coordinate 28,733,599 of NW_028270155.1, read as the reverse complement.
AGCAAAATCAAGATTCTAAAACAAAAAGTCAATTTTGAGCTAATATCGGAAACATTCTTGTATACATACAAATCAATTAATTAGAACTTTCATTTGCTGTGTGACAGTCAGCAGTCATGCATTTGACATCACACTTCTCTTTGAGATTGCTGCATTCTTTGAAGTTTTTAACATCCATGCAGTAAAGCTAGAGTGTAACTGATCTGTTCTTTTTATTAGTCAGATTTTTATTAAGAAAACATTTACACAAACATTTGTAAAAACTTAGACCAATAGACATCTGTAGCATTAGATGATAGGATTTCTATATTGTAAGATAATTCCAGAACTTTTCCATACTGGTAGGAAAGATGGGACAACAGATTAAAATTTAGTGATAAATCTCACAATACAATTAAACCTCCGTTAAAGGGAACTTATAAATCAATACTTCCCATTATATCCATCACATGCAATTATATTTTTAATGCATTAGTTAATTTGATAATCCCAAATATACAATTTTATATTGCAATTTATTTTGTTTGAAAAGAGAGGTATTTTGCAGCACAATGCCTCTTGTTATTAAAGAGATTGATATGTTCAAAAAGTGATTGTAGGAGTTGATTTTTCCCATGATATCGATGTACTTGATTTTGGAATAAACATATGTTAGAAATAAAAAAGAAGCTCCACAATTGTTTTTGACCAACCAAATCTTTTTAAGACCTAACCAAATCTAAAAGTAGTGGGGTCATCACTGCTCATTAGAGCGAATCCAGTGATTTCACCCTCCCCCCCGCAAACTAACTCTTGCGATCAGTATTACAAAGTGCAAAATAAGGAAATCCTGCTATGTGATGCAGTTCTTCCATTTGCCTGCATCCACCCTTTCATGGGCAGATATATTATGTGACTAAATGGACATATTGGGTGAACACTCTGAATGAGTTTAAAATTTAATAGATAGAAAATATTGATGTTTCTCTCAGGTCAGACAACAAAACCTAATTCTGTTACAACTTGGCCAGGTCTGAGTCAACTGATGAGGAAAATGTCAGAGGTTTCTTATGTTTACAGTAACCAAAAAAAGAGTTTTTGTTTTGTAGACACTTAACTCAATGAAGTTTTTGGTCATTAAGTTGTTAATGTTGGATAGAAAGCTGAGAGGAGATCTAGCCAAATTAACCAAGAAACCAAAGACTGACAGAAAAACCTATAATGAAATAGTGCATGTAATCTTTAAGGAGATGATGCTTCAAGTATAGGCTAGGGAACATTCCAACGAGATGTAAAGTTGAGAAACCAGAGCCAGTGCTTGTGTAATGATGAGGGAGATGGAAATATGATGAAACAAAAAAAAAAATGGGTGGTTGATATATGTCCACTGAATTTTTCAAGTGAAAACCAGACCAATACAAACATTTGCAAGGAGAGGTGAAGAGAAAATTATAATTGGCACAAAATGAATATGAGAATATCATAGCAATAAGCATAGAACAGAACCCAAACAATCTACGAGTTCTGAAGACTTGAAATGTTAACTCAATTTCTCTCTCCACAGATGCTGCCAGACTGCTGAGTTTCTCCAGGATTTTCTGTTTGGTCCAACAGCGTCAAACAGTGAGTGGGTCATAAAGAAATGGAGTGGGGACTATTAGAAACAAACTGCGTGATATATGCTACAGGCACAGGATTAGGATATAATATTTGATGAGTACTTTTTAATCAGTGCTCATGAAAGAAGACTGACAAAATAATGAAATGGAAATAGTGAGGAATATAAGGAATGAAAATTAATGGACTGGATGTACTGGCTGTGCATAAAGTGTATAAATTGCCTGGTCCAAATAAGTATCAGATCTCTTATAATCTATTATAAAGGATGTCTTAATTGAATACTCAATTAGAAAAATATGGTAAAGTTGACAAATATATTTGTTGTCTGAGGACATTACTTGTAGGATTGACAAAGCAGAACCAGTGGATGTGGCATATTTGGGTTTTCAGAAAGCTTTTCAGAAGATAGCACCAGTAAAAGTAGACAGCAAGGGATAGTAGAAAATGTATTGGCATGGACTAAGAATTGGCTAACAAACAGAACATAGAGTAGGAGTGAATGGAACATTCTTAGTTTGGAAAGCTATTAGTAGGAGGGATATATTAAGGATCAGTGCTGGGCCCACAACCATTCACAATCTAGTTCCAGTATAATTTTTCCAAAATTTGCAGATGACAGTAAACTGTGATGGAATGTAATTATGAGGAAATGCAAGGAGGCAGGACATATTGAGAGATAATTAGAAAAGCATATAAGAATTTCCGTTCCATTATAGAGGTATTGAGGATAAAAGAAGGGACGTTTTGCTGAATGTTATTAAACTCCAGCTAGGCCAGATTTTTATTCTCTTGTGGAATTACTGGCTAAGCCAACATTTATTGCCCATCCTAATTACCATTGAGAAGGTGTTGATGAACCACCTTCATGAATCGCTGCAGTCCATGACTTACATGCTTCTGCCAGGCCACTTTATGCACAGGACACACATGCACAGGATGCATCTTATGGCACTTGGCTTGTTTTCTTAGCACTCATTTACTTTGCACTTACTTTGAGAGTGTCAGCTTCTGTCAACATTACACTTTCAGAGTGCGCACTCCAAGCACTCAATAAAACACCTTAACTGAAAGTGTAAATATTTTGTCCTGAGTTTTTGTTCAGACTCAGAGTGAACCAGAAAGAGCAGAGCTTTCTTTTGGCCTTTGGAACCTAAGGAGTCTGCAGGCCTCCTCTGCCTGACAGTTCTCTCCCTTAACATACATACATTGACTTAAGAAATTCAAATTGGCACTTAAATTCAAGCCAGGAACGATTTGTTTTGAATGCAATCAGTGGCTAGTTCCAGCCTTAATTCCCACTCACACGTTGACATCAATTCTGCAGAATTCAGGTGACAGACAGCTTTCAAATTTAAAGTGAGGTCTGGCAAGATACTCCCTTCTTTCAGAACTTCCAGACAGGCCAAGTGTTTTGGTCCTTCCAATTATTGACTCAGTGTTCAGACTGAATCTATTATGTGTTTTTGGAAATAAGCATGCAATGAATTTGCAGTCTTCCATATCACAAGAAAAGGTTCTAATGAATGTCCTAAAATACTTAGAATGCAGGGACCTGTATTCACTGCTCTTATTTCATGGCAATAGCCTGACTCTAACTAACTTGTGTGATTTTTGTAAACATAACAGAAAGTGTTTAATTCCAAGCGTACTTTCAAAATGAGCAACTTAGATTGCTCATTAAAATATTTCAGGGATCACTTGTGCATGATTACATAATTCTCATCCAGCAATTCAGTATATATTCTCAATATAAGACTCAACACATACTGTCAGCAAAAAAATCACTGTGAGAACAAAGCTGGATTTTTTTTCAATTAGTCATTGAATGTTCTCAATTTGTTCTGCTTTTCCTGGGCATATGTTGAAGAGTTCATATAAATATATTGCCATACAAAAATAATTTTACAAAAACAATGTAACATGGTGAGGAGAATTTCATATTGATAAGTACACTAACTGTCATGCCGAAAGAATAATGAGAGGGTTTGATTAACCACTTTGGAAAGTGCATTGATTCTGGAGCTGCACCACTTCTGGGGGTGAAAGTAAAATTAAGGAATTAATCAAATTACACAAAGTCCCCAATTTTCCTACCTTATGAATTCAGCATAACACTGACAAGGATTCTGTACTTATAAAGAAACTACTATTTATAACAAACAGTCATAGCCAATCACAGAGAAAAGGAACTATGAATGATCAAGATTTACAAAGGATGTTGCCAGGATTGGAGGGTTTGAACTTTAGGGAGAGGCTGAATAGGCTGGGGCTTTTTTCCCTGGAGCATCGAAGGCTGAGGGGTGACCTTATAGAGGTTTATAAAATCATGAGGGGCATGGGTAAATAGACAAAATCTTCTGGGGAAGTCCAGAACCAGAGGGGATAAGTTTAGAGTGAGAGGGGAGAGATTTAAAAGGGACCTAAGGGGCAACATTTTCACGCAGAGGATGGTGCGTCTATGAAATGAGCTACCAAAGGAAGTGGTGGAGGCTGGTACATTTACAACATTTCAAAGGCACCTGGATGGGTATATGAATAGGAAGGGTTTAGAAGGATATGGGTGAAGTGCTGGCAAATGGGACTAGATTAGTTTAGGATATCTGGCTGGCATGGACGAGTTGGACTGAAAGGTCTGTTTCCATGCTGTACATCTCTATGACACTATATAATTCTACTGGTGGAAACTCTAACCCCTCTTTTAAACCTCTACACACACACAGATTAACACAGACAATGGATGGAGAAAAGAAATACTGGAGATACACAGTTCATAGGATTTGACAGGAAGTCCCTTTTGCTTCTTCAAGATCTTCTGTTATCCGATTTCCTTAGTTTCAGATTTTATTCTTTGCTTAAGGTGCAAAACTGTTGCCATTAATTACCATCTTTCAGTCACTAGTTTAAGGCCATAATTTATAGCAACTAATAGGAGAGAGTAAGTAACTACCTTTTGGCTTTGGTTACTTCATTGTATAGGAGCCAGTGAGGACTGCAGACGCTGGAAATCAGAATGAAAAAGTGTGGCGCTGTAAAAGCAAGGAGGTCAGGCAGCAACCATGGAGCAGGAGAGTCAATGTTTCGGCTGTAAGTTTATGCCCGAAACATCGACTCTCATGCTCCTTCGATGCAGTCTGACCTGCTGTGCTTTTCCAGCACCACACCTCTCGCCTCTTACTTCACTGTATAGAGAGACTGCCAGAGACAGAGACTCAATTTCTGTCGTAACCTGCTGGCTTTTCTCCTTGCATTGTACAAAGTCTTTCTGTCCACCTGCCAGGAGACATTCAGAGAACTATTGTCATGCTGATGACTCCATGCCTCTATGACTGGTCCCAACTGTACAATCATTCAACCACCTGCTTCTGGATGAAGCTCACACATCCATAGTGTTTTTTCTTTAATTCATTTGTGGTATGTGGGAGTCGCTGGCTGGCCAGCATTTATAGCCCATCCCTAGATGCCCATGAGAAGGTAGTGGTGAGATGCCTTCTTAAACCGGTGCAGTTCACCTGATGTGGGTTGACCCACAATGCCATTAGGGAGAGAATTCCAGGATTTTGACCCAGCCACTGTGATGTATTTCCAAATCAGGATGGTGAGTGGCTTGGAGGGGACCTTGAATGTGGTGCTGCTCCCTTTTCCTTTGAGACGGAAGTGGTCATGGGTTGGAAGGTGCTGCCTGAGAATCTTTAGCGAATTACTGCAGTGCATCTTGCACTGCTGCTACTGGGCTTTAGTGGTGGAGGAAATGAATGCTTGTGGATGTGGTGCCAATCATATGGGCTGCTTTGTCCTGGATTGTGTCAAGCTTCTTGAATGTTATTGGAGATGCACCCATCCAGGCAAGTGGAAACTATTTCATCACACTCCTGACTTGTGCCTTGTAGATAGTGTACAGGCTTTGGAGAGTCAGGAGGTGAGTTACTCAATGCAGAATTCTTAGCTTCTGACCTGATCTTGTAGCCACTGTGTTTATGTGGCATATCCAGTTGAATTTCTGGTCAATGGTAACTCCAACGATGTTGATACTGGGGGGATTCAGTCATGGTAACACCTCTGAATGTCAAGGGATATGCGTTAGATTGTTTCTTATTGGTGATGGCAAATGTTACTTGCCACTTGTAAGTCCAAACCTGGATATTGTCCACATCTTGTTGCATTTGAATGTGGAGTGCTTATGAGGAGTTTTAAATGGTGCTCAACATTGTGCAATCATCAACAAATATCCCCACTTCTGATGTTATTATGGAGAGATGGTCATTGATGAAGCAGCTGAAGATGATTGGGCCTAGGACACAGCCCTGAGGAACTCCTCCAGAGATGTCCTGGAGCTGAGATGACTGACCTCCAAAAACCACAACTGTCATCTGATGTATGATTTCAACCAGCAGAACGTTTGTCCCCGATACCCATTGATTCCAGTTTTGCTAGGGCTCTTTGATGCTATATTTGGTCAATGCAGCATCTTGGACATTTTTGTCCATTACTTGAACAAAATAACATTGTAAACATAACTCACAGCGAGTTCCAGTAATTTTCTTTTTAAAAGTGCAGCAAGTCTAACCACAGTCCTTAGTTTAAACTGATACAGAAAATGGTGGAGAAACTCAGTAGCTCTGTGGAGATAGAAAGAAAGATAACATTTCCAGACTGATATGACTCTGCAGAGAACAGTTCAGAAATTACTTAATGTTTCTCCAGCATTTTCAGATTTCCAGCATTGCAGTGTTCTGTTTTTACTTAGTTTAAAGTAGTACTTTTCTCCCTTTTATAACTGATGAAACCCCATTCAAAAATGTGCTTCATCATGAGACACAAAAGCAACAAAATCTTGAGACTTACATTAATTCATCTTTCATCTTCTCTTATATAAACTTACTCAATCTTTCAGAATTTCCTAAACCTTTAACTTCTTCCAACATCTTAAATTCAGGACAATGCATTTGCAATTACATTATTTTTTTCCAGAAATGTGAATAATCTTTATATTAAATAGTTGAAACAATACACTCTATCTGAATAATCTCACGATTGAGTTTTAAACTTTTCAATGAAGGCCAGTGAATTATGGTCAGTGTCAATTAATGCTTCTCTGCTACCATGTCTGACATAGACTTCAAAGTGTTGAAGAGCTAATAATAATCCCAAACTTTTTCCAACAGTAGAGTGGTTATCTGATATTGGCTTAGTTTTCAAGAAAAGGAGGCTACTGGCTTCTCTACTCCTGATACATCATCTTGTAACAAGACTTCATCTACTCCCAAACCACTTATATTAATTATTATTTTAAAAGGTTTAAAAGGTGGCCAAAACTGATTCACTTATTAGTATTGCAATCAGCTTCTCAAAGGCCACTTGGCACTTTGTTGACCATACAACCTTTGCTTGTTTTCTCAACAAAATTGTTAAAAGTACAGCTACCATCCAGAAGTCATACACATTTCCAGTAAAGGACACATATTACTAAGTAGTTCATGATTTCCCATTTAGTTTTTGAAAGTGGGAATTCATGTAGAGTCTTTACTTTGCCTGTCCTTGACAACACTTGTCCTTGTCCTATGATATGTCCTAGGTAAGTCACTCTTGCTTTAACAAATCCACTTTTCCCTAAATAAAGTCATATAACTGAAATTGCTTAAACCACTATTCCAGTTGTCTCACAAGTTCTTCGCACTTGCTATTTAATATTACGACACTGTCTAAATAAAACACACAGTTTAGTGCTTAAGTCATGATTTAATTCATAAGTTTTAGACATATAACGGGGGTGATATTAACTCAAGAGGCATGACCTAACATTGGGCCAACCCGATTGATGTGACAAAAGTAGATATCTCTTTAGCCCTTGGCACTCATCAATAGCCCTCCAAGGGCTTATCTTACGAAGAGAGGTTGACTGAGCTCGGACGTTTTTCATTGGAAAAAAGGAAGAGAGGGGACCTAATTGAGGTGTACAAGATAATGAGAGGCATAGATAGAGTTGATAGCCAGAGACTTTTTCCCAGGGCAGAAATTGTTAACACGAGGGGTCATAGTTTTAAGCTGTTTGGCGGAAAGTATAGAGGGGATGTCAGAGGCGGGTTCCTTACGCAGAGAATTGTGAGAGCATGGAATGCGTTGCCAGCAGCAGTTGTGGAAGCAAGGTCATTGGGGATGTTTAAGAGACTGCTGGACATGCATATGGTCACAGAAATTTGAGGGTTCGTACATTAGGTTTACCTTACATGAGGATCAATGGATGGCACAACATCGTGGGCTGAAGGGCCTGTTCTGTGCTGAACTGTTCTATGTTCTATGTTCGATAGATCAATCTTCAAAACGAACGAGGCACTGCCAACTATGGTGACACACTCTTTTATTTGAGGAATTGGGAATGAATCTGTTTTTCTGACTGCATTTACTTTTCTGTAGTCTATATGGAATCTAGTTAATCTGTCTGATTTAGGAACCAGCACTACCAATGAACTACAGGTGCTTTGGCTAAGTTCAATCAAACAACTTCCAGAATGTACTGAATCTCTGTTTCCACCTTAGCTTGTTCCTATGGGCTCACCCAATAAAGATGTTATTTTATCGGTGTTGACACTCCTACGTCCACATCATGCCCAGCTAATATATTACAACCAGGACTATCTCTACAGATTTCCTTCCACTTTTTAAATTGTTTTACAAGGTCCTCCCACTTTCCTTCCTATATATATGAGAACATGGTGTCTAACTGTCCCAGTATTTCCATATTGGCTAGTTGAATTACAGGAGGGTCACTTTGAGAACTGTCTACTTCTCCTTCTATCTTATTCTTATTGTCCTCCACCACTAGTCTTACCACCTGACACACTTGCTTCTTTTATCCTCTTCCCTGTGATGATATAGTTACAACATATTTATGTCACATAACTGATTTTCTTCCTATGATCAGTATCAATCAAATCAATCACTTTTCAAACCCTCCCAACTACCTTTAATTTTGCTTTCAGAAGTCCATCCTACAAAGGCAACAATGCAAATACTTCATCTCCAATTTCAAACATTCTACTTGTCGAATTTTTATTTGCTAATTCTTTCATTACCACTCATGAAACTGTTAAATGTTCTTGTGCTTCTTTATATTCTCGTGAGTCTTTCAAGGAATCTGGACATGTAATTCAATATTGAGAATTAGTTGTTTTGTTTTAAGAATTTTTCCTGAAATCAATTCTAATGGATCTCTTATCGCATAGATTAATTCAAGTGGATGAAATCAGTAAATTCATTGGGGGAATCTCTGGTAGCAAACAATAAGAGATAACCCTTTGTTCCAGTCCTGTGGACATTCATAACAGCATGCCTTGACCATCATTTTGAGAGTCTGATGGGGTCCCTTGAAAGCTCCCTGCATTTGTGAGTGATACACAGTTCATTTCAACTGTTTTATACCCAAACTGTGATAATGTCCTGAAAAACTTTAGACATAAAGTTCGAACTCTGATCAAATTGTATTTCAATTGGTAGTCTGTACTGAGTAAAAAACTGAGTTAACTTTTGCACTACTACCGTAAGTGTAATGATTCTTAATTTTGAAAAAAACATTTTTTAATTCAATACTCCCTAACTTCCATCATAAGTTATAGTTTGACCCCTGTTCTTTTTGCACTCTTGCGCCAGACAGGAATGAGCATGTCTTGAAATTCAACCATTCATTCTTTGAATGTTTGTTATTGCCTCTCCACTGTCATCTCTTTCAGTAACTTCTCCCAAACCATCACAATCAACTCTTGCCTCATTACAATTTTAGTTTCTATTAATAAGATCCAAGACCATAGTTTCAGAATCAACTACCTTATTCTCTATCTTGATAGAAAATTCTACCATATCATTGTCACTTATCCCCAAAGGGCCTCTTATTTCTTTTTCATTGCATAATACCTAGTCTAAATGGCCTGTTCTCTCATTGGTTCTTCAACATATTTGTCTAGAAAACGTGGAATACCTCCTCTGTAGTACTGTGACTGATTTGATTTGTCCAATCTACATGCAGATTGGTCAAACATAATTACAGATGTTCCTTTACAACACACATCTCTGATTACCTGTTTAATGCCATTCCCAATATCACCACTACAGTTTGGTAGTCTATATACCACCTCCACTAATGTTTTTTGCCCCTTGCTATTTATCAAATCTACATACATAGATTCTACATCGTCTGAGCTAATATCTTTCCTCAATATTGTGTTTATATCCTCTTTAATCATCAATGCAATGCCATTACCTTTTCCTTTTTGACTGTCTTTCCTAAATACTAAATACCCTTGGAAGTTCAGTTCCCATGCCTGGTCACCCTGCAGTCATGTTTCTAGAGACAGAGAAAAAGAGAAAACCATTCCCTATTGTAGTCTGGAGCTTTCTCCCCCATGTATATTGTCACATACTCTCCATCCACCTACTCAGGACCTAGACAGCTGTTGTCATAAATAATGGCTCCTAGTCTCTGTAACTAGTCCCAACTGCAGAAATCAATCAGCAATCTACCTCTGGGTGAAGCTCACCTGCACACACACACATGGCTATGTGGCATCTTGAACACCTACATCTACTGCTTGAACAAAGCAATAGTGTAAACACAACTCACAATGAGTTTCAGTAACTTGCTTTTAAAGTGTAGCAACTCCTTCCATAGTCCTTGGTTTAAAACAGTTCTTTTTTTTCCCCATTGGCCCACAATCCAAAATAAAGGACAACTAAAAAATGTGGTCATAACAGTGGAAACTACTGGAAATAGTCAGTATTTAAGCAGCATCTGTGATGGGAGAAAGGATTAACAAACACATTTTAAGCCAGTGTATTTTTTTCCTTGGCAGCTGAAACTGAAAACTTGAGAATTGGCAGAAACTTGTTAATTTTCACCTTTAATCTGAGCTTGTTCTTCAGCTCAAGGCAGTTAAGTGTAGTTTTAACATCAAATTCTGCCTTTAGCTCAAACAGCACAGGTTTTCCAGGCTTCATGAAATTTGCCAAGCAAAATAAAGTGAGAAGACTGTGGAAATTGACAGATTCAACCAACTAATAGGCAAGTTAGGTTTTAAGGTCTGAGATTTGACATCTGTTTCCTTAACTATATGAAAGGCTTTTGTTCATAGGACATATTCTAAGAGTGTTTAACACTGCTTTGCAGGCAGTTTCTATAACTGTAGGGATATTTGCCTTTGTTCTTACCAACTCTCTGGCTGTCAGCCTAAACAGCAGCATGGGAGCCACTATGCAGTTTTGTTAGACCTCAGACGATGGGCAGAGAAACAACACCTGCAAGAACTGATCTTCTCCTCAATGATCTGTCATTTGTCAAAACAAAAAGAATGAGCACAGAGGAGGTTGCACCCCAAACATTAGGATACAGACACAGCATTAAATTTCACTACATGATTAAGCATCGGACCTCAAAAGGTTTAGACTTTTTGAAAAATGGTCATTAATATTTGCAGCCTCCAGGAAGAAAATCCCTCGTACATGGACCAAGTCGGTACACATTGCCCGTGCTGCTCAGGGTCTTTAAAATACTTAATTTCTTTATCTTCAGATTCTCCCAGAACTCTGCTAACAGTATTAGCACAACTCACAACCTGCAGCCTTAAACTGGACATCACAGGGACACTTTGTTCTGATTGGGTCAGTTAGGATAAGCGGACAATTGGATTTGCTGGATTTCCACAGGTACAATATGCCACAGATTGCACTTGTGTTAATCAAGGCAACCTCCTCAGATAACCAATTAACATTCACATGCCAAATGTTCAACTGGCATGCATTAATCAAATGATCATCATATCTGTCTCTGAGCAAGATTTACAATGCTCTTGGTCAATGCATTTTGGGTTTTGGAGCCTAGAAGGTTCACATTCAGGATTGTCCTTCCGACGTCTGTGCATAGTCATTCTTGGTCATCAGTGCAGGAGGAAGCCTTTAATTTTTTGACACAAGGAGTGGGTCAGGAGTCAGGAATGGAAGTGCTTTGAGCAGAATTGTCACTTCCATATCCCTTTCTCCATCTTCATTTTCATGGCTCATTCACACTTGACCTAGCTGAGAGCTGACAAGCATTTTGGTAAGGTATTGTTTAGCCAAGACAAGGTTATTGTCAATCCTGTTTAACATAGCAGTTTGGTTGTGCTCGGCATCAATGACAGTCAGTGTGCATTTGTTATCTGCCGCATCTGATACTGAATGCAGGTGACCATTCTTTTCATGGACACAGACATCAGTGCAAAGGCCAGGGAATCATGGGATTCATGCTTGAGTCAGACTCTTTCAATTATCTCCAGTGTCTCTGGGAAGGTTGACAGCATGCCAGATGTTTCCTGCTATTCCTTCAGATCAGTCCCATTTGTCATCAGCCACCAGGCCTCATCATCAATTCAGCAATCCACCCAGAACAGTTAGAAGTCTTATGCCCTGAGATGAGACTCCTTACTGCTGCAGCAGTGTCCAATACCTTTCCTGATCATTAATGGTGTATGCATTGCCATTGACAACCCAATGTTCTGTCTTAGCAGCCCCACCACGTATGAGCTGTCAGAGGGTATACATCAATTATGTTACAGTGCATCTTCAGAATGAATTACTTCCTCTGAAAGGTCTTTCTGCACTTCCAGCATTACCTCCTGAAGGATGCTTGTAGAACCTATGGGAGGTGAAAGAGATGTTCTAGAATTGATAGGATTAGGAGGGTTCCAGGTAATCATTATGCTAATCAATATATTTCAGTGCAATAGTGTGTCATCTATTAATTTCTATTACCAGGTAGCTGGGAACAAATGATCTCTCTATTTCCAATGGTCAAGTATTTGGAGACTAGGTCTATTCCTAGCAGTAGCCTCTTGCATCATCATTACTTCCCCTCACTCAAAATAGTGGGCGGCACGGTGGCACAGTGGTTAGCACTGTTGCCTCACAGCACCAGAGACCCGGGTTCAATTCCCGCCTCAGGCGACTGACTGTGTGGAGTTTGCACGTTCTCCCCATGTCTGCGTGGGTTTCCTCCGGGTGCTCCGGTTTCCTCCCACAGTCCAAAGATGTGCAGGGTCAGGTGAATTGGCCATACTAAATTGCCCGTAGTGTTAGGTAAGGGGTAAATGTAGGGGTATGGGTGAGTTCGCTTCGGCGGGTCGGTGTGGACTTGTTGGGCCGAAGGGCCTGTTTCCACACTGTAATGTAATCTGTAATCTGTAATATGCTAAAAGGGTCCTGATGAACATGTAGCTGAAATTCTGGCATCTGCCGCCTCTGCTGTGAGTTCAGATGAAAATTAAAATTCAGCCCAATGTCTCTTCATTAGAACCTGAAAAGATTAACAAACTTAAAGCAAATACTGAGGCAGATCAGGGCAAGAGGGAAAGAACAAACAAGAAAGTTGGTAATGGGATGGAAGGTAGGAGAAACTAAGTTACAAAAGGGATGATGGTGCAAGGCAAAATTAGATGTTCATGCAATAAGCAAGGAAGTCAAAATATGGATCCAGAGAAGGTGCAAATGGAAATAGCAGCATCATTACCAACAGCCAGTGACAGAAAAATTGGAGGCAGATGTAATGAGGTAATAATGTAACTCCATGCATAAGAATGATAACAGATGTGTTTTGAGCCAGGTCAAGGGTAAGCTATCCACAAACAGATCCTACAGCTCTTTATTTTGTTTAACCCATTTTGTACAGTTGGCCATACATTTCATTAACAAAAATGCTTTGTAAAAATATGTAGACAATGAGTGATTATAATTGGATCCTTAAAATTCAATCTCAAACTATGTTCAAATTTTGTCATACAGTCAACAACAATGATAGTTTCATGACATGGGCTCACTATCGTCAGCATGTAGATATTTTAGGAATAGAATAATGTGTCACAACTATGTATTGCATATACCTCTGCTCACCACATTTCTGGAGAGATGTGACTGCACTAGAAAAAGGTACAGAGGAGACTTCTATGCATATTGCCAATTCTGGAAAATTTTATCAAGAGGGAAGATTGAAGGAAATGTAAAAGATTTTGCACAGATAAGGCAGCTAGCTGTACCACTGCATGCCCCAAAGCATCTTCCTGCCAATGAGATCATGTCTAGTTTTTGAAATGTAATCACTGTTCAAATGAAGGAAATATGGCAGCTGAATCACATGCCACAAATTTGTAAAAACATTGCTGAGATGATGACCAAATAACGTGTATTTGTTATCTTCACTGAGGGATAAATAATAGCCCGGACACCAGGTATAAGCCCCCCATTCTTCTTCAAAATAAGATTACAATCTGGTGAGGAGAGGTCACCGCTCCCCTCCTTTTCAAACCCCTCTTGGTCAGCCATAACAAATATTTTTGGCTTTCTTTATCAATACTTCAATTACTTAGAATAAACTTAAAATAACCATATTCTAAAGTTTTCTTGAGTAAATCACACAGGTGTTCTACTGAAGGAAGTGATTTGGCCCATTGTGACCATCCCTGCTCTCTAATGAGCATTATTACCTAGTGTCAATCTCTTACTCTTTCCCTACACCCTTGCACATTGATTACTAAGCAGAAGCATCAAATGCAACCTTTTCACGCAAAGGGTGGTGCGAGTATGGAATGAGCTGCCAGAGGAAGTGGTGGAGGCTGGTATAATTAAAAAGGCATCTAAATGGGTTTATGAATAGGAAGGGTTTAGAGGGATATGGGCCAAGTGCTGGAAAATGGGACTAGATTAGGTTAGGATATCTGGTTAGCATGGATGAATTGGACCAAAGGGTCTGTTTCCATGCTGTACATTTCTATGACTCTAATTGAATCAAGAGGACAACACACGATTCCGCATTCACTCTCTTTATTCTAACTTGGATTAAAATCTGCCTTCATGCCAGTAATTGAACTTCGGTCCGTAGACCTGCCATATTCCAAAATTTTAAAAATCTACTGCCCAATTCTATCAGACATTTTGTTTTAAAAATTGATTTCTGTAGAGTTGGTGAGTGGTAATCTGGAGTTTGCCTCCTCTAGGATGATTAGACTTGCTTCCCTCACTCGCTCCCATTTAACTATGCATCAATTTGATCTGACAAGTTGAAATATGAGACTTGCTTCTGCTTCTTGGACCTCGCAGTGGGTGAGTCTGTATTTAACTCAAAGTATGCCCTCAGTGAACTCTAACAATGGTGTCTGATATGTTCCCTTCCCTTTTCCCTTTGTTTTTGTCAATGGGCTTTGATGAGATCATGGAAGGAACAGGAGAATCGACGTTTCAGGCATAAGCCCTTCTTCAGGAATCCATTCCTGAAGAAGGGCTTATGCCCGAAACGTTGATTCTCCTGTTCCTTGGATGCTGCCTGACCTGCTGCGCTTTTCCAGCAACACATTTTCAGCTCTGATCTCCAGCATCTGCAGCCCTCACTTTCTCTTTGATGAGATCATGTCTATTTTTCTTTTATTTTCCTCAATTTTGGTTTGGAACTGTGAGTTATAGTTGACAATTAAACAGCAGCTTGTTTTAAAAAGAAAGAGGAGAGAACAAAAGACAGATGTTTCCTTAGGAACTGGCCTAGAAAGATAATGCAGGCTAATTACTTCCCTAGAAACTCTGTAGACATTTCAGCATGGAGATGCTGCTGTGTTCAGAAATTGGCAGCTGGTTGGATGTTGAATTGGTCAACAAATGGAAGATTGATACTAACTAGCCAACCATAAATACATTGAAAAACAAAGAAACAAACAAACAGTTAACTGGTGCTGATCGGGTTTTGGGCAGGAGCCAGTTTTGTTTTGGAAGCTTCCTTACTGGGATTGTTTTGGGCTTTTGCTTTCTCCAGTTATTCTCCAGTTATTGACCTAATGAAAGTTCTGAAAAAGAATCCCAGTCTGTAAGAAACAGCCATAGGTTTATGGAAGCTGTTTGCATTGACCGGTGAATTCAGAATTTAAACAAGAGAAATGGTCCTATGTGCCTGTAATACAACGTATCGTCCAAGGATTTCATGAAGGTCTGATATCCATAATTGAAATGGTTCTCAACTGACCAGTTACAATTTTAAAATTTTCTTTCTTTAATTTATCTCTTAGCTGTTTTCTGTCTGTTGGTGAGTGAGTGGGGATTTATAATCAGGTTTGATTTGGATCATAGACACTAATTAGATTGCATTGTAGTGTATCTATGTTCTGCTAAAATTACATTCTTAATAATAATTTGTTAATTTTTGTCCAAGACTGTTAATTGTAAAGTTTAATTAGGAACAATTGAATAATTTCACTGTGTTGTGAATTCAATGAGAGTGATGTTGATTTGGTTTGGCTTGTTATCCGTGTGTTGTAACATTTTGTCCCTAACCTGATTCACTGTCTCTGAAACGAAACTATCAGGTGGATGTTCAGTTTCCACTATACACCCATGCGGCACTGTCGCTAAAGTGAAGCTTCACCTTCACTTTCTCCTGGCATGTTTGATAACGCAACTAGCCCTTTTATAAACAAGAAATAAGAGTAGGCCACTTAATCCGTTGAGTCTGCTCTGCCATTCAGTGAGATTATGATTGATGTACTTTTAATCTCAACTCTACACTTCTGCATAAACCACAAGTATCTGTTAATCCAATCTCTGGCTCTCTGGCCTGTCATCTTTTGTCATCTTTCCCAGCCCTTTATGGCTTTTGGCTAATCTTGAGGCCTTTTTACTCCTTTTGGATCTGTCGTGACCCATTCATGTACATCTGGCTTGACTTAAAGGCTTTATTATCTCTTGAAAGGCTTCCGATCTTGTTTTAATTCTCAGCTTTCCTGCTACTTGTTGCTGGCATTCTCTAGCCTTCTAACGTATCAGGGCTGTCTTATTTCTATTTGAAGGGGACAACTTCTTACTAGACAAATTCCCTAAAGAAATATCTATTCTGGGTACTGGGAAGTTTGGGAAGTGCTCTTGCACCTAACTTTTAACAAGTTCATTTCTGAAGTAAAGTTCAACCAGTGACATCCTTCTACTACATCCCATGAATCTTCTTATGAGCACAATATAATTTAATATGCTTCCAGGTAGAAAACCTTTTATTTTTCTCACCAGTAAGATTGGTGAGCACCTAATTTTTCACAGAATGTTGACTTCTTTCTCTGGCTGTTTACAGTAGTCAGTTAGTACACTCCTTTCAATACAAGCTCCTGGAAGCTATTCTTGTCCATTATCATGCCTGAGCAGGCAGTGACCACTCTTATTGATATAGATTGTATTAATTATCCAAACTTCCTTTGACATTACCCTCCAAACTCACAATTTCTACCACCTAGAAGGACAAAGATAGCAGATGCTATAGGAACATCATCACCTGCAAGTTCTCATCCATGTCACATACCATCCTGATTTGGAACTGTAACACAGTTCCTTAATGGTCATCAGGTCAGAATCCTGGAACTTCCTTCTTAACAGCATTATCAGTGTCCCTATACCTCAAGGATGGCTGTAGTTCAACACAGCAGCACATCACTGACTTCCACATGGTGTTAGAGATGGGCAATAAATGCTGGCTTATCGAGTGATATCCACAGCTCATGAAATCTCTTTGCATAATTCAAGAGTCAATGACTTAGCTATTGAATCTATGCCCAAAAGTAAAGCTATGAATACAGTCAACGAATTCCACTGGTTTCTGTTCAGCTGAATAACTTTTAACTTTGAAAAATACACAACTACATTTTGAGGAAATGCACATCAATATTTTTAAAATTATGTTCAATGCAAAGTATTTGTACCAGAGTCAAATGTAGAAAGAGTGCCACCTCAAAATTAAAGTTATGAATTTTGCCAATGGATATTTCATTAGTTACTTGAATAGGTCAAAAAGTCTGAACTGTAATGTTCAATGCTTATTTGTAATTTCATGCATGAATAATGCCGGGTAAATTCACTTTTATCAGTTCTTCACTACAAACAATAAATCTAGCGTGTAGCTAAAATTATTGACGTTGTACACAATCAAATATTCGCACCAGCTCCATTATTTAATTATCAAAGAACAGAACCTGAGTATATGGTCCATAAAACTAATACTTTTCCTTCAAGACAAACAGCAGGACAAAAACTAGGAAGAAAGAAAGCTCTTATGACTGATTCAGTAGCATTAAGGTTGTCTCCCCATTTTTATTTAGCTTCATTCAAATTAAATACAATTCATAATATATTTATTTGTTGAAAATAAGTGTTCAATTTCCTTCTTTTAACAAACTATATTCAGTCAGATGAGAACATCCACTTTATTCTACTAAAATTGCAATGCTTGTCACATGTGCATAAAAGTACCTCCCCTTTTAATGTTTCCAGAACAAATATTAGTTTTAATTGCCTTCTGTCTTTAAAATAATAATCTTATGAACTTGTCCGCAGCATAACTAATTGCAATATGCATGACTGATGTCATTCCAAGGATTTGGAAAAGTTCTGAATTATGGCAAATTAATAGAGATCCTACCAACTTCAGAAATACATTGAAGTGAAAGTGGCTGACAATTTAAAAATAAAAGCAGCAGATAATAAAACAAAATCTATATGAAGAAATAAACAGCAAAGCACTAATTATGTTGAAACAACTTGTCAATGATTATTAACTGAACTTCACAATATAGTTAATATAAAGTTCATTGCCGGAAGCCTTACTTCAATAATACAAGTGTTGTCTCGAAATCAGAAGATTTTGAATTCCAGATGTGATTAAAATTTGTAATACTATTTGGGAACTTGGGTTTTTGGTTTTCAGTTTTGTGAAGATCACTTTCTTCAAACTTCAAAAACTAATTTTATTTAGCAATGGATCAAGCCAACCTTTTCAACAAATCATGCAATTTAAGCTAAATGTCCAAGCAAGCTACTTGAGGAGATGATTGTTGAAGTGTTTACAAATTTAAGATTTACAATTCAGAATGACAGACAGAGTGGCCCTATGCAAGTCGAGTTCAGAGGAAAAAAGTTTCATACCAGCAGAGGAGAGTTCTGTTTTGATTGTCTCTAGGCCATTAGAACTAGAATGAAGTTTTAAGCTGTTTTAGCATTCCAAGCAGACAGGGCTGGAAAATGTCCTGATCTTTTCTAAGCTTAATGACTTAGCCTATCTCTGTGTGGCTCAGGAGGAGACAGAAACAGAGAGAATCATATCCTGCAAATGTGCAGAAATTCACCAAAAGGAATTGCTTACAACCTTGCCAGTTGAATACCAAGTTAAAGTGAAGACAAGAGTGATACTACAATAGGGTTGAGTGTTTGACAAAGACATTGCTGGGAAAGAAGGGTTGATATCTTTCTTTTCAATGTTTAAAATAAAATCTTTCCACTATAACACTTTTTTCTTTTCTTCTGTTTGATGAACCTTGATGTCCATTTGTTAAAAGTACATTGGCATTCTTATATTAATATATTTGGTGACTCACCACAATTTTAACCAAATTGCAAAAGTAAAACTTATGATCTATCAAGGCAGGTTTCATTTTGCGATATGACTTGTCCAGTCTTAACAACAGAAGGGATCGTAACACAGTCTTAATCCAGAGACTTGAGTGTAACAAATCTTGTCTGACAGTTGTCCACAGAACTGAAAAGGGTTTTTTTTTAAGTGAGACATTAAACTGAGGTCATGTCTTCCATGTCAGATGGACATACAACACCATGGCAATTTTAGAAAAATATCATGGAAATTTAAACAGGTGTCATGAAGGTATTTTGGCCAACATTCATCCCTCAACCAACTTCATTACAACAGAATATCTCATTATCATCTTGCTATGCATAAGCCGAGTGTCACTACAGCGACTGGGTTTTAACATCTTCAGATGATGATCAGTCATATAATAGTTCTAGCATAGAACAAAGCTATTTTGCTAATCACATCCATGTTAGCTCTGTGTAAGAGAAACTCTATGAAGCAAAGTCCCCTGTCTTTTCCCAGCAGCCCTGCAACATTTTGCTCTTCAAGTAATTACCCAATTCTGTTTTGAAAGCCACAATCGAAACTTTCCCATTACACTGTCAGACAATGCACTCCAGATCTTAAAGACTCACTGTACAAACAAATTTTCTACAACTCATCATTTCTTCTTCTTTGGCTCTGGATACTTCCAGTAATAGCTATTCCTTCCTACTTACTTTGTCCAAATCCTTCATGATCTTGAACACCACTATCAAATCTACTCTCAACTTTCTCTTCTCCATAGAGAACAGCTCCACTGCTACAATCTTTGCATGTAACTGAAATTCTTCAATGCCAGAAACATTTTAGCTGCATCCTCCACAATACCTGCAGATCTTTCTGAATGTGTGGTATCCAGACCTAGACACAAAACTGTAGAGGCCACAATGTTTTATACAGGTTTTGTACACTTTACTTGCTTTTATACTTTCTGCCCCTATATAGTACAGAGCCCCATGTGCTTCATTAACCATCCTTTAAACTCGTCATGTCAATGGTAACTTCTTGGTCAACAAACTCTCAGGTTTCTCTGCTCTTGATTCCCCATAAAATTGAACCCTTTGTTTTACATTTCTTCTATTCATTCTTGTTGCCAAAGGAACCACTTCACTATACATTTCTGCATTAAACTTCATCTACAACGTGACCATCCATTACACCAGCCTTTGTGTGTTCTTTTTAAGGTTCACATGTCAGGCTGTTGACTGATGATTCTATGAGGCAGGTCTCCATATCTTGGAGACTCATTCAATTGACTTTCTTTCTTTAGACTTTGTAACAGTTGCTAAGAGTCTGGAGACATATCTGAGCCCAATTAGATAAGGATAGCTGGTTTCCTTCCCTGAAGGACATTAATTAACTGGGATTTTTCTTACCAACAGCTGACAATGGTTTCATGGTCACCAGTAAACTAGCATTTATTTCCAGATTTATCCACTGAATTCAAATTTTGCCATGTCTCCAGAACATTAGCCTGGGCCTGCAGATTATTAGAACATAGAACATAGAACATAGAAGAATACAGCGCAGTACAGGCCCTTTGGCCCTCGATGTTGCGCCGATCCAAGCCCACCTAACCTATACTAACCCACTATCCTCCATATACCTATCCAATGCCCGCTTAAATGCCCATAAAGAGGGAGAGTCCACCACTGCTACTGGCAGGGCATTCCATGAACTTACGACTCGCTGAGTGAAGAACCTACCCCTAACTTCAGTCCTATATCTACCCCCCCTTAATTTAAAGCTATGCCCCCTTGTAATACCCGACTCCATACGCGGGAAAAGGTTCACACTGTCAACCCTATCTAACCCCCTAATCATCTTGTACACCTCAATCAAGTCACCCCTAAACCGTCTTTTCTCTAATGAAAACAGCCCCAAGTGTCTCAGTCTTTCCTCATACGATCTTCCTTCCATACCAGGCAACATCCTGGTAAACCTCCTCTGCACCCGTTCCAGTGCCTCCACGTCCTTCCTATAGTATGGCGACCAAAACTGCACACAATATTTCAGATGCGGCCGCACCAGAGTCTTATACAACTGCATCATGACCTCAGGACTCCGGAACTCAATTCCTCTACCAATAAAAGCCAGTACGCCATATGCCTTCCTCACCGCACTATTTACTTGGGTGGCAACTTTCAGAGATCTGTGTACATGGACACCAAGATCCCTCTGCTCATCCACACTACCAAGTATCCGACCATTAGCCCAGTACCCCATCTTTTTGTTATTCTTCCCAAAGTGAATCACCTCACACTTAGCTACATTGAATTCCATTTGCCACCTTTCTGCCCAGCTCTGCAGCTTCTCTATATCCTGCTGTAACCTGCCACATCCTTCCTCACTGTCAACAACTCCTCCAACTTTCGTATCATCTGCAAACTTGCTCACCCAACCTTCTAACCCCTCTTCCAGGTCATTTATAAAAATGACAAACAGCAATGGTCCCAAAACAGATCCTTGCGGAACACCGCTAGTGACGGCACTCCATGAAGAAAATTTGCCATCAACTACTACCCTCTGTCTTCTTCCATCCAGCCAATTCCTAATCCAAACCTCCAACTCACCCTCAATGCCATATCTCCGTATTTTCTGCAGTAGCCTACCATGGGGAACCTTATCAAACGCCTTACTAAAATCCATATATACCACATCTACCGCTTTCCCCTCATCAACCTCCTTCGTCACCTTTTCAAAGAATTCAATAAGGTTTGTGAGGCACGACCTGCCCTTCACAAAACCATGCTGACTATCCTTGATCACATTATTCCTATCCAGATGTGCATAAATCCTATCCCTTACAATTCTCTCTAAGACTTTGCCCACAACAGAAGTGAGACTCACCGGCCTATAGTTACTAGGGTTATCCCTACTCCCCTTTTTGAACAAGGGAACCACATTTGCTATCCTCCAGTCTTCTGGCACTACTCCTGTAGACAAAGAGGACATAAAAATTGGTGACCTCAATTTTAAGTATACCTAGCCTATTTAATACTTTCTCTTTGTCAATTTTAAGTCCATCAACGATCTCAACTACCTATTCTTCTACAATGGCTTGAGCAGAATCTACTTTCTGAATATAGACTGATGCAAAAATGTAATTAATCTCAGCTATGCCCTAGCCTTCATCTAAAAATCCCTTTACTGGTCCACTCCTTTTTTTCTATTTTGCTATTCAAATATTGACGGAAGACTCTGGGATTTTCTTTTAATTACCTGGTAGTGTATCCTGATACACTGTTTCTGAAAGCAGTTTTGAAAGAAATGTAAATTCACTTTACATGACGAACAGAACTGGTACATTTAACTTAATTCTACGCAAATCAGAGCTGAAACTTGGAAGATTACACTATTTGATTAATGATAAATATGACAGATTAATGTCTTTGTTTATAAAGCACAATATTTACCTAATCTACCAAAGCAGTAATTTCAAATACTTAATGCATACTAACCAAATATTCCCTGCTTCTGAACTTTTCCAATAGAGTGGGAATTTGATAAAATTGTGAAATGTGATATATTTACAATAATGAATGGGGAAAGAAGAGGGTTCAAAGAAGTGTAGTCAAACTTTGCCCGAGATGAGCACTGATTCACCAACAGTACATTTTCAATTTATACACTTGGCTTACTTCAGGAAATTTCACAATAAATGGAGATTTTGTCCGATACTGCAAGCAACTGGTACCAATAAAAGATTTATTTCTTATAATTCATAATAAATCTGATTTCATGACACAAAAGTATTAGATATAAAATAAATGAATGGTTACTGAAATTATTATTTAAAATAAAGCACCTCGTCTGCTCTGGTGTATTCAGGTTTAGCCCTCAGATTGTAAATCTCTGTCTTCAAGTTTGTGTTCTCTTCTTGTAAGTTTAATAGTGCATCTTCAGAAGACCCAAGTTTAATTTTCACTTCCTTAACAAAAAAAAGAAAATAGATTTTGAACATTTTAGAAACATGTAAAATTGATCTTTGTTAATCTGTGGCAAAACTGTTGGAAGAATGCGAGGACAGCAGATGCTGGAGATCAGAGTCAAAAAGTGTAGTGCTGGAAAAGCACAGCCAGTCAGGCAGCCTCCAAGGAGCAGGACAGTCGGTGTTTGATAAGCAGCGTGTGCTGGAAATGTCGACTCTTCTGCTCCTCAGATGCTGCCTTTACAGGCTGTGCTTTTCCAGCATCACACGTTTTGACTGTGGCAATACTGTTGACAACGAGAGACTTTTAAAATCATTTCTCCTTACTTTAGTGCCAAAATTATTTAAAATTCTTGTCTGGGAGAAGCAAAAGTACACTTGTTCCTACTAAAGTTGTGTCATAGAAATGAGAAGGAGGCAGTGTGTCAAATTGCACATTACATAGACCTCTAATGATAAACTATGCTGACCTCCTAATGCCTAAATATAATTTTTAATCTATTGGGAAGCCAAATTAGAAGACCTTTCTTGACTGAATATGGTAATTTGACTGAAGGACGGAATTGTTACTTCTCGCTGCAGTGGTATGAAAATACTGTTCCATCTAATATGAGCAGATGGGACTCAAGTTTAAAGAAAACACTATCTTAATTTGTTTCACTGCAAAGTGTAAAACATCAAACTGCCACAGTTTCACTCTGCAAGGAAAGAAATGGAATAATTTATAACCAATAAAAGAGGAAAGAGTGGAAATCAATTTGTGAAACAATTCATTTATAACAAAGAATATAATACTGGTTCAATTATTGTCAATTATGTTATAAACACTTCTTTAAAAAGTTAAGTTTTTTTTATTAATTTTGTGAGGGAGTGACAGACCCAACAAAAATGAACCCTCCAGCACTTCTCATATCAGAATGATTTTGGGGTGTGGAGATAGCAGAGCTCAATTTATGAAAAAAACAATTAAATTTCAAGCCTTTATATTCAAACTATCAAGAAAAATAAGCTTTTCATGTGTTACATTTTGAAAAGTCAAAACTTTACACATTTTTTTTAACTAATCATAAGCAACATGGGAGATTGGCAAGCTGTTATGAGTTTCCATTTCCAACGTGCTGGAATGGAACACCTTAAATGAAATTTGGAAAACTTTGTACATTTGTCAGCTCTTTAGTCCTTTAATCCCCAGGTTTTCACCTCCAAACAACAGCACTTTCATAATCCAATCACACTCATTTTAAAAAGTATGCATTCATTATGGTTTCTGTTATTATTTAGAATGAACTGTCGGACGATTACTAAACAAATTCATGGGACAAGGATTAGCTACTTGGCTAAGTTAAACTGAACTTTAAATTGAAATTTTGAATCAAAAACATCTTAACAAATGTTAAATAAATGTTAACACATTATACATTTAACAGTGTCAATCAGTCAAGCATTGTGGAATCAGTAACAATTAAATGTATAAAAACAGTATTAAGGGAGACAAAATAAATTATGCTTATGGCATCAACAACTATAATTCATAATACACATAATGCCATAATGGAACATCTCACATAATTTTATCTTTCAGGAAATGGAGCCCTTTTCCAATAAACATGAACAAGAATTCATATACATATGCAGTGGCTTTACATTCAAGTAACAACTTGGCTGTATGACACATTCACTTTATTTTAATGCAGTTATTATGTCTCGACAGTGGAGTTTTTCTCTGTAATATGCTACTGATCATCACACATGGATGCATACCATTTACCTTATATTTGTGGTTGTTATCTGGCAGGATATGAATTCGAACCTGTGTATTCTGAAATTGAATCTGAGCTTAAGTTGATCTTCTAAAATTTGAAAAATGCTTTCAGGGTCTTTATTGTCATTGCCATAAATACTGGAGTATTTCATTCTGCTTAACCTTTCAATGTCAAATCTGAGAAGTTTGACCACTTCTTTCACAGATATCTGACAATAGAAAGATTGAGTCCTTCTTTAAACAGCTTATATTTTGACAGAATATCAATGGATTGCCAGTACATGATGAGAAATTTGCAAGCATCTTAAGTGTAACTTTATGCCTTCTAAAATATCTGCATAAAGATCTGTACTGCAGTATAATGCTGTTCTGGGCTTTTGTTACTATTCGCTTCTGTTCTCTTTCCTCAATCATTAAATGTCACTGCCCCTTTAAAAGTTGGAGACTCATATCTGTAAATGACATTCATGTAGAAAGAAAACAGTGATGACATCATGCACTTTCAAATTTCCAAGCCATTTCAGACAAGAAAATGGAAGAAATGACCCAACATCTGGACATTGGTAAAGGGTTTTAAATATGGAAAACATTTTTCTTAGTTTTCAAACTTTATTTTTTTTCTAGAAGCTTTTTCTTCAGTTAAGTTATCCATCAATGCTTTAAATTTTGTTTTGAAGCTGAGCCCTTTGTAAACTGCTGCTTCTTTTAAAGAGAGAGATGGAGTACTCACTGTGTTTCAGTACAGGTTTGAAGTCTTTAGCTATGGTTGTAGCACTTTAGATTTTACTGAGCTCAGACAAATCGATGGATGATTGTTAAGAAAAGGACTTTTCACAAAGTTTTACACTGCTGTCATATTTTTACCCTTTAACTTATTGCCACTAACCAGCAGTCACAATTAGTTTTCAGTGCTAGTATTCTGCCACCATGATGCACTTTGTGGTTTTATCTGTTAGTCTACATAACATGTACCACAAAGAGTTGTGTTCTTGCTGATGTCTTGAAGTTCATTTGCAGTCCTAATTATTTCTATGACTACAATAACTCCAAATTCCATGGTTGCCACACCTTTAGTTGTTAAGGCTCTAACTTCTGAAGTACTTTCCCTACACAATGTTGCCTCTCTACCTAATTTATTTCTATAAGACACTCCTTAAAATAAACATCCAGCGTATGGTCAGTGTAATATTTTCCTTCCTTTTGCTCCTGTGAAAACATCCTGGGATATTTTACTACAATAATGGCACTATATAAATATCAGTTGTTTTTTTTCTTAATAATTCTGTTCATTATGCTATTTCTATGTTAAGTATGAACCTTCCACCACAGGCTTTAGAATCAAACAACCTCTATATTATTTTATACATAACTTAAATTTCAAGAAATTAATTATATGAATGCATACTTTCACCCAAAGCTAGAGTCAAATTTATCACCCTAATGAGGAGGTTGATAATTGAAGGATTTGGAGCTCTGGATGCAGTGAAATAATGTGTTTTGAACAACTTTATTTGAAACTAGCAATAAAATGATTTAGTAATTTGCAAACTAATGTATGAAACAAATGTAAATAAGATAATCGCTTCAATTCAACATTTTTGAATGCATTGCACTTTCAGGCACCAGGTATCACTGACAGCAATTCAAAACATGATGTGTAAAATATCTTCTGTAAAACTAACAATTCACCCAAATCATTTTTCACTTGGTTGATTGTGGTAAGGTTATTAAATATTGCAGGAGCACCTTCTAAACATATCAGAAAAAAATTAGGGAAGCAATTTAAAATTATAATTGTAAAATAAGTTGTAGATTAATTTATGTAATTTTACACTCAGAGTTTGCTAATATAAGCTCTATATCTGGGAACTGTATTCCTGCCTATGCGTGCACAATATTCAGATCTACCTCCAGTTCCAAACAGCAAGATGCCTCAAATTCCATTATCTATTTCATAACAGTTCAATTGTAACAGCTGAGTTAGCGTTTTCTGCAAACTAAGTAACCCTTGCAAAATCTAATCAAGTGACGGAGATAAAACTTGCTGAACTTATTGCACAATCCTATCAAAAACATAGTCAACTCATTACTTTCTACTGTCATATGGCAAGCAGCAATAAATCAATACAGAAAAGCATGTATGCTGTTCCTGGTGCGATAAGGACTCATATTATAGAAAGAAGAGGTTGATTTGTTAATAACACATAATAGTAACCATTCGTACCATGCATTAAATAACGTATTTCAGTTTCTATTTAATACAGTCAAGACAAAATTGGATTTTTTTTCAGTTCTCTCTGTAATTCTCACATCCATCATTTATTATTAAAGAGGTCAAAGCACAGCTGGACAACAGTATTTTATGAAAAACTATAAATAAAAAATATTACCTTACACACATACCGGCAAATATAGGTGGGCTTTCTCTTTCAAAAATTATAAAACGAGAGGAGATTTCCTTTGTTTAGTTATTCTGTGATATTGGTATTTACTGATCACTCTGTTTAATAAAATGTGAATGGGATCTGATCTTCAAAATTCAAAGTTATTAACAAATATATTTACAATGAAACCATATAGGAAGTGTAAATTATCTTTTTATATAGCTCATATTAGAGTAGAGTGTTTTTAGACACAATGAATTTCATTGTTGTCAGGTGCATTACTTGATTACCCTTTATGTCATTCGATGTCGCAAAGTTTTCCCTTACCATATCACAATCACTGCTTTATCCAAAAATATTTGTTCATGATTATTTTTCTAGCCATTATACCAGAGATAATAAATGTAAATACAATATGGAATTTTAAATACTGATGTAACTATCACTTCAAGGTTCAGTATCAACTACCAGCAATATTTCTCATATAGTACTCGTGTAATAAACAAATACCAGATAGCCTGTGACAAGTTAATGAACATGTTCCCGTTGAGCTTACAAATTCAGACAAACAATGGATATATTAATTAGCTCACAGTACTGGGCTTTGTTGCTTGTTAATTTAACACTCTGAGTAACTCTAACTTTAACTACTACATAATTTTCATTCACATTTTCGGAAAAGGTGACATGGCAGAGGTTGGTCATAACAGAATCATTTTGTCAGGAGAATGAATTTCTTCAACATTACTCCTTTAGTGATGAGCAACACAAATTTACAAAAAAAAACAGATTTTCATTGATTTGACTAACAAAGAAAGTCAGTATTCAAAATATTTAATTTGAAGTTCTTCATTCAGGCTACACCAAACCATCACTTATCTTGCCAAACTATTATGGTGACTACAAGACTTGTATCACCAAATCATTTTGGGCTGACCCCAGAACCTCTAACACTCCTCTATTTAGTTTCCCACCTTGTTCCAACCCTCTCCCCTCCCATTTAAAATCTCTACCACTCTCACACTCTTTACAGCTATATCAACAAAATATCATCACTGTTTTATTCCCTCAAGAGACTTTTTTATCCTCAGTTGTTTCAACCTCTACCTCAACATGTCATGCCTTCATTCTTCTGATTTCACCACCCTCCCTTAATCTTTCCCTCTTTATAAATTACCCTACCCATATTCATCATCACCCCCTTGGCCTTGCTTTCTCAAATGATCTCATTACTCCTAGCATGTCAATCATAGATAAGGCCATCTCTGGTCACTTTCATGTATCACTCCACTCACATGCCCCTTTCCCCTCTTCGTTGTCATCCTCTAGAGAAAAGTCTCTCTCCTATTTACTTACAAAATAACTTCTAAAGTTTCATCTATCTAGCTTTGGTCCTCCATCCGCAATGGGTTTTCAGCAGCTACTAATTTGCTCATCTTAGCTTCTAAATTTGAACCTTATGCACCAATAAAACCAACACCGTCTCTCACTCTATTCTTTTCCTTGGTATGCCCTTAGTTTGAACTCCATTATGCAAACTTGGACATATACAGTTGGGATATGGTTCATCATCTATTACCAGATCTAGTAAAGTCACATAAAGCACTGTCAGGTCCAGATCTCATCTGCAAAGCTATGCACTGCTCCAGGACCAAGAATGAAATCCAAAATTAAGCCCATCTTTTTTCGACTAATGGAAACCCTTCTTAAACCCTTCTTCTTTGCCTTCTCCATCTTCACCTCTAACAAGTGCCAGCAGCTCCTCTGCAAACTCTCCTTCCTTTCCAAGGCTCCAGATGTGAAGTTGCCTTCCAAATCCAAGCCTGTCTTTTTGAGACCTCCATGTCTAAATCCTTACATTTGGATTTACATGCTTCCACAATACTAAAACAAGCAAAATCACAAAATATATCCTATGCTCCTATGACCATGTAAACAATCTCCTTTCATTCTTCTTGACCTATATGCAACCATTCATGCAATTGAAAATACCACCCTCTGACCGCTTCTCCATCATGGCCCTCTGGATGGGACTGCAATTACCTGGTTCTCGACTGTCCATTCAAAGGCAGACATTTCTTCTGTTATGCCAAAGGTCTATGTCAAGATATTCCTTGGCCCTCCTTGGCAAAGTCTTCCATCCTCTACTTTTTGAAGGATAATGCTAAATCGTCATTTGTGTGGCATGCAAATGCTGACTCCTCACATTACTACAAACTGGTTCTAATACTCACATAGGTTCAATGAACCGTGAATCTAACCATAGGAGGATCATTATCACTGTGGTCACAGTGCTACAAAGGCACATGGAAATGAATGTGGAGCAGATGCACCAGCAAGCCCACACCAAACTCCTGCAGCTGCCAAATAGCCTCCACGTAAATAATTTACAGCTGAAGGTCCCCTCAGGATGTGGAAGAGGTACAGATGTCTACTATCCTCAATGCCAGTTCCTCTAAATGGCCAAGACACTTTGTCACCAGAGACTGAAGATGCCCCACATCACAAAATTAAGCCAACTGCTGTAGGAGGACCTGTGACCTGTGACCTTTCAACCCCAGAATGAATGTGCTGTATAATACTTGCATACTATGCTCTGCACAACTGCAGCAGGCAACAAGGGGATGTGATGGACTCTGAAGAGCTGGGATAGTGGCAGCAGTCTTCTGAGAAGCAAGATGAGAACATTGAGAAGGAGAAACATCACCTTCAGGATGATAGAATGAAGCAGCATTGGCGCAAGCCAGACAGGACATAATTGGCACCTTCATTCCAATAGATCTGAGCTAGATGTAGTAATTACTCTTTGGCTGTAAATTCATTGTTGCTTGAGAGGTAAGCAGCCCCCATTTGCTCCAAGAGAAATATTTTTCTGTTTTCTCTGCTTGGCTTAATGCTGAATAAAACGGTTCCAACTATTCGATAAGTTCAATATTTTCAACCATGTGACTCTCCCACATTGAACAATGAGGAGACGTTATGCCATGCTGCATATTAGGGAAAGA
This sequence comes from Chiloscyllium plagiosum, assembly GCF_037043375.1. Taxonomy (NCBI): domain Eukaryota; kingdom Metazoa; phylum Chordata; class Chondrichthyes; order Orectolobiformes; family Hemiscylliidae; genus Chiloscyllium; species Chiloscyllium plagiosum. The sequence continues at coordinate 28,703,478 of NW_028270155.1, read as the reverse complement.
TGGCACTCCCTTAGAAAGGGTTCTGAGAATAGAACAAAGGACAAATAACCTGTGCAGCTTGATTTTTGTAGCTGTGACGATGTACAATAGAAATATATCTACGAATATGAGCTTGCATTTGTGATGAGGTGGCACCTGTAGAACGAATGTGCCCTCAGAAGTATTTCTTTTTCATTCTACTCCCACTATATACATCGTGAAGGGTTGAGAAGCATGACCTTATAGCTTCACACAGGGAAGAATTACAGTAAACAAAGTGAATCCACATAAAACACATTAAGATTGTAATTTGTGCAGTGTGAAGGAGTACCATGCAGTATCTGTTGTATAAGGTAATGGCTCTGAAAGAGTTAATATTGAAGACTGCATTAAGCTCCACCCAATCTGATGATGTCATACAAGCTTGGAAGAACATCTTAAGATCTCAGAGTACACTCTTTTATCTGTAAGTCTCCTCATAGCCCTTATTACAATGGGTAATGTTGAAAATAACTTGTACCTGATGGCTACCAAGCAATAAATTGCATCTGTAAAGACAAGAACCTTTTCTTCTTAAAACTCAATAGTGGTTAATCCTTCAACACTATAAATCAATTCGGCCCTTAGATCCAGATAAAGAAAGTTAGATGGCAGAATTCTCCTACCTACAAAGACCATATCAACTCAAAATTCTCCATGGAGCATGATAATCTCAGTCAGTGCAGGAATTGAACCCATGCTATTGGCATCATTCTGCACTGCAAAATGGTTGTCCAAGTAACTGAGCTAACTGATGAAAAATGTGAAGGGACACATCTGGTCGGAAGAATAACAAGCCAAAATAAAACACTATTTTGAATTGAATTCTTGTGAATCCTGAATATTATGTTTTGTTATTACATATGTAGCTATACACAATATTGATAACAGCAACACATATCCCCTTGTATTTACTGAACCTAGAGACATTCTGTTTACCCTCCTCAATAAATAGGTGAAACAGAGTAATGAAGAAATACAATATAAGGAGTTAATAAATAGGTTTCAAACATGGACTATATGCAACTCCAATCAAATGACTATCTAAGTATAAATTTAAACTACATGAATTTAAGCTTTACCAAAATCATCACTTAGTTCAGACAAGACACATGAATAATCCAAGTTTTGCTTGGATGAGAGAATAGTCAAATCAATATTTTAAAATCTTTTCCCAATATTTTAAAATCTATGTGCTGTTTTTCCTCCTTCTCCCTGTGCTGCTCACATATGTCTCATCATGTATCCATTTTTTACCCACCTTTCATGACAGAGAAAGACTCCAGCATCTACATCCTGGTCCAAAAGCAATCTTTAGCACATGCTTGGAAAAGTGTTCCATTCAATTTTCCTTCTTTTCCATAACAAATTTTATTATGTCCCTTCAGGAACAAAACTGTCATCCTTACTTGGTCTGACCTACATGTGATTCCAGACCAACAGAAATGTGGTTGACTGTTAACTGCCCTCTGAGCAATTAGGGATGGGCAATAAATGCTGCCGAGCCAGAAACACACTCATCCCGTGAATGAATAAAGAATAAAGGATGCACATGAATGTGCTCCCTCCTTCATCTCACCCAATCAACATATTCTTCTTGTCTTTCTTTGTCAAGTTCATAAGCTTTTTCCCAAAAAGAATGCCACACGCTTACCAAGAGACTGTTAATTTTGTCTCAAATTATTATTTCTAAAACATTAAATCGCATTACCAGGGTTGAGCTAGCTGGTTTGTTGCTGTTGGGCACATCTTTATACCATTTTGTTTTGTCTTTGAATTCTACTTAGATTAAATAAACTCCCAGTTTTGATTCGCATTTATATTGCATTGTTAGCATATATTGTTACTTCTAATGATTTATGAATCTGTACCTCTAGAACTCTTTCCTCCTTCATTTTATGTAGATTCTTATTTTCTAAGGAATAAATGGGTTCCATGTTCCTGCTACAAAATATACTACCTCATACTTGTCTATATTGAAATTCATTTGTTTTTACATGTCTATTCTTCAAATGTATTAACATTTTCTATTTTGTTATGTCTTCCTCAGTATTAGCTGTATGATAATTTGGATGATGATATTCCAAAAGAATGTATGTCATGAACAATTATACGTAACTTAAACTAATGGTGAAATGGGCAGTAAACATTGGAGGTACTTTGTATTATGGTCATTTTCTTGCATAATCCTCATTGTCAAAACCTAAGTGAAATTTTCCAAACAAGAAAACATGATCTTATAGCTTCAGACAGGGAAGAATTACAGTAAACAAAGTGAATCACATAAAACACATTAAGATTGTAATTTGTGCAGTGTGGAGGAGTACCATACTGTATCTGTTGTATAAGGTAATGGTTCTGAAAGAGTTAATATTGAAGACTGCATTAAGCTCCACCCAATCTGATGATGTCATACAAGCTTGGCAGAACATCTTAAGATCTCAGAGTACACTCTTTTTCCGTAAGTCTCCTCATAGCCATTATTACAATGGCTAATGATGAATATAACTTGTACCTGATGGCTATCAGGCAAATAATTTCATCTGTTAAGACAAGAAACCTTTATTCTCAAAACTCAGTGGTGGTTAATCCTTCAACACAATAAATCAATTAGGCCCTTAGATCCAGATAAATAAAGTTAGATGGGAGAATTCTCCTACCTACAAAGACCATATCAACTAAAAATTCTCCATAGACTATACACTAAATCTCAGTCAAGATACATAACAGAGACAAAGCACTTTCACAGAGGTAGTATAATAGAAAAACAGATGAGTCAGTCTCAAGGCTCTTGTTACATACATTGTAGCAGCCAGTTCCACAACAGTAACAACAAAATAGTTAAGCTGACTAGGTTTTCTTGAATGATTATTAATGCATAGTATGGAAAAGCCTTAAAGGAAGCACTGAAAATGTTGAAGGCTGAAATGATGAGAAAATATCAAGATATTAGATTTCTACATGCTTGTTCACGCTGATCTTTAGATTGCTAACCTGAGTTCTCTTCAAGTGAGATAAAGCTACAACTTTTTTCCTCATGGCTGGGCACTTAACTGAACATACTAATTATCATGTTCGAGTGGGAATTATTGTGTAGGCTTGATTTCCTGATTATGGCAGGTTAAAACAAACCATTTAACTACTACACTGTTCAATTAGACATTTTTAAATGGCATGAAAATGCACTGTATGCAACGTACATTTAAAAAGAAGCTCCATAAATTAAATTCTTTGTTCAACAATTTCCATATATCTTTTACTTTAACAATGATGCAAACTTGTTAATGTGCCCAATTGGGCCTCAAAATGCCATAATTCACACATTATACACCTGGCAAACAGCGACAAAATTATCACGTTCCTGCAGGATACTTGTCCTAACTGACAGGTAATGATTTCAATAAAGCATATTGGGCCTGAAGGCACCTATTTTTGTTGCCTACTTGCATGGAATGTTTGGAGAATAATCAAGCAAGACTGTCTTATTCTAAATCCCAATCAATTCAACAGAAATGCGCACTCTTTTAAGACAAACCTAAGAAATCTCATTAGTACTTAAAATAATCATCATTACATATGGAAATTTTAATTTCAATTTTCATAAAGACAGTTTCAAATAAGGCATACACTCAATTATTCTGTTTCCATAAAGACAGAATACAGTTCACAAAACCATTTGACCTGTTGTGCCGACACAGGTCTTTGAAAGCTCAATTTAAGATAGTCCTCTTCAAGGACATGCCAAATTGCCTTTTGACATTTCTGTGGAATCTGCTTCCAACTTTTCAGTGACAATGCTCCAGAACCTGACAACCTTAAATGAGGATAAAATGTATTCATATATATCTCTTCTCACTCTTCTACCAATACAGAAAATTTATATCCTGTGGACATTAACACAGAATTTCCACAGAAACAATTCATTTCTACATGTGTTCATATTTTGAATAGCTCTACTATGCATCCCTTTAAAACTTGTTGCTTGAAGGAGAACCACAGCTTTTCCAATTTCTCTACATAATTGTATAATAGAATCCCTACAGTGTGGAAACAGGCCCTTCAGCCCAATAAGTCCACACCAACCCTCTGAAGAGTAACCCATCCAGACCCATTCTCCTACCCTATTACTCTACATTTACCCCTGACTAATGCACCTAACTTATACATCCCTGAACACCATGGGCAATTTGATTTGGCATGGCCAACTCACCTAACGTGCACATCTTTGGAGTGTGGGAGGAAACCAGAGACCTTGAAGAAACCCATGCAGACACGAGGGGAGTGTACAAACTCCACACAGACAGTTGCCCGAGGCTGGAATCGAACCCACTTCCCTGGTGCTGTGAGGCAGTAGTGCTAACCACTGAGCCACCATGCCTCCTCTTATCTCTGGCAACATCCTGATAAAAGCCAAGACCTTGACATCCTTGTTAAAGAATGGTGTTCAGAATTGTAGACTATAATCCCGCAAAAGCCTAACTTGTAATTTATAAAGATTTAGCATTGTTTTTGTAATCAAAACCTTCAATTACAAAGTCAAGTATTGATTATGTAATTTAAACTATCTTTTCAATTTTCCTTGCCATGTCCAAAAATTCACAAAATGAAGACTCATGATCCTCTATTTTGCACTTCAAACTAGAATGACTTTAGATTCTACTGATTCTTGAAGTGCATCACTTCATAAAAAGTTAAACAATAAAATACGTGCTGGAAATTTGAGATAATGCAGATGAGGGTGTAAATACTTAGCAGGTATGAAAGGACCAGTGGAGGTAGATAGAGTGAACATTTTAGGTCCGTTGCCTTTCACAGGCAGACCATAATTGTTCTGCAGTTGTTGCCAGAGCAGCAAATATTTTTAGCATTTTTTGTTTTTAACTGCATTAATTCATATTTAATCAGCATTAAATCATGACTGTTATGTAGCTGCCCATTTCACTCTTCTTTGTCCTCTTTCAGTCTGCTATTCATTACTCACTATGTTACCAAATTTTGTACTATTTGCAGTTTTGAAATGATAATTTCATACATATGCTGGTTTCTATAACAAAAAAGCAACACTCATAACATCAAGCTTTGAGGCACTCCAAGACATGTGAATCCAATCACGAAAAAATGTCCATCACTTCCATCTTCTTCTACTTAGCTCATTATGTGATCAAGTAACCATAATCCTTTCAATCCTAAATATTTCTATTTTCTGAGTGTGTTTGTATTGTGGTTCTTTATGAAATAGCTTTACAAAGCCCGTATACACAACATCTATTATATTGCTTTTCTGAATTCTGATGAAGAGTCACCAGACTGGAAATATTAACTCCATTTGCTGCCCATAGATGCCACCAGATCTGCTGAGTTTCTCCAGCAATTGCTGTTTTTATTTCGCACCACTTTTAAAACATTAACATAATGCAATTGGGTTTCCTTATTACTTTCCCCAAGGGTTCTCTTATAAGACTTAGTCAGTCTTACAGTTACTTACCTCTGAATGGATCACCCACAAATGTATCCCATTCCCTTGAAAAGTTCTCCTCAACTCTAATTATTCTCAGAGGTAAAACTTTCATTTACCATCTCGTGACTTCGGACACCTCAGTCACTTGTAATTTTCAAATACTTCCTATTAATTTAGTAGATTAATTTCTTTTACACAAAGCTATTTGGGGACAACTGTGGATTCTTCCATTAGTTTCAAACTTCTACCTATTGACTCTTACAAATTCAATCTGAAGTTGGGCTCTAACATTCTATATAGTTAATAATGGAGTTAGTTTTTTTTTTAAACATTCTGCTTACAGCGTAGGTCTAACTGTCATCTAGTTTGATTATCTTTTCTCAGCAAGTTGTAAACCCCCCCCACCCAGACCTAAACTGCAACGTTCTTTCTCAGAAACCTTCTGATAAACTGAATTCAGGTGGTCTTCCTAAGTTCCACCCATCTCCATAAAAATGTAGCTTGCTCTTGGACATCTATAACAAAACTGTTAATTATCCTTCATCTATAAGCTCTTCTTTGATTTGATGAAGTAAACGGATTTTACAATCTTGCCGTGTTCAATGAATGCTTTACATCAATTCAGCTCTATTCTCAAATCAAAAACATCTCGAACTACATGGATTGCAGAGATCACAATGTCAGTTCTTTAGCTAAAAAAACACAGTTATTTTATGATCTTACTTTTCTAAATATTAATCTGTTAAAGTTAATAATCACACAATACCAGGTTATAGTCCAACAGGTTTATTTGGAAGTACTATCTTTTGCTATAAACTCTGTGCCTTATGATCCTGCTCCATAGCTACCTGATGAAGGAGCAGCGCTCTGAAAGCTAGAGCTTCCAAATAAACCTGTTGGACTATAACCTAGTTTTGTGTGATTTTTAACTTTGTCCACCCCAGTCCAACGCCAGCATCTCCACATCATGTTAATATGGCCCCAAACCTTTAAGTAGAATATACTCGAAAGCCTGCTTTAATTGCAATTATCTGATTTTCTATAGTTAAGACTTTTAATCCCCAAAACCTAAAGCTATATTGTAAAATACATGAACAATGAAATTCATGACAGTAATTATTCTTTCTAAAACTGTTTCAATTATTTCAAAGCATTGCAGTTTTTTTTGTGATGTGACAAGTTCTATTCTTCAAACATCTGAACAATCCATGCAGTTTCTCATTGACATGTTTGAGCATGCAATTTCCAGAAAAGGTCATATTTATGCACTTATCAGAGCTGTTCTCACTTTATGCTCCATGACTAATTACATTTTTAGATTATTTTTACGTGCATGCTCATTTGCACAACTGATGCACTCAAGAAATATCGGTCAGGAGCAAGGATTGACAAATCCACAAAGTGGAATCTCATCCTAAATTGATAAATTAACAAAGTTTGGCATATTTGATGTAAACATAGTTTTATTTATTAACCCTCACCACTTCCCACAAACAGAATTAACTTACATATGGTTTACACAAATCTTCTGAACTAAGGAAAAATATATATCTTTTTCATCAGCAGTTCTAACTAAATGCTCTTGAGGCCATCTTTCTGTATTACAAAGACTCCATGACCACATGCAATTCTAACACACTCAAGTATTTCTTTCTAAATATGTTTATTACTATTTTGATTTATTTAAAATGTAACTTATTGCTGGTCCTGAGCAATCTTCCCTCCAAGATGCATTCATAAGTGGGAGCACAGATACCCAGAAACTACAGCGGAAACTGCTCATAATTTGTGTTACTTAGATCATGCTCAGCCCTGTAAAAATATTGAAAGGTGTTTTGCATCAAAATGAACAGGTCAGGAACTTTGAAAATGAGGGAATGCTGGTGCTGAGCAACAATTCTCAATTCCTGGACCAACATTCAGTTCAATGTCATATAGCTTCTATGTCCAATTAAAGTGTTTTTTTTTAAAAAGGTCTTCAATTGTGAAAATATGACCATTGGTGTAAAATTTAATAATCTGGTACTCTTACCAATCAGGTTATGTTAAATTCTTTGCCCTCAAACCATGCATATCTGGCACCTGACTATCAGCATGAGGCAGAAGCAGCTTGAGGAAACAACATGAAATGTTTGACACTCCTAGCAAGTACCTTCCTCACTTTCTTGTGCTGACTAATTGTGAAATTACCTTTGTTCTGTTGGACATGTTGAGACATAAACTATAAATAGTATGAGATCATTTTCAGGAGTTGCAACAATTCAAATGCTTCACAAAGTGAATTATCTTCAGAATGCAATTAGCTAAGCAAATATCAATCAGATAAATTTAGTCAATTCTTCCTGGTGGCAAGTACTTATTTCACTGGTGCAAATCACATTCTTTACACATTTCATCAAGTTTTGTATCACCTTGGGTTCATCTCACAGATCCCTGGTTGAGAACTGTTGTTTTAGTTAATACTTTCATCTAATATAACTTTGAAGAATGTGAAATATACTTCCTATATGAATATTAAGCAGGAAGAAGCTTTATAGTGTGTCATAACAAGGTTGAGGTTTGAGGTTTTCTTCTGCACACACAGCACTAAGTATTTCAATATTTTGAATTAACTAAAATGCATTAAGTCTCTTCAAGAAAGAAAACAATCTTTGCTGTAAGAAGACATCATTCTATAGTCGCACTTTGGAATGGATTACAGGGACAGAACAGTTACAGTAGAGAAGATTCCGAGATTTGGAGAGACTGTGGTATAGCAGCTTAATAACCCAGAAGCCCCTGGCTATTAGTCTGTGGAATGGTTTCAAATTTGAATTCAACTAATCAACTCTGGAACTGCAAGCTAGCCTCTGTAATGTTAACTGTAAAGTTTTTAATAATTGATGCAAAATCACATCTGCTTCTGTAATATCTTTTAAGAAGGAAATCTGCTCTCCTTACCTGCTATTGTCTATACAAAACTCCAGACCCACAGCAATGTAATTGAATCTTAACTGCCACCTGAACCAGTGGAATAAACCATTCTGTTTTGAAGGGCAATTAGGATGGGCAACAATTACTGATGTTGCCAACAATGCCCAAGTCCCACAAAAGGATGAAAAAAATCATGAGAAATTTAGGCAACTTTCTAACACTGTTTCATAACAACCTGACTCATGAATTCAGAATTGATAATAATATGGACACCTTCTATCTTGTAAATAATACTTCCCTTTGTTCATTTACTAACAATAATTTCATGAGATGTTTTTCTACATCCACATCTACTTTGATGGTACTTTTCTTTCCTTCTATGGACAAAATTATTAAATTAGTGAATTTAGAATGCAATTTTCTTAAAAATACAGCCATTATTCATGAATTGCACTTCAATAACATGGATTTAAAAAAAACTAATCTACTTATTTTTGAATACTGTTAACTTTGAATCATAGAAACATTATCTAAAATAATTTTATAGATGCAAAGGAACATTCCTGCATCATAAAGATCATAGAGATCATTCCTCCTCCCACCCAATCAAGCTCCTCTTGTAGTAGTACTATTATAGTGAGGCAAAGATAAGCCATTTCCATTCCTAGGTTCAGCACTTTTGAACCAGAAACCTTCCTTCTTGCAAGTCACTTCCCATTCCAAACTCCCCTGCCCACTACCATGTTTCACTCTCAATAATCTTCAGCTCATCCAAACATCTACTATACATGGTTAGAGACAAACAAATTACAGAAGCTGGAATCCAAAGTAGACAGGCAGGAGGCTGGAAGAACACAGCAAGCCAGGCAGCATCAGGAGGTGGAGAAGTATAAGCTATCCTAAAGCAATTCCAACATTTATCCTTGAACTTGTTGACGTGCAGGACATCCTGGTTCCTCACTATGTCCAATTTAAATTATCTTCCTTGAGTTTAAAGCTCTTAATTTGCTCAAATTCCTTGTTCCTCCCTATCTTTCTAACTTCTATCATTTCCCAACACTATAGTGGTTCTCCACGGTAGCTTATGGGCATATGATATAACCTCTGCCCCACCTATGATGGCATGTTTTCTGTGAATATGTACCTTGATAACTCCGCCCCTCCTCTTTTAAGACCCTCATTAGAAACCATCTCTTAGACAAAGGATGTGGTCGTTCCTCCTCATTTCTCCTCTTTTGGTTGGGCATCCTTTCTTTTTACCTCTGTGAAGTACCTTGGATCTTACTTCTATATTAAAAATGCTAAATAAGTGATGCTTATGCATGCAAAGGCAAAAAAATACTAGTGCTTAAAAGCATTAAATAGCTGGTTGTGCTTTTTGCAATCAGTAATCAGAACTGAGACATCACAGGCAAGGTTAGAATTTATTTCTTGTTTCAACAAGATAATAGGTTAAACTGCAACAGTTCATGCGGCAAAAGTACTCTCACAATATTGTTAGGTAAGAAATTCAAGGATTTTGATGCAGTAATGTTACAGAATATGCCTAAGTTAGGATGGTATTTGACTTGGAGGGGAGAGCAGGACAGGGTGAGAGATTGCCATCCACCTGTTGGCTGTTACCATCTATTTTTAGACATAAGTCAATCACACATAAAGACTGGTGAAAGAATTGATTTAATTGATAAGACTATTCACAGATAATATTAACTGGGAAATTATGCACAATACATCTGACTTCTATTGCTTCCGCATCAGACTGTTGAACAAGTAATGAGACTAAAACACCATATCCTGTTAAGATGGGTAACGATTTAAGCAAAAGCCTTAAAAGGTCCATACACACGAATTACAACATAATCCTTTCTACAAATAAAGCAGTATGCTTTTTAAAGAATAAAATTAAATGACAGCACAAAATAACATTACGTATGAATCTGCTTTAACAGAGGAGTAAATTTACAAGTCTCAGAAATGTAATGATGGTTGGCTCATCTGTCCGACTTAGTTCAAATGATTTTTACTAGATGTTGCTGTAGATTTTAAGAAGTTTTTTTAGCGTTGCTTTATTGCTTTTGTCTCTTAGAATGTGTTCCTTTTGTAATAAGGTCACTCTGTATTTCTGGTTGTGACACTGTTCTAACTTATCATTTGTTTTAGTCATATTGTCCTGTCATTTGGTACACATGCTTGATTCAATCTTTTTGATATGTACCTATAATTTCTACTGGACTCCAGGTGTCATTAGTTGGTGTTGTATTCAAAATTTCTGCCTGAGTTCAAGTTCACTCATACTGGTCATGGATATCTTCTGTCTTCCTGTTTATGGAGTAATACATCATGACTTCTGCAAGTATTGTTGAATGAAGACTGGGGAGTTTTACCCTACTTGTCTATTTAAATAACAACTCTTATTTGTTCCACAGTGCAATAAAGTGTGCACATCCAGAATAAATTCAAACAGTGTCATAGAGCCTGTAGACAGATGTTCTGTTTTGCAGAGAAAGTGATCTTCTCCTAGTGTAAGCAAAGGCATCTGATTTTACCCCTTGTGATCTGTGGTCCTTGTCATTCTCTTGACAATACCATTATGAATAAAGACAAGTCTTTATATGCTGACAGATATGATCACTAGGCCTCAGGCATCCACAATTTAAAATATCTGGCGTAACCACAGAGTGCTAGTGTAGTAATACTTGATGGTAATGGATCCAGAGATGGAACCTTCAGGCCATTGTACATAGTGAGTTTGGCACTGGCTGAATGAATGATCACTTGCTGCTTTAGCTGCCAAACAAGTTATGATATTAAAGATCATATTCTGTTGAAATGTGTAATGATTGACAGCAGTTTAAGATATTCCCCCAAAAGTGTATGCACATCATTTTACAACACTATCCTTGCTCAGTTGTAATGGACTTCAGTATAAGGGTGACTGAAGGAATTTTGGCAAGTTATTACAGTTGTGTACTAAGGATGGGATTTTACAAGACAGCAGTGTCACTATCCAGTGGCAGAAAGTATGAGGTAATCCCACCTCATTTGATTCAAAGAATTGTGGTCTAATTTTTAGAGCAGCATACAATTCCTTGTTGGATGCCTCCCATCTCTTTAACAGACGTTGCTCACTCCCTAAGTCTGCTGGTTAATCAGAGGGCTGGCAGCTCATCAGTCCCAGTAAGACCATTGTAAGGTCACCTCCACAGGCTTCTGTGCAGGGGGCTTATCTGGCATCTTTCCAGTCTCTTGTAAATTGCCAGCAAGAAGAAGGAGTGCCTACCACCCAAAATTCCATCCCCCTACCCCCTAGCCTCTGTAAAATGGCAGGCCATGGATAAAATACATTACTGCCATATTGGTTGAGGAGGTGGATATTTAGAATCATGAAAGACATGCCAATTAAAATTAATGCTTTGAGTTTTTTTGGGGTATTGCAGTCATGGCATGTGAAATTAAATAATTTTCCATGAACAATCCCCTTGTCTAAGCCCACACAAGAAAACCCCCTTTCTTCAACACTGCAATCATACAGGATTATCTTTCTACTTGCAGCTTTTCTCATCTTCAAAGTGTTGTCATCATTGCAGTCAAATCGTGAACCATGGATACATTTCCACCCCCAATACCCCCACCCCCAACCTTCATTTGCTGGAGGGTCCTCAAACATATCACTATTAGCCAGTGGTGTGCTTGTATCTCCTATAGTTCCCTCTGCAAATTCTGAATCTGACTGCTCCTCTAACCACAGCACTAAAACCACAAGATAGTTGCTCATGAAATCTTTTGTGGTGTTATTCCAACCGGGGAAGACAGTGGTATAGTGATCACAATGCTCGACTAATAAACTGGAAATCCAGGAGTTAAATCCTAGCATGACAACAGGGGGACTCAATTAATACAAATGAAATTAAAGGGCAGTTCAAGCGGTAACTTTAAAATCATTGCTGTTTGGTGTGAAAACCCAACTGGTTCAACAATGTCCTTTAGAGAAGGAAATTTGCTGTTCTGACTTGTTGTGCCTACATTTGAGCAAGAGACATTACTATTTTGGAAACTTGGGTTCTAAAATGTACAGAACCATGTATACCTTTAAGTTTCATTTGAATTTTATATTGTGTGTGTTAAGAAGGGAAGAATATGGTTTTAGTTTCATTTTAGACTTGTTCCATGAGAGATGCAGTGGTAAGTTTGCTAATACATGCATTTAAATGATCCTTGAAGAAGAACTTGAGGTGAACCATTCAATACATTAGAAAGAAAGGTAGAAGTTACAACTTTGCAAAATAAGACCTATAGACAGGGGTCCAGTGTCACTGAAAAGGCAGAAATAAGTTCATTTAGAAGGCAATACATAGGTTTCTTTCAAAAAGAAACAGGTAATTCAGAGAAAAAAAGTTTGTAACAGCAGTCTCCAGTATATCACTAGCTATTTTTTCAGATATCCAGCATCTGCAGTATTTTATTTTTATTTAGAAAATAAGTCTAACTTATTTAATGTCAGTAAGAGAAAAGATCCAGAAACCGAAGGCTGTAAAGAGGAGTTTGAAGAGTCCATGTTAAGAAATAGAGAGGTACAGTAACAGTTCAAGGGTTTCAGGATAAGAGATTAAATAAAGAAATAGCATTGAGTAAATGCAGCAATATGCTGAAAAGAAATGGATTACAGCTGTGTTAAATGAACTTGAAAATGGGAGATAGGCTGATCTCTCACTGCTTTTTGAGCACCTCCAAGATTGCTGTTGAGAGGAAATGGCTTGAATTGTTAATTCTGATATTTTTAGTAAGAACATTTGATAAGATAATCAGTTTTTTTTGCAGTGTAAAATAGCTTGTGACCTTTTTTACTTTTATATGTAATAAGCTTGGATATTCTTTTGTTAAAAGTACCTTGGTAGACTCTTGTGAATACATTCATGGCTGTCTACCATAGTAAACAAATTGCAAAAATAAAACTTATGATCTATCAAGCCAGATATCTGGAATCTGACTTATCCACTATTACCATCAGTTGGGATCATAACAATGTGATCACAGACCCATGGCAATGTAGTTATCTCCAAAGTGGCATAGTGAGCTACTCACTTGCATCAAACTACAGTCAGTTCTCCTATAATACGATAGTTGCATTCTTGTGTGGCCCTGCATTATACAAAAATCATGTTTTAGAAACAGTGCTTAAAGTTTATGCTATAGAAACAGCGTTCCCGATTCATCAATCGCATTACAAATACATGTTGGCGAAACGTGCATTATAACAGACCGACCTTTACAACAAAATTCTGAAAGGAATAAAACATAACGGACTATCAGCATCTGTCCAGGTACTGAAAATATCAGCAGCAAACCCTGCAAAGTCCTCCTAATCAACATGTTGGGACTTGTGAAAGTGAGGACTGCAGATGCTGGAGACCAGAGTTGAAAAATGTGGTGCTGGAAAAACACAGCAGGCCAGGCAGCATCCAAGGAACTGCCAAAGTTAGGAAAGCTATCTCACAGACAAGCCAAGAAACTGTCTGATGTTGTCAGTAAAATATAATTCTGTTAGAATTAGAATACTTCCCCGTTTAAAGATAACTCAGCTCACATTATTTTGCTTTATCATTGTTAACAAAATAGAGATAATATTATGAGTTTCAGTTTAACACTATTAACTGCAGACTTCCGGTGCTGCATGCCTGCTTCCAAAACCTTTTCCCTGTTCTACCGTACTCAGTACTGTTTCCCTTCCTCCAGTTCATACCCACTATTTTTATCTTCAACCCATCTATCATCACTTTCTCCTGGCTGCTGTTCTGAACTTGCATTGATGTCCCAGGTTTCAACTGATGATTGAAACTGGTCAGTGCAAGTAGATTGCCTGCATTTGCACAGACCACATTCTGTCACTAGGTGGAGCTGAGCTAAATTAAACTTTAGGTGAGTTCATGTGAATATTTACATCAAGAAATTACTTTTGTAATGTATTTCCTCTACACTGTTCAATTTATTGTATTTCAAAGGTTCTTTCAATTGATAAATGCAAACAGTTATATGAATAGGAAAGGAAAAGATGGATATAGAGCACATAGAGGCAAAAGGGTTTTAGTTTAGAAACGCATCAAGTGTCAGCACAGTCTTGGTATGCCAAAGGGCCTGTTACTGTGCCGTACTGTTCTTTGAATTACATTTTTTCAACTTAATAATGTCTTAAAGTTTAGTATTGCTAAGAAGGGGTCTGAAGTACCTAACTGTACAACATTTATTTTATATTTAGTGTTTTATTTCAAGTTATTTCAAGTTATTTCAGCTGGGAATACATAGTCCTGCACACATACAGTACAGTATCTCAATCTGTATATTGCTTCTGTGCAAACAAAATGTCTGCAGAAACTTGATACTGGCTTTAACATTTATTCATCTGGAAACATGTTTCACGTGAAGTCATCATTTTGAGGAATGCAACAACAGCTTTAAGTGAGGCCTTATTGCATACCCCAAACACCACCATCACACAGCTTGTGTATGTACTGTTTCACCAGCGGGACAGATTGATAGAACTTGCAGTTTAATGGTATATAGTTGAGAGGGATTTGCCCTGAGAGTCTCTAACATTAGCCACTCCAGAATCAAAGAAGTTCACAGCATCAGGTCAAGCATGGACAAGGAAACCTCCTGCTAACTCTTCTCAGCTAATGAATCAGTGCACCTCCATGTTGAAAGCCACTTGGAAGAAACAGGACATGGCAAGAACACGGAATATATTCTGGGTGAGAAAATTCATGTCTATCATGACTCAGTAGCACTACTACTGACAGAGGTAGCCAAGGCCATACTGGGTCTGCAACAAGTGATGAGAAAATGAAAAACCTACTTGACCTCATCATCACCAAGTTACCCAATGCATTCATCTGTTCATAAAATGAGTGACCAGTGAAGTCATTGTGGAGATAAAGCCTTGACTTTAGATTGAGAATATGCTCTATCATGGTATGTGACACTACCATTGTACTAAATGGGATAGATTGCAAACACAGTCAACAACTCAAAAGTGGGCATCCATCAGGTGCAGTGGACCAACAGCAGCAGCAGCAGAATTGTATTCAACCACATTTTCTAACCTCATGATCCAATATATCTCTCATTCTATCATTGCCATCAAGCCAAGGGATCAACCCTAGTTCAATGAAGAGCATAACACTTACAACACTGCAAGTTACCCAGCAATGTGAAAAATTACCCAGTTACACTATCCACAAAAATGACAAATCCAATCTAATCAATTGTTGCCCAATCAATCCATTTTCAATCATCAGCAAAGAAATGTAAAGCATGATGAACAGTGCTATCAAGTGGTACTTGCTCAGTAGTAACCTGTTCACTGATGCTCAAATCAGAATCTGTCAAGACTACTCAGCTTCTGATACTATCACAGCCTTGTTCAAACATGGACAAAAGAGGTGAACTTCAGAGGTGAGGCGAGAGTGACTGACCTTGGTATCACAGCAGCATTTGACTCAGTATGGTATCAAAGAGCAATTACAGAATTCCAGAGAAACTCAGCATCTGTAGAGAGAAAACAAGTTAATATTTCGAGCCTGGTATGATCCTTCTTCAGAATACAGAATTTCTTCAGAATGGCATCAAGGAGTCCTGCTACAAGTGAAGACAATGGGAATCAGAGGGCAATCTTTCTGCTGGTTGGAGTCATACCTCAAAGAAAGCAACACGTTTTTGATTTCTGGAGATCAATTGCACCTGTCGTAGAAAGCACTACAGGAATCCCACAGGCCAGTATCTTAAACCCAACCATTTTCAAGTTTGGCGTCAGTACATTTCACTCTATCAAAATCAGAAGTGGAGATGTTCGTTGATGATTGCATAATGTTCAACAGTGTTCATGACTCCTCAGATACTGAAGTAGCCTGCTCCCATTTAGAGCAAGAATTGAATAAGTTCTGGGCTTGAGCTTCTATGTGACAAGTAACATTTGCACCACTCAAATAGAACCTAATCATTTCCCTTTGGCATTTAGTGGCACTATCACTATTGAATTCTTCACTAGCAACATCTTCTAGGCTAGCATTGACCAGAAACTGAACTGGACTAGCCCTATAAATACTATGGCTACAAGAACAGGTCAGAGGCTAGGAATCCTGAGGCAAGTAACTCACTTTCTGTCTCCTCAAATCCTGTCCACCAACTACAAGTCAAGACTTTGATGGAATAATCTCCCTTTGCTTGGATAAGTGTAACTCTAACAACACTTCAAAGAAAATCAACTAGAACAAGACTTGATTTGGGCACCAACAATCAGTGGCAGCAGAACGTATCATCTACAAGATGCACAATGTATGCAATTCACCTAAGCTCCTATGGCAGCATCTTCTACTACTACTACTACCAAGAAAAACAAGGGAAGCAAATGCATAGTAACACCACACCTGCAATTTTCCCTCCAAGCCACATATCACCCTGATATAAAACTAGATCTCCATTTGTTCACTGTCGCAGGACTAAAATCTGTAATTATTAAAGAAGGAAGTTCATCACATTCTATCAAGAGCGTTTATGGATGGGCAATAAACGATGGTCCAGCCAGCAATGTCCTTAACTCACGAACAAATATGGAGTTAGTGAGAGAAATTGACAGGTGGATTGAGGACGCACAATTTTTACCCCCATTTCTGTCTCCCACTATTTTCAACAGTGCAGGAACATAAGTGAAACCCGACATCCTGCTACCAAGGAGTTGGTGCAGCACATTAGAAACAACAGTTTCAGAACACCTGTCATATTCATGGAGGCAACCATTTTTGGAAGCATTTCTACATCACATCTGCTGAGTTAAGACATGAACCATGGATTGGTGGTGGAAAATGTCTAAAAGATAAGAACGATGGTGTTGTTCCCACTATAATTCATCATGAAATGTTGCAGCCAGTATTAAACCTAAATAACTTTATACTAGTGCTGTGATTGGGAAAGATAAGTGACCATTGCCAGGTTGTTCGCTCGGATATAACTGGAAGGTTTTCAATTGAAAGAGAAGCACCATAAAAGTGTAATAGAAGCATTAGATTAGAAAATCCATTTGAAAAGTGCTATTCTGCATTGTACAAATTTGAAACTACAGCCCAGTGTGAGATCAATGGCTTACTGTGTCAAGTTTCTCATGGCTTTTATTCATTTTTTAAAGAACATGTCAAACGTCTATTTGGTTGTTTTAACTCACCAATGTATGATTTCTTTTGGCTGTCCTCAAAAACAACACTACATTCTGTACTCCAGAGCTGGTATACACAGCTATGCTCAGGAATGACATTTTGATCACTTATCTTCCTTCCAAACCACTAATGTATTCTACAACGCAGAGTATATTTACATAGATTTCCAGAGGCGTGTGATTTTGTTTATTAGTTCAAAATTCTAAAAGGATAATGGTTTTTAAATACCTATTCAAGTGAAGTTTTGTTATTATGGTACATCATGGTGCTTTTCAAAGCCTTCCAAATATTAATATGGGGCTTGAGAGTTCTGTATGTAAAGTGGATACTTGGTGACTATGTGAAACCAGACAAAGTGAACTTGAAAGGGGCTAGGAAACTACAGATAATGAAGGTGAGGGGGTGAAAACTGAGGAGGGTGAAGGAGGAAAGGGTTAGAAAAGGTGAGAAGAAGAGGGAATGAAAAGGAAAGTAAGAGGATGTAGGGTACAAGACAAGCTGGAACCTCACACTGCTCTCCAGATCTTGGCTGCTGTCTCAGTGAACTGAGGCAGATCTTTTAACGTTTTAAGCACTGGGCTAATTTCAATTCCCTGAGGTGATAAACCAAACACGAGGCAGTTCCCACCTCTGCCAGGTGAACATCAACTAGGTAGTGCCAACTAGAGGCAAGATCAAGTCTCTTCAAAATGATACTTTTGAGACATCTCCCCAAGAATTAAAATGTTTATTACAGTGATACCTCACTGCATTTAGCCGCTTTAACCTCTGCAATGAACAACTTCAGACTCTTGATGGTTTCAATCACCACTTCACCACAGCATGTGCTCTCTCCTCTATATTAGCTATCCTCTTATCTTCCCTAAATATCCACAATATAAATGCTCAAAAATAAATTCATGACTATTGTTTGATGTTGCTATTGCATGCTGTCTTACTAATCTCTTCTAATCAATTACAGCTAAGGTCTTTCTCGATCACTTCCTTGTATCACTCATCAGCACAATCCCATTTCACACTCCAATCCTACCGGCTCTGTATCCACTCCTGAAAAAAACAAGTGCCCAGCTCACTTTCAAATGCAATTTCAAAATTCCAGCTGTCTAATCTTTAATCGTCCATCTGCCACAATATTTCTGCAACTACTCATTTATTCAATTACTCGCCTTTATCTTTCATGTCCTATTCACCAATAAAACAATTACCCTCTCACACTCTTTCTGTCTCCCTCATATGGTCCTCATCTCCATTCCATTATCTCCAAAGGATGCAGAATTGAAAGGTTATGTCACCCCTCAAGCCTTATTTTCTTCAATGATAAAAGAACCAGCCTAAAAAATTCTTTCTTGATATGAATACCCGGACACCCTTGCAAATCACTTCTGCACTTTCTCCAATGATTCTATATCTCCTTTCCAATACACTCATTTCTTGCTATCTGCTGATTTGTTACTCACAGATCCACATACTCACAAGGCTGACCCGAGAAATCATCTTTTCTTTTTTCCATTAACTCATCTAGTCTGATTGTGTGGTCCTTTATGGTAAATAGAACAGCTACACTGCAGCAGTGTAGCGGTTTTTGTTATCTGTGAGAAGCCTTGTCCCTATGCCTCATAGATAATGAAGATTTGGTGTGTGTTAACCAGAATTGTGTAAGTGGTCTCCTTTTTATTCCTACCAAACTATATTACTTCACATTCATCTTCTGAATTTTCTTTACCAATTTGCTAATTTTGTGTATTTATTAAGTCTTCCTGAAATTTGTTGCAGGCTGTGATAAAGATATTTAATATATATTATCAATTGAGAATTTAGACTTTTGAATAAAAGGCAGATAGATTAGGGTTTCAGTTCTGTGAGTAACTGTTCTTTTTTAAGAGTTCAGAAGGTAATTTGGAATAGTGGCCTAAATGCATCATTTCCAAGACACCACATGATTCAGTACAATGCCTGACTGAATGCCTGTGATGTCAACTGACAAAATGTTTACTCTGCTAGGTTTACAATCAGACTGAGACCACGAGTTTAGAATTCAAATTAATCAGGAGTTCCGTTCAAGAGAACAGTTTAATTCCAGCTGAAGAAACAAATTTTAGTTCAGGAGAATATTGACTCAAGCAGAAAAAATTTTGTTTGTGAGATCTCCAAGTTTGAGAGCTTCTATAGAATTTTCAAGTAATCAGAGTTGAAGACCTTCAAGCCATCAGAACTAAAAGGAAACTGAAGCCAGCAAAACGGGAAATAAGTCATAAGACTATCTCAGCAGTCTAAGAATCATTACAAATTGAAAGACTTGAGATAGAAGTAACATTTCTCTGGGATTGAGTAACTGAAATGATATTTCTGGGAAACAATTTGAAACCTTATCTTTCCAATTGTCATATATAGCTTTGCTTTTGCTAAATGTTATGTCATAAACTTATGTCATAAACTTGTGTCTTGCATTAAAGAATATTGGCAGCCTTATGTAAATATATTCAATGGTCAACCACCATAACAACTTGTGATCATTCAAGCTCTAGGATCTGACTTGGCCATTATTACCATTACCCACTGTATCAACTATCCTTTACAATTTGGTGTCAATTTAGAAATTTAGAAACTGCGTTTTGATTCCAAAGTCTAAATCATTGATACAAATTGTGAACAACAATGGTCGCAGTACTGATCCTTCAAGAACACCACACTGCCAATCTGAATGATTATCCTTTACTCCTAAATTTTGTTATCCAAATCCAGATAGCAATCTGGATAATAATCTGCTACTTGTTCCCTAACTCCAGATTCTCAATATCCCTATTACAGGACACCTTATTAACAGCATTTCAAAAGTCCATATTAATTATATCAACTGTAATACTAGTGTCTCCTTTCCACATTAGCTCAAAATAAATCAATAAAGTTAGTCAAGCAAGATTTTAATTTGAAATCCACATTATTTGTGTTTTTTCTATTCTTAGTTGTTTTTCTATTCTCTTCTTCAGTAAGGGTTTTATTATTTTTCCTTTCAGCAATTGTACACTGACTGGTCTATACTTTCCTAGGCACATCCATCCATTTTTAAATATAGGACTTAGATTAGCTATCTTTCAATCTTCTAGCGCCATGCATTTTTTTTTTCAAAACTGCTGTTTTCTCTTTAGGTATTTTAAAATGGAATCTATCCAGACAGGGAGCTCCACCTTCTTAAGTTTGATTAATTTATTCAATATATCCCTACTTTTTAATTTAAGTCCACATAATTCATTATTTAACTCACCATTCAATGTCATATCTATCTGGCTTCTTTCACTGGCAAATAAAAAGCAAAATAATTATTAATTATCTTTGTCACTTTTCTAATATTATTTATAGCATTATGCCTTAAATGTCCTTTTCTTATCACAGACATTTTTATGGGTATGCCTATAAAATATTTTACTATTTGCCTTTACATTACTCAATAATATAATTTCAAGGCTCTTGTCTTCCTAATCTGTTGTTTTCAATTTTCTCCTAATTTCTTCATATTTCCTCTTATCATGTATTAAGTACATAGGCAGCAGAAGATTGTGTGTTTCTTTCCTTGCTCTCAATTGTTCTTTATGTCTTTAATTACCCATGAAGTCTCAGTAGTGTTTTAAGTTTATTCTTTCCTTCGAGTAGGATTTATTTTTCTGTACTTTGTTGAACAACATTCTGAATGTCTCCCATTGATGTTCTATATCTTTGTGACCAAAATGATTGCCCATTTGTTTTTTCCAAGTTCTACCCTCAACTGAAAAATCAACTTTTCTACAATGTTAAAGCATATTATATTTCACTGACTATTGCCAAGATGCATTTCCTTATTTTTACTTCTCTTATCTGCTTTGAAGAATGCCCCAATACTACATTCAATGATGAATCTTTCCTTGTAGGCTTTTAACATATTGGGTTCAGAATCTGTCCTGTACACATTGTAGGAACTTAAATCCCTTATCCTCTTTATCTACCTCTTCCATCTAGTTATTATTAGGGAAGTTGAAGTACCCTATAATTATTATTGAATACATTTTTATTCAACTTATTAATTGGTCTGCATATTTCTTCCTTACCTCTCTTCTGTAATTACAGTAAATGGCCAGCAAAAAATTTAGTAAAGGAACAAAATATTTGTATCTGTCAACCAGTAGTTTGGGTAAACTCATCCCATTTACAAACTCTCTTGGATTTTGTCACAGGAGAATGTGAGCAGAAAACCCTGTTTAAAAAAAAATTAAGACAGTGCATTTCCCAGTGAACTGCACCCACTATTGTGCTTTTTAATTTTTTTTTTTGATTTAACGTGAATAACACTGCCAAGGCCAGTGTTTGTTGTCCAACCTAATTGCTTTTGAAGAAAGTGACTTCCTAGACCAGTTCCGTGTACAGGCCAGGCAGAATTTCTTCCCTGAGGGATATTGTGAACCAAATTGGTTTTTATGACAACCGACCATAAATGTCATTGTCACCATTTCAGAAACCAGTTTTATATTCCAGGTTTATGAACTAAATTCAAATTCTGTGGTGGGAATTAACTGGCATCCTCAGGGAATTAGACTCAACCTCTGGTTTCTCAGTCCATTGACATTACCACCATGCCACTATCTCTCAATGTCGCTGCAAAGTGGATAAGACCAAAAGACAGGACCAGAAGTAGGCCAATGAATAGTAGTTTATCAGGAACTCTACTCTCAAAATTGGCATTCTGCGGCAGGATCGTATGTACACACTATTTATATTAATGATAAAATGCAGAGCATATTTGTATGTAATAGCTTCAGTAATTAAGACAATTTATACAATGTTGATATATAATTAATTCATCTACATATTCAGTACATGCTGTCAGCATTTCTTAATATACAATTGAACATATTACAGAAGAAAGCTCACTACGTAGTGTTGTAGAACAGAGAGACCTAAGGGTCCGGATAAAAAAATTCTTTGAAGTTTGCCATATAGATAGGATGGTTAAGATGGTATTAAGAACGCTTGCCTTCATAGCTAAGACCTTTGAGTATAGGAGACAGGAAGTCGTGTTGAGGTTTTATAGAATAATATAACATAGGATAATAGATGGATAGGTTCTTGTTCAGGAAGGGTAATCCAATGGTTATGGGGAGGAGGCAGGTGGATGGGGTTGAGAAACATCAGCCATGATCGAAAAGTGGACTAGACCTGATGGGCTGAGTGTCATAGAGTCATATAGCATGGAAACAGACCATTTGTTCCAACTCGTCCACACCACCCATTTCCCTAAACTAAACTATTCTCACTGGTCTGCATTTTGCACATATCCCATATCACATATTACACATGAGTGGCACATGTGTGGAATGAACTGCCGCAGGAAGTGTGGATGTAGGTACATTTACAACATTTAAAAGACATTTGGATAAGTACATGAATACGAAAGGTTTGGACGGATATGTCCACTGTCCTCAACAAGCCCTTCATCCCCAGGATATCTTGCAAACTTCCTCTGGACCCCTTCCAACACCAGCATATTCTTCCTTAGCTGCGGGGCCCAAAACTTCTCATAAAATTCCAAATGCAGACAGACCAGAGCTTTATGCAGTCTCAGCAGTACATCTTTGCTCTTGTATTCTAGTCCGCTAGAAGTCAATGCTCACACTGCATTTGTTTTAACCGCTAATTGAATCTGCATGTTAACCTTAAAAGAATCTGAACAAGGACTCCCAAGTCCCTTCATACTTCAGATTTCAGAAGAAAATTTTCTACACCTATATTCTTCCAACCCAAATGCAAAACCTCATATTTTCTCACATGGCATTCCATTCGCCACTTCTTTGTTCACTTGCCTGTCATGTCTAAGTCTTTCTGCAGCCTCTCCGCTTTCTTAACAGTACCTTTCCATAGCACCTATCTTTGTGTCTTCTGCAAACTTAGCAACAATGCCCTCAATGCATTCGTCCAGATCCTTAGTGTATAATGTGAATGGTTGTGGCCATTTAGAGAAGACCACATCAGGTTCACCTGATGCAGTAAACGAAGTTGGAAGAGAGACAGCTGAACCTTTGTCTCACCTGGAAGGAGTGTTTGGGGCCTTGGTTGGAGGTGAGGGGAGTGGTGTGCCAGCAGGTTTGGCATCTTGCCCGGTTGCAGGGGAAGATACCTGAGGGTTCAAGGAGGTTGGTAGGGGAAGTGGCGCAAACCAAGGACTGGCAAAGGGAATGGTCCTTGCAGAATGCAGAAAGGAGTGGGGAGAGGAAGATGTCCTTGGTGGTGGGGTCTAGTTGGAGTTGGCAAAAGTGTTTTAAGGATGATGCATTGGATGCAGAGACTGGTGGGATGATAGGTGAGGACAAGGCGGACTCTGTCTTTATTGTGCTTGGCGGGGAGGGTTTAGAGCAGTGGAACAGGGAATGAAGATGGTACTGTGGAGGGCTGTGTGGATGACAGAGGAGGGGAAAACGTGTTGTTCGAAATAGGTGGACATCTGGGAAACTTGGGAGTGGAACGTCTCCTCATCCGAGCAAATGCTGCAGAGGCGGAGGAATTGGGAGAACGGGATGGAATTTTTGCAGGATACTGGGTGGGAGGAGATACAGTCCAGCAGTTGTGAGGCAGGAACAGTCGAGGTAGGCAGGAACAAAGCAGAGACTTAAGTAGGACTGATACATTAAACTGCATTTATTTCAATGCAAGAGGCCTAACAGGAAAGGCAGATGAACTCAGGGCATGGTTAGGAACATGGGACTGGGATAACATAGCAATTACAGAGACATGGCTCAGGGATGGACAGGACTGGCAGCTTAATGTTCCAGGATACAAATACTTTAGGAAGGATATAAAATGGGGCAAGAGAGGAGGGGTAATGGCGTTTTTGATAAAGAAATAGCATCACAGCTGTACTTAGGGAGAATATCCCTGGGAATACATCCAGGAAAGTTATTTGGGTGGAACTGAGAAATACAAAAGGGAGATCGCCTTATTGGGATTGTACTATAGACCCCCCAGTAGTCAGCGGGAAATTGAGAAACAAATTTGTAATGAGATCTCAGTTATCTGTAAGAATGATAGGGTGGCTATGGTAGAGGATTTTAACATAACTGGGACTGTCATAGTGTTAAAGGTTTAGGTGGAGAGGAACTTATTAGGTGTGTACAAGAAACTTTTCTGATTCAATATGTGAATGTACTTACTAGAAAAGGTGCAAAACTTGACCTACTCTTGGGAAATAAGGCAGGGCAAGTAACTGTGGTGTCAGTGGAGGAACACTTTGGGGCCAGTGACCACAATTCTATTAGTTTTAAAATAATGATGGAAAAAGATAGACTGGATCTAAAAATTAAAGTTCTAAGTTTGAGAAAGGCCAATTTTGATAGTATTAGGCAAGAACTTTCAAAAGTTGATTAGGGGCAGATGTTCACAGGTAAAGGGACAGCTGGAAAATGGGAAGCCTTCAAAAATGATATAATGAGAGTCCAGAGACAGTATATTCCTGTTAGGGTGGGAGGCTCCTGATGAAGGGCTTATGCCCGAAATGTCGATTCTCCTGCGCCTTGGACGCTGCCTGACCTGCTGTGCTTTTCCAGCACTACACTCTCGACTCCAGGATGAAAGGCAAGGCTGGTAAGTGTAGGGAATGCTGGATGACTAGAGATATTGAGGTTTTGGTTGAGAAAAAGAAGGAAGCATATGTCCGGTATAGACAGCAGAGATCAAGGGAATTCTTAGAAGAGTATAAAGGCAGTAGGAGTCTACTTGAGGAAAATCAGCAGGGCGAAAAGGGGACATGAGATACCTTTGGCAAATAGTGTTAAGGGGAATCCCAAAGAATTTTATAAATACATTAGTACAAAAGGGTTACTAGGGAGAGAATAGGACCCCTCAAACATCAGCAAGGCAGCTTATGTGTGGATCTGCAGGAGATGGGAAGATACTAAATGAGTATTTTGCATCAGTATTTACTGTGGAGAGGGTCATAGAAGATATAAAATGTGGGGAAATAGATGGTGATATTCTTGAAAAATGTCCATATTACAGAGGAGGAGGTGCTGGATGACTTAAAATGCATAAAGGTGGATAAATCCCCAGGAACTGATCTGGTCTATGCTACAACTCTGTGGGAAGCTACGGAAGTGATTGCTAGGCCCCTTGCTGAGATATTTGAATTATCGATTGTCACAGATGATTTGCCAGAACACTGGAGGTTGGCTGACGTGGTGCCACTATCTAAGAAAGAAAAAGTCAGGGAACTATAGACCGGTGAGCCTGACATCAATGATGGGCAAGTTGTTGGAGGGAATCCTGAAGGACAAGATTTACATGTATTTGGATAGGCAAGGACTGATTAGGGATAGTCAGCATGGCATTGTGCATTGGAAATCATGTCTTGCTAACTTGATGGAGTTTTTTGAAGAAGTAACAAATGAGGATTGACGAGGGCAGAGCAATGTATGTGACCTATATGGACTTCAGTAAGGCGTTTGACAAAGTTCGTCATGGTAGACTGGTTAGCAAGGTTAGATTACATGGAATACAGGCAGAACTAGCCATTTGGATACAGAACTAGATGGAAGACAGAGGGTGGTGGATTGCTTTTCAGACTGGAGGCCTGTGACCAGTGGTGTGCCACAACGATCGATGCTGGATCCACTGCTTTTCATCATTTATATAAATGATTTGGGTATGAACATAGAAGCCGTAGTCAGTAAGTTTGCAAATGACACCAAAATTGAAGGTGTAGTGGACAACAAAGAAGGTTCCCTCAGCGTACAATGGCATCTTGATCAAATGGGCCAATAGACTGAGGAGTGGCAGATGGAGTTTAATGTAGATAAATGTGATATATGCTGGTACAATTACAACACTTAAAAGGCATGTAAATGGGTATATGAATAGGAAGAGTTTGGAGGAATATGGGCCTAGAACAGGAAATGGGACTAGATTAATTTAGGATATTAGGTCGGCAGGGACGAGTTAGACTGAAGGGTCTGTTTCCATGCTGTCTACCTCATAGACATTCCAAGAAAACATCTCATAGACATTCCACAAATTCCTGGTCTTGACATCTGCTATCAACCTGGTTTTCCCAGTCTATACAATCGTATAGTGTAGGAGTAGAATTAAGCCATTTTTCCCATTGAGTCTGCTTCACGATTCAATCATCGCTGATTATGCTTCTCAACTCCATTCTCCTGCCTTCTCCCCATAACCCTTGACCCCTTTAACAATCAATAAACCTGCATATTGCAGTCCCCCATGATTATTGTAATAGTATCTTTCATATATGCCTTTTCTATCTCCTGATGTATTTTCTTTCCCATAACCTGACTACTGCGAAGAGGCCTGAACACGACTCCTATCAAGGTTTTCTTTCCTTGTAGTACCTCAAGTCTACTCAGATTCCACACCTTTCAATTCTAAATCACTTCTTGCTATCAATTTAACTTCATTTCTTACTCACAAGGCAATCTCATCTCCTCTGTCCATCTGCCTGTCCTTTTGATAGGATGTGTATGCTTGGATATTTAGTTCCCAGCCCTGATCTCTTTGTAGCCACACCTCTATGATATCCATTACATCATACCTGACAATTTCAATCTGCGCTACAAGCTCATTTACCTTGTTTAGTACAACGCCCTCAGTCCTGTGTTGACTCCCCCACTTCTCAGAGCTGTTTCCTTATCTGTTGTGCCTGAAATCAGATTCCTGACTTTTTTCATACTCTCTGTCCAACTACTTGCTTTGGAAATGTTAATAGTATCTGCTGACCTCTCCCTAACTTTAATTTCTTCCATATTTCTTCTTGCCACTGAACCCATCCACCCACTATTAATTTAAAACCCTATCTACAGCCCTAGGTATGCAATTCACCAAGACTTTGGTTCAATCAAAGATAATTGCATTGTGAACAGCATATAGGATGCACACTGAATCTCATGTTAATTAGAAAACAGTCAGTATCATAACACCAGACAACTCTGAATCAGCTAAAAGTAAGTTTTATTCACATTAAAATGATGCATAGAAGCAACGGTGTATGCAAAACACAACAGCATTCTTTTCATAATTAGCCAAATGACATAGTTTTGTGCTGCAATTTCTATCACAATGAATTTCTATTTGGAAATTTGCAATACAATCTGATGTAATGACAGTTTAAAAGGTTTCATTGTTCCTCCTGGCAAGTCTGGCAACATGATAATAGGAGTACATAAATAGCTGTTTATATGTGGCAAGCATGATAAAAGGCCACAAGATCTGATATTGATATATTCTGCCTGTGGGAAAAGGATTCAATATTTTGAAGATTGTCACCTTTGACAGGTTTACAAAACACATTCAATTATCAAAATATTTCTTGCAGTCCAGTAATCCAACCTGTGGTCCACATTTTAATACAGCAATGTATCATTTCTGCATGATCACTTGTGTGTATTCCCCAAACTGATCCATTTGAATCCTAAAAAATGACCTGTATGACTAATCCTCGAAAATGGTAGTTATGGTCTACTCTAGCAAGATTTGGTAAAGAGCTATATTACGAAGATTATACAATCAATAACAATATTAAGACTGTCAAAAATCCAAAACGTTTGCACACATTTGCCCAAGATTTATTCCAGGTGAGTTTTGATTGCATTTTCTCACAATTCACAGCTTTCTGTTCTCCTGTGGTCAAGGAAACCTTTTTAATGGAAGTTGAAAATGGTGCATCCAGGAACAGCATTTGTTAGGGACACAGACTAACTTCAAACAGCAAGAACATCAATTCAATAAATTCATGAAAACATGAATACTAGCATCCTGATAATCCAATTTGGTCATGGATTAATCTAGTAGACTTCTCAGCCTTAATACATTTCGATTACTATGCCATTTTTAATACCCAGCTAGAATTAATGAATGTGATGAAATTGGTCCAGAAGCCTACTCCTTTTGCTAGTGTGGGAGTGAAAGACTAATGATGCACTTTCCTACAGCTTGTTGCATGATAGGGTACTCAAGCCCCAAAAGCCAAGGTTTCATGTTGTACATAAGAATTCATACTGAATTTTAACACTTCATCTCGTTCTCAGGGAGGTTTTATTATGACAGGAACCCAAGATATCAGCAGCGCTCTTGTCACGTTTAACTCACACATGACATATACATCTGACATCCAGATTTCTTGACCAATTAGAACAAGCCGGCCTAAGTAACAATCTGCATCAATCAACTTCACTATCTAAACAGAATTTGTAATGGTCAGAATGGAAATATTCCAAATGCCAGAACTGAGCCAGCAACTGGACATATAGAAGGTCAAATGCAAAGCAACACGTCAGTTTTCAGATGCATCTGTGGCCATTTCACTGCAAGATTTTAAATCTATTTATAAGTCCCATGGTCCCGCATGATTTATTACCCATGCGTTCTACCTTTGCGCCCTGCTTCCTTTACTTCTGCATACTCTTGGAATCATACTCTATATTGTGTATTATTTCTCCTCATCCCTCCTACCAAAACTAATCACTTCAGACTTCTCTGCAACAGAAATAAATGCAACAAAGTGCTCTCCTGTTTTTTTGCAAGCAGGAACATGCAGGTTCACTCTAAGGCAGAAGAATTTGAAGGGACACATGCAAATGGGGACTTCAGAGTATTTTTCACTCCTTGTTACCCCACAATTAGAGCTCCACATCCTGCCTCATGTTGTGAAGCCAGAATCTATTCCCGCGCAGGTTCATCTTTGGTGGAGCCTTCATAGGCTCCAGAACCTAAAAGATGCTAGGCATGCACAATCACCACAGAGGAACAAGCAGCCTGTCTCTACCTCTGCTGAAGCCACAGGTGTTACATGGTGCAAGAATACTAAGAAAAAGAGGATATGTAATCGCACAATGGTATTCACTTACATATTTAACAATGTTAAATTATCACATTTCTGTTCAATGTTGATGAATCATAAACTTAATTTCAAAAACCATGTTTCTGTCTTCCCTATTTTTGCCTTGCACCAACCAAATTTCCTTCTGCCTTTTGAAAGAAATGGTTTATCAAGAGCACACAGTGCACTTGGTGTGAATTTGAGGTCTTTTCCTTTAACCACTGTTTCTTAGACGGTCAAAGTCTGCCCTTGGCACATTGGAAGCGATATTTGATTTCACCAAACACATTTGTTTTCAATGAAAGTAGTATTACTTGACCTTCTATAAACACCAAAGAAATAGGTAAAGTACAGCAAACACCTCAAATCTCTAGAGCAATATCATCAGTGATGTTTCCACAAAATCCTGAAAAGCCAATGGTAGACCAACAAACACAGCATTAAGGCACCAGTTACTGTCAATCAGCTGCATTTGACTAGTCCACATAATCTCCATATCTAACAAAAGACTTTCAGAACAAGCTCTGCTCCAAGGTTCATTACAACGATCAGTTAACAGAAGGGCAAAGAAAATGCTTTAAGGACATCCTCAAAACCTTCATGAAAAATTGCAATATAACTATACCCACAAATATGCCAGGCTTTTTGTGTGATTGCTTTGTGTTGGGGAGGAGGCTACACAATAGATTCTGTGCAATATTGCTGCAATCTCTCAGCTAAGCTGAAGTAAGTCCGAATCAGTCCTGTCATTCCTAGCAGCTAAGAGAGTAACCATAGGTTCCTTCACCTTAATGTGCTTCTCCACATTCTCCAGCTCCTCCATAGAACAAATCATCATCACCTTTGTCCTCTTGAGGCTCCAGCCCTACTGCTGCATAAATGCATGCAAGATGGAGCTGACCACTATCATTCTACAAAATCCTTCCATTCATACTAATTATCCCTCTAATTTCACTTTGTTTTATGTGTCCAATTTGTTGGACTTTATGTCTCCTAAGGTTATTAGATAGCTTTGCATGTGCACATCCTAAAAGGAATGTTGAGTTTGTGAGGCCTATTTATTCCTTATGTTGTGCATTCTGGATTGCTATGTGACTGTGCAGTTTAGAAGTACTGATGCATACTGAAGACGGCCCCAGATTTGTGTAGACACTTAAGTTG
The DNA here is from genome assembly GCF_037043375.1 of Chiloscyllium plagiosum. Taxonomy (NCBI): domain Eukaryota; kingdom Metazoa; phylum Chordata; class Chondrichthyes; order Orectolobiformes; family Hemiscylliidae; genus Chiloscyllium; species Chiloscyllium plagiosum. The sequence goes on along the minus strand of NW_028270155.1, from coordinate 28,672,880 downwards.
CATTTTCAGTACACCAATTTCTTGCTGCGTAGCAATCCTTGCTTCATTTGGCTTCAGATGTAGGGCTTTCCATAGGTGTAAGCAGTAATGTACATGAAGGGTAGCCCTTGTGTCCATAAAGCAATTTGATCCCATTTTTGCATATCATCCATACACATGCATATCTAGCAAATGGGGATTGATGTGGATGAACGGGGATTGAGGAATGTATATGGGAACTCTCCCTCTCCTTTCTAGCCAAGTAATGCTGAAATCTGCTAAAACAGCACTGAGAAGAGAAACATCATGCAATATTTAATTTAGTTATTCACCTCAACAAAGTTGCAGCTTTGGTTAAGTGCAGATTAATTGGTTTTAAAAGCAGTTTCATACGTTGCAGATAGATTTATTTTGCATTGTTCCATGGGTGTTGGTAACACTACAACATTTCTTGATATCAAATTCTGATTCTGGTTCAAATGACAAAAGCTAAATATTTTATTGAATACCCTCCATTTCTTGTTTAAATTACAATAAACCCATGCATTTTTGGCACTTACATGGACACATTACAGATCCAAAAAACTGTTGTGAATTAGTTTTTACTGCAGCTATCTTTTTTAAAATAAGAGTTTTAAAAACAAATCACTTGAGGGACAGAAGCATAAAGGTTTAAAGCCTCTTTTATAATGACATTCCAGTCAATAAATGCTATGGAGTATTTTTCATGCAGTATTATAGAGCAGCAATTAAGTTAACTTTAAATTTATGCCAAATCATTGAATTTTCTTTCAGAATATGAAAAAACAAATCTTGTTTTTGATCTTCCGTTTATTGATAGATTGTGAAATATTTATTTTACTGCATGTTTCAATGACAAAATATAATATAAAATGCACCAAAAAAATTTTGCCTACAGGATTCATTACTTCATTCACTTTAATGCAATTTGTTCCTTTGTGAATAATGTTGTGAGATATGGACAGAAACTGGTAAGCTGGGCTAATAATCATTGATCAATGTTACCAATTATCACCAACTGTCATCCCTTCCACTTTGCCGAATTTCACAGTAGTGAATAGCATCAAGCCAAGGTTATAATACAAAGTATAACAATTATATAAAAATGCTAAAGATTGCACATCCATTATTTTCTGAGGCCATTTTCATTTTTCAAGAACCCTACAATTGGCCTTCTCAAAAGCACATAGGTAAAATGAAAAACAATAATAACAGGAATCTAAAAATTATATCCATCATCGAGCGATTCAAAGGTTCAGACAAAACAATGTTGATTATAAAATAAACTTACAATAACTTGTTTTTCCAGATTTTCTTTTGTTGTAAGTAGAATATTGTTCTCTTCCTTGCACTCAGTTACCTTAGCAACATATGTCTGTCAAACAAAAAATGTTGAATGTACCTAATTTTTCACTGTGCATTTTATGAACTGATTAATTTAAATTCCTCCATAGTAGGTTCTACATGGTTTGCAGCATGTTTATCAATAGATGATTTTATAAGACAATATAAATCCTTACAAATTATAAGATTTGGTAAATATAAAATGCAACATTCTGAAAATTGAAGAGACAAAAATGATCAGCTGAGCAGCTTATAATTATGCTATGCAGTGCCTGTGAAAACTTTAGTCTTAGAAACCAGCCTAATTTCATAATCACTTATAGAAAAGTTGCAAATATAATTTCACATGTGGACAACAGGGAGACAATGTGATGACTCTCCTTCAGTTCCTGGAGATAGGTAGGCCAAGCTGTACACCACTAATGTAGAAATAGTTGAGGAGAATCGTAGATGAGAGCTATGTGTCAAGTCAGAGTCAATGTTTGGAGACAAAGAACACAATTGTTCAAAAAGTATTCTCACTATTCTGAATAGCTATACAAGATTCAATAGGTATTAGGTATATTGCTATAACAAGTAACTTAGAGGAAAAACAAGGACAAAGGTTAAGGGACATAAGTAGAAATTCTCTTATTTCTGAAAGAATTTCAGGTAAATAATGAAAAATTAATTATTTTTCAACCAGCAGAGAAATATGATTACTTGGTGAACAAGCTTAGGAGTAGAGCCAAAAGAATAAGTGGGGACATTTAAATTAAAATATTTTTATGTGAATAGCCTTTCAGACATAGAAAACCAGTTATAGAAATTAAATCAATCATAGCATTTAAACTATTTATGACCATGTTCACAGAAAAGAATATGAGAATTGGCGAGTTTTGAGAAGAGTGCTAGCTCAGGTTGAGGTTCTGGATGTAGGTTTGCTAGCTGAGCTGGAAGGTTCATTTCCAGACGTTTCGTCACCCTACTAGGTAACATCTTCAGTGGGCCTCCAGGCGAAGCACTATTGATAATTCCTGCTTTGTATTTATAATGGTTGGATTTCTTTGGGTTGGTGACATCATTTCCTGCGGTGATGTCATTTCCTGTCATTTTTCGCAGGGAGTGGTAGATGGGGTCTAACTCGATGTGTTTGGTGATAGAGTTCTACTTGGAATGTCATGCTTCTAGGACTTCTCGTGCGTGTCTCTGTTTGGCTTGTCCTAGGATGGATGCGTTGTCCCAGTCGAAGTGGTGTCCCTCCTCACCTGTATGTAAGGATACTAGTGAGAGAGGGTCATGTTGTTTTGTGGCTAGTTGATGTTCATGTATCCTGGTTAAGAGCTGGGTCATGTACTATATAAAAAGCAACATTCATTCAATGAAATGGATTCCACTCTGTCAACAATTTATATTTAAATTATGTTTCAATATAATAGAACATCCAATATTCTTCAAAATTTGTGAGAAGATTTGTAGCTCAGGTGCTCGTTGTTGTGGTTCTGTTCGCCGAGCTGGGAATTTGTGTTGCAGACGTTTCATCCCCTGTCTAGGTGACATCCTCAGTGTTTGGGTGCCTCCTGTGAAGCACTTCTGTGTTGTTTCCTCCGGCACTTATAGTGGTTTGTCTCTGCCGCTCTGGAACTGACAACCGGAAGTGGCAGAGACAAACCCCTATAAGAGCTGGAGGAAACAACACAGAAGCGCTTCACAGGAGGCTCCCAAGCACTCAGGATGTCACCTAGACAGAGGACGAAATGTCTGCAACACAAATTCCAAGCTTGGCGAACAGAACCACAACATCCAATATTCTTCTTAAGAGCATGGTAAAACATGACATCATGCCATGTAAAATGGTATTAAAGCAGGTGAACAAAAGCTTGGTTAAAGAGGACATTTTCAAGGATAATATTAAAGGAGGAAAACAAGTCAGTGAACTAAAGAGGCATAGGGAGGGCATCCTAGGGGCTAAAGTACAGCTAATCAATGTAGAGATATTGACCAATCTATAAAAATCTGAACATTGGACAAGCTGTATATCTGGGTCAAAAGGTGTGGCACTGGAAAAGCACAGCAGGTTAGGCAGCATTGGAGGAGCGGGAGAATTGATGTTTTGGGCATAAGCCCTTCATCAGGAATGCGGGGGGAGAATCAAGGGGACTGAAAGATAAATGGGAAGAGGTGGGACTGTGGGGAAGATAGCTCGGAAGGTAATAGGTAGATGAAGGTGGGGAATGATGGAGATAGGTCAAAGCAGAAGGTGGAGTGGAGAGATGGAAAGGAAGATGGACAGGTAGGACAATTCAAGAGGGCAGTGCCTCCATCTGAGGCCCCAAAAGATCCTTCCACATCCAGTGGAGATTTTCCTGAACATCAAACACCTCATCTACTGTGTCAGTTGCTCCTGATGTGGTCTTCACTACCTTGGGGAAACAGAACGCCAACATGCGGAAAGATTCAGGGAACATCTCCGAGACACACGCACCCAACAACCCCACCGTCCTGTGGCCGACCACTTCAACTCTCCCTCACATGCTGCCAAGGACATGCAAGTCCTGGGCCTTCTCCACTGCCAAATCTAAGCCACCTGACACTTGGAGGAATGCCTCATCTTCTGCCTTTGGACCCTCCAACCACATTGCGTCAACTCGATTTCACCAGTTTCCTCATCTCCCTTCTCCCAACCTATCTCAGATCCAACCCTCCAACCAGCACTGCCCTCTTGAACTGTCTTCCCTGTCCAACTTCCTTCCCATTTATCCGTTCCGACCTATCACCATCACTCCCTCACCTTCATCGGCCTATTGCCTTCCAAGCTATCTCCCCCCAGCCCCACCCCCTCCCATTTATTCCCCCACCCCCGGCCCCACAACATTCCTGATTGAAGACCTTATGCCCGAAATGTCGACTCTCTTGCTCCTCGGATGCTGCTTGACCTGCTGTGCTTTTCCAGTGCCACACTTTTTGACTATGATCTCCAGATCTGTAGTCCTCACTTTCTCCAAGCTGGATATCTATTAGAATCTGCCTTGATAGACCATGATCATTTAAAAAGTATACTCTATGAAAGAAGTTGGGTTAAGAAAATAAGCAGCAGGACTTCAGGGTTAAGTTGAAACATTGATAGAAAGTTTACCATACAAGCTTGAACAAAACAAACACAAGAAATAATGATAAAATAGGTACATTGAGCAAGTAATATGATTATACAGTAAACCATGTTTCTACCATAAGGTCAACACAATGAAATAAACCCAAGATTTTTCTTTTTTCTTTTTTTTTTGCCCCATAAGCTTTTAAACATACTCATACTTCAACGACTACGAGGTGCTCCCCTCATGCCCAGGCTGAGCTCCACGTTTATTGGCCCTCAAGTTGCATGAGATCAGTGATTTCTTGTGATCAATTGAGTGAAAGTACAGCAAAAGGTAGATGTAACTCAGTTGCTGATGGCATTATGATAGTTCAGGAGAATGTGGTAGAAAAGAGGGAGGTGTGTAGACATCTCACATCCCAAGAAAGGCTAGCATACACCCCTTACACCACACTACTGCCATTCCTTTTGGGTTGGGATAAGTATTCCCAGTCACCTAAAGCAGATAAGATTGTCTTGTCTATTGTGTTAACCAACATCTCCAACATGAAACCCAAATGACAGTCATTTGAGCAAATATTCAAGTTGAAAAGAGAGTTGACAAGGAATCCTGCTTTGAGGGCTTCACTGCATTATTTTCAAATGCTTTCACTCTCTTCCAAATGGATAGCAAAGTGATGATGTGATACTAGGTAAAACCTGAAGCCAAATGTCTGAAATCTCTAAAATTGCCTGCCGCAGCTCCTCTGTTAGCTAAAAAAGAGGAGCTACTGCTGAAAATTCATCCATTACCTTTGCCCCTTTGGAACTTGACTATCCAATTTCTCCTTGCCATGTTCCCACTTTGCACCCTCTATTAAACTGAGCTTAAAACAAAAAGTAGTGGATGAATGATTTTCAGTGTGCATGAGGTTTACAATGTTCCTAAGGATCAGTTTGAGTCCATTACATTTAAGTTTTCTAAATTACAAAATAAAACTTGCAGATGGTATGAAACGTGGCATTAAAGTAGATTATAATAATGTCCTAATATAGACACCAGGCTGAAAGGATGGTGAAATGATAGAAGCACAGGAGATGGGGATAAATGTAGAGAGAAGCATAATAGTAGGATTACTACTGAAAGACAATTTACTACAAATGACACAATTTCAGAAAAGTGTAAATGAGGAAAGAGATTCTAATCTTCATAGATATAAATCTAAAAAAGGTAGCAGGGCAAGGTTAATGTAATTAAAATTATATAATTTATTTGGATTTACAAATAAAAGCATTGAATATAAAAGCAAAGTGGTCATTGGTTAGGCCTTATTTGAAGTATTACGGAAAGAAGTAAAGGTCTTGGAAAGGATACATTATTCATTCAGGATGTCACTGACGTGGAGAAAGTGAGGACTGCAGATGCTGGAGATTAGAGCTGAAAGATGTGTTGCTGGAAAAGTGCAGCAGGTCAGGCAGCATCCAAGGACCAGGAGAATCGACATTTCGGGCATAAGCCCTTCTGCGGGCTTATGCCCGAAACGTCGATTCTCCTGCTCCTTGGATGCTGCCTGACCTGCTGCATTTTTCCAGCAACACATTTTTCAGCTCTGTCACTGATGTGGCCAGCATTTATTGCTCATCCCCAATTGTCCCTCGGATGGTAGTTATGAGATGCCTGATTGAACAATATTGTCTATGGAGAAGTAGCTACATCCACAGTGCTGTTAAGAAATATTGACCTTGAAACAGTGAAAAAATGGTGATTTGGTTCCAAATCAGGATGATATGTGCCTCGAAGGAGAATTTGCAGACAGTATTTGTTCCCATGCACTTGCTGCCCTCAACCTTCAAGACTGTGGGTTTGGAAGGAGCTGTTAGAGGAACCTTGGTATGTACCTGTGCATCTTGGAGATGGTACACACTGCTCCCCCTGTGCCTTTTAGATATTGGGGAGGTTTGAGAAGAGAGGAGTTGAGTTATTCACCTTAAAATTCCTAACTTCTGCCCTACTCTTGTAACCACAGTACTTACATGGATGGTTCAAGATGTTACCAAAGAGGAAGGAGTCCAATTGAGAGGAGGGATGAGAACGTTTACATTTTTATTTCTTGGATCACATGAGATTAAGAGATAACCTAATACAGATTTTGACAATGATAAGAAATGTTGATAGACTATGCAGAGAAAATGTATTTTCTCTGGCAAGGAGGTCAATAACCAGAGATTACAAGTTCAAATTAGTGCAAGAAAAATCAAAATGGTCAGGGCCAGGAAAGTTCTACCAGATACAATGTTGGAAGTTGATTCAATAAATAATTTTAAAAGTAAGTTGGACATGTATTTCAGGAAGAGGAACTTACAGAGTTTTGGATAAAGTAGACATATGGGACCAGCACAGTTGCATTTTCAAAGATCCTGCAGAGACAAGAATACACAAGACTACAAGATTTATGAGCGGGAGTAGGCCATTTAGCTCATTGATCTAGCTCCAACAATTAACAAGATTATGGCAGACCAGATTATAGGCTTAATTCCATTTCGGATTATCTCTGAATTCTATCGTCAATCAAAATTCTATCTAACTGAACCTTGAATTGATTTTTTTATTCATTCATGGGGTATGTGTGACAGTGGTTAGGCCACAATTCATTGCCCATACCTAACTGCCTGATCGAGACGTTGATGACATTTTTAATAATCAAGCCTCCACTGCTTGCTGGGCAAAAGAATTGCACAAATTTATAACCCTCTTCATCTCTGATTTGAATGAGGGACACCTAATATTTAAATTGTTTAAGGAATAGTTTAAACAGGGAGTCATACTTTCAGCATCCCTTGTGACGAGTCCATCAGGATCTTACATGTAATATTGCTTTTCATTCTTCTAAACTCCAATGGGTGTTAGGCTGAACATACTCTACATCTTCTCATTACATAATCCTTTATCTCAAGAATCAGTCAAGCTAAACCTCACCTAAACAGTTTTGATATAATCACACCCTTTCTAAAGGAAGGAACTCCAAAGCTGTTTGCAGCTGTAACAATGTTTCTACATTTTGACACAAATTTCCTTTCAATAAATGCACTTGTTTTCCCAATCATTTGCTGTACTTGCATGTGCTTCAAGTTTTTACAAATCCCAATTACTTAATTTATTACAATCTGCTTCACCTAACAGAACTTGAAGCATGCTTCATCTCGAGGGTAGTACAATAATCAAGCTGATAGTCCCTTCATTATCTGATCCAAAGAAGTAACCACAGATGCAGTGACTCACTAAACAAGAATGTGTCCAACAATGAATGAATGCTAAAAGTGCTTGAGTGCTGAAAGCATTTGGACAACATGACTGCAGCCCAGGTGTATGAACTTGTATCACAAATAGTGGTCTTTTGAATCAATTATTGATCAAAACTTTTGAATTTCATGTGTTGAAAGCATAAATTCAATTTCTTGAAATGGAAGCAATGTTGACGCTATTGTATTTACTCCTCATATCTATTATCTTGAGAAGATTTGGATTCTGGTGAGTTGTTGTCTGAGAGTGGCTGTTGGTTTGTGTGCTGTTATAAATCCTCGTGGTCGCAGTAGACTGACAGCCAGCCAGAACGAAGGACCCGATACTCAGCATGAGCAAAACTAATGTAGTGTACAAAATCCCATGCAAGGACTGCACAAAACACTATATAGGGCAAACAGGAAGACAGCTAACGATTCGCATCCACAAACATCAACTAGCCACGAAACGACACGACCAGCTATCCCTAGTAGCCACACACGCAGACGACAAGCAACATGAATTTGACTGGGACAACACTACCATTATAGGGCAAGTGAAACAAAGAACAGCCAGGGAATTCCTAGAAGCATGGCACTCATCCACAAACTCCATCAACAAACACATAGACCTGGACCCAATATACCGGCCACTACAGCGGACAGCTGAAACTGACAACCGGAAGCGGCAGGGACAGGCCACTATAAATGCCGGAGGAAACACCACAGAAGCGCTTCACAGGAGGCTCCCAAGCACTGAGGATGTCACCTAGACAGGGGACAAAACGTTTGCAACAAAAACTTCCAGCTCGGCGAACAGAACCACAGCAACAAAAAAATTTATTTGTTCATTGTTAGATTGTTCTACTAGGAGCATTTGATATGCAAATTGGCTTCTGAATACCTAAATTATACCAGTGACTACACTTCAAAAGCACTTGAAAAACTGTGAAACAATTGGGATATCCTTCGATCATAAAAGCAATTATCTTTCAGGTCTTTCTTTCAACAATGGCAAGCACAGGGATGAGGACGTGCAGCTGTTAGCAGCGCTGCCTTTGGCTGTACAATACCATATTCTGGAAGGCAGAGCAAAGCATGTTAGTTAATGTGGAGAAACGTATTTTGATTATATAACTGGATTTACCCAATTATTGGAGAGGAAGTGAGGACTGCAGATGCTGGAGATCTGAGCTTAAAAATGTGTTGCTGGAAAAGCGCAGCAGGTCAGGCAGCATCAAAGGAACAGGAGAATCAATGTTTCGGGCATAAGCCCTTCTTCAGGAATGAGCGGGAGAGCCTGAAGAAGGGCTTATGCTCGAAACGTCGATTCTCCTGTTCCTTTGATGCTGCCTGACCTGCCCCGCTTTTCCAGCAACACATTTTTAAGCTCAATGATTGGAGATCCAAAGAAGTTTTCTTAGTTACTTACAGAAATTATACATGGGTGTAAATAAGCAAGTCACCATAACATAAGCCCAACAGTTTCCTGAACTCTGAAAATAGATGTGATAAGAAAACAAAACAATGAATTTATTCATTCAGCACATCGTTTGAGACCTTTTTACCAACGCAAATTTTAGTATTCTTGCTGCTTTTGTTCAAGCTGAAGTCTTTTGTTTTTATGGCTGAGGTTGGAGGGGTACCTTGTTTCCTTTCTAGTCCCACTCTTCCATTGGTCATGTATTTTAAAATTTAACCAATGAGATGATACTGACCAGTATATAAATCTCAGTCGTATTTGGTTTAGAATTAGAAAGAAGTCAACCAGGTTTCTTTAATCCGTAAAGAATGACAACATAGAACATTACAACGCAGTACAGATCCTTCGGCCCTCGACGTTGCGCCGACCTGTCATACTAATCTGAAGCACATCTAACCTACACTATTCCATGTATGTCCATATGCTTGTCCAATGACGACTTAAATGTACTTAAAGCTGGTGAATCTACTACTGTTGCAGGCAAAGCATTCCATACCCTTACTACTCTCTAAGTAAAGAAACTACCTCTGACATCTGTCCCATATTTATCAGCCCTCAATTTAAAGCTATGCCCCCTCGTGCTCGCCGTCACCATACTTGGAAAAAGGCTCTCCCTGTCCACCCTATCTAACCCTCTGATTATCTTATAAGTCACCTCTCACCTTCTTCTCCCTAATGAAAACAGCCACAAGTCCCTCAGCCTTTCCTCGTAAGACCTTCCCTCCATACCAGGCAACATCCTAGTAAATCTCCTCTGCACCCTTTCCAAAGCTTCCACAGCCTTCTTATAATGCAGTGACCAGAACTGTACACAATACTCAAAGTGCGGCTGTACCAGAGTTTTGTACAGCTGCAGCATAACCTCATGGTTCCGGAACTCGATCCCCCTATTAATAAAAGCCAAAACACTGTATGCCTTCTTAACAACCCTGTCAACCTGGGTGGCAACTTTCAAGGATACGCAGACACCGAGACCTCTTTGCTCATCTACACTACCAAGAATCTTACCATTAGCCCAGTACTTTGCATTCCGATTACTCCGACCAAAGTGTATCACCTCACACTTGTCCGTATTAAACTCCATTTGCCACCTCTCAGCCCAGCTCTGCAGCTTAAGTATGTCTCTCTGTAACCTACAACATCCTTCGTCACTATCCACAACTCCACCGACCTTAGTGTCGTCTGCAGGGTTTACTAACCCAGCCTTCTACGCCCTCATCCAGGTCGTTTATAAAAATGATGAACAGTGGACCCAACACTGACCCTTGCTGTACACCACTAGTAACTAGACTCCAGGATGAACATTTCCCATCAACCACCACCCTCTGTCTTCTTTCAGCAAGCCAATTACTGATCCAAACTGCTACATCTCCCACAATCCCATTCCTCCGCATTTTGTACAATAGCCTACAGTGGGGAACCTTATCAAACCCCTTGCTGAAATCCATATACACCACATCAACCGGTTTACTCTCATCTAATACCTCTTCCTTGTGAACCTCAATCCCACCCAGTCTAGTATCCTGTATCTCAGTATTCTCCTCGACAACATTGTCATTTTCTAGAGTGAATACTGTCAAAAAATATTCATTTAGTGCTTCCCCTACTTCCTCTGACTCCACACACAACTTTCCACTACTATCCTTCCCCTAATCTTACTCTCGTCATTCTTTTATTCCTTAAATACCTATAGAAAGCCTTAGGGTTTACCCTGATCCTATCCGCCAACAACTTCTCATGTCTCCTTCTGGCTCTTCTGAGCTCTCTCTTTAGTTCTTTCCTGGCTACCTTGTAACCCTCAAGCGCCCTAACTGAGCCTTCACATCTCGTCCTAACATAAGTCTTCTTCTTCCTCTTGATCAGAGATTCCACTTCCTTCGTAAACCACAGCTACCGCACTCTACAGCTTCCTCCCTGCCTGACAGGTACATACTTACCTAGGACACACAGGAGCTTTTCCTTGAATAAGCTCCACATTTCTAATGTGCCCATCCCCTGCAGTTTCCTTCCCCATCCTATGCTTCCTAAATCTTGCCTAATCGCATTGTAGTTGCCTTTCCCCCAGCTGTAACTCTTGCTCAGTGGTATACAGCTATCTCTTTCAATCACTAAAGTAAACATAACAGAACTGTGATCGCTATCACCAAAGTGCTCACCTACTTCCAAGTCTAACAACTGGCCAGGTTCATTACCCAGTACCAAATCAAATGTGGCTTCACCCCTTGTTGGGCTGTCTACACACTTTGTCAGGAAGCTCTCCTGCACACACTAGACAAAAACTGACCCATCCATAGTACTCGTACTACAGTGTTCCCAATCAATATTTGGAAAGTTGAAGTCCCCCATGACAACTACCCTGTCTCTCTCACTCCTATCGAGAATCATCTTTGCTATCCTTTCCTCTATATCTCTGGAACTATTCAGAGGCCTATAGAAAACTCATAACAGGGTGACCTCTCCCTTCCTGTTTCTAACCTCAGCCCATACTACCTCAGCTGACGAGTCCCCAAACATCCTTTCTGCAACTGTAATACTATCCTTGACCAACAATGCCACATCTCCCCCTCTTTTACCATCTTCTCTGTTCTTACTGAAACATCTAAATCCTGGAACCTGCAACAACCATTCTTATCCCTGCTCTATCCATGTCTCTGAAATGGCCACAACATTGAAATCCCAGGCAACAACCCATGCTGCGAGTTCACTCACCTTATTCCGGATGCTCCTGGTGTTGAAGTAGACACACTTCAAACAACTTCTTGCTTGCCGGTGCCATCTTGCGTCCCTGAAACTTGATTTCGGATCTCCCGACTCTCAACCTTTTCTATACTCGAACTACAATTTTGGTTTCCATCCCCCTGCTGGATTAGTTTAAACCCACCCCAATAGCCTTAGCGAATTTCCCCCCCCAGGATATTGGTACCCCTCTGGTTCAGATGGAGACCATCCTGCTTGTAGAGGTCCCACCTACCCCAGAAAGAGCCCCAATTATCCAAGAATCCAAAATCCTCCCTCCTGCACCATCCCTGTAGCCACGTGTTCAACTCCTCTCTCTCCCTATTCCTCACCTCAATAGCACGTGGCACGGGCAACAAACCAGAGACAACAACGCTGTTCGTCCTAGCTCTGAGCTTCCACCCGAGCTCCCTGAATTTCTGCCTTAAATCGCCATCTCTCTTCCTACCTATGTCGTTGGTGCCTATGTGGACCACGACTTGGGGCTGCTCCCCCTCCCCCTTAAGAATCCCAAAAATACGATCAGAGACATCACGAACCCTGACACCTGGGAGGCAACACACCAACCGTGAATCTCTCTCATCCCACAGAACCTCGTATCTGTCCCCCTGACTATGGAGTCCCCAATGACTACTGCTCTGCTCCTCTTCCCCCTTCCCTTCTGAGCAGCAGGGACAGACTCTGTGTCAGAGCCCTGTGCCCCCACTGCTTTCCCCTGGTAAGTCGTTCCTCCCAACAGTATCCAAAACGGCTTCCTTTTGTTGAGGGGAATGGCCACAGGGGATCCCTGCATTGCCTGCCGATTCCCTTTCCGTCCCCTGACTGTAACCCATCTGCCTTTTTCTTGTACCTCTCAATAACCCCCTCTGCCTCCCGAATGATCCGAAGTTCATCCAGCTCTAGCTCCAGTTCCCTAACGCGGTTTTTGAGGAGCTGAAGTTGGGTGACTTCCCGCAGTTACCAAAGTAAACTTTCTCAAACAAGTATGCAAAGATTATTGACAAAACAAGGATTTTGATTATGCAAAGATGGATAGGATTTCTATTTTAACACACTAAATTTCACGAGGCAAATATGGTTATCTTGAACAGATCCCATGGATTAATCAGCAATATCTTGTCCCCAAATAAAACAGTTAGCAACACTGTGGGTCATCAAATCTCATTAAACTTCACAAGAGATTATGTTGCTTCACTTTTGACGATCTGTTCTTGAAACACCCTCAGAAGCAGATCCATCATGGACTACCACAATGACTACTCACATTCTGCTGTTTCACTTTCCTTTCCTGACACTACATTCCTGAATTCTTGAAAACTGCATTCCAGCACTTACACACAGAATTACGATACTACAGCTTTAAACAGATGTACTTTGTCCTTTTTTTAGGGAAGAGAGATTGACAGTGCCGAGTGGTATGCTCCAAGCCAATTAAATAAACAGCTTGTGAGGCTTTCAGATATTTTGTTAAAGTTGGAACAATAGAAGCAGAATGAAGGGGTGTGGTGAAGCTCTCACAGAATCAGGATTTGAGTTGAAGTTTCAGTAGCTGTTGGAGTTTGGACATTGTTATACATCTCCCTACTACGCCACATACATTGATGTTCTTTCCTCCTGCACTGGAGAGTTGCATGTGAGACAGTCTATTTAACTGAATTTACCTTTGCCATGGATGTGTTTATGCGATGTTACTATTGAAACAGTTGCTATTTAGTGGTAAATAATCTAATATTCTGTCAAGTTTTCCAATCGAGTTACATTATTCCAATTCTTCTTTCTTTTGTTTGTATTTAACTATAGTGTAATATTAAATTGTGGTTTGCTTCAAGCCTGGTAGTTTGACCAATGGAATTGCATCCAGAACACAATGCCTTCAAAAATAAGAAAACGTTGGGGTCTTGGCAATCTTCTTAATATATTTTGAAGGAGTTTAGTCTGGTCCAAAACACAAAGACACAACTTCTACTTTTCACAAACAGCAAGCTTGACTAAGTCAGTGCTGTGCCTGGAATTGTTTCCCCGAGTTCTAATCCAGTCCAGTTGCACAAAGCAAATATATCGTGTTTGTTTCCTTCACCCCCACTGACAGTTGTATATTAAAGAAAACAGTTTTTTTACAGTTCCAGGTACCAGTTTTAGTCAAAGGGCATCATTAATATTCAGCCACTTTTTTAAACAAATAATGAACTGTCCGATACAATCAGGATTCCATGAACAATTATATGATGATGGCCAGATAACCTGTTTTTGTGATGTTGGTAGATACAGGCCAGGACATGAGGGATAATTAGAAGAAAGTGAGGACTGCAGATGCTGGAGATCAGAGTCAAAAAAAGTGGTGCTGGAAAAGCACAGCCGGTTAGGCAGCATCCAAGGAGCAGGAGAGTCAACGTTTCAAGCATAAGCTCTTCCTGACCAGTTGTGCTTTTCCAGCACCACATTCTTCTGTATAGAATGCCCTGGGATGTTTAACTTGAGGGAACAGGTGACCTCAGTTTAAAATTGAATACAAAAGACAACACTGTTGACAATGCAGTTATTCAGTACTGCACTGGAGCGTCAACCTTGATTTTTGATTTTTGGAACATGAACCTCCTGATTCAGAGGGTAACTCCTACTATTTGAACATAGAACATAGAACATTACAGGGCAGTACAGGCCCTTCAGTCCTCGATGTTGCGCCACCCTGTCATACTAATCTGAAGCCCATCCCACCTACACTATTCCATGTACGTCCATATGCCTGTCCAATGACTACTTAAATGCGCTTAAACTTGGCGAATTTACTACCGTTGCAGGCAAAGCATTCCATACCCTTACTACTCTCTGAGTAAAGAAACTATCTCTGACATCTGTCTCATACCTATCTCCCCTCACTTTAAAGTTGTGTCCCCTCGTGTTTGCCGTCCCCATACTTGGAAAAAGGCTCTCCCTTTCCACCCCACCTAACCCTCTGATTATCTTGTATGTCTCTATTAAGTCACCTCTCAACCTTCTTCTCTCTAACGAGAACAGCCTCAAGTCCCTCAGCCTTTCCTCGTAAGACATTCCTTTCATACCAGGCAATATCCTAGTAAATCTCCTCTGCACCCTTTCCAAAGCTTCCACATCCTTCTTATAATGCAATGACCAGAACTGTACATAATACTCCAAGTGTGGCTGTACCAGAGCTTTGTACAGCTGCAGCATAACCTCCTGGTTCTGGAACTCAATGCCTCTATTAATAAAGGCCAAAACACTGTATGCCTTCTGAAAACCCTGTCAATCTGGGTGGCAACTTTCAGGGATCTGTGTACATGGACACCGAGATCTCTCTGCTCATCTGCACTCCCAAGAATCTTACCATTAGCCCAGTACTTTGCATTTCGATTACTCCATCCAACGTGTATCACCTCACACTTATCCACATTAAACTCCATTTGCCACCTCTCAGCCCAGCTCTGCATCCTATCTATGTCTCTCTGCAACCTACTACATCCTTCGTCATTATCCATAACTCCAACGACCTTAGTGTCGTCCACAAATTTACTAACCCACCCTTCTAAGCCCACATCCAGGTCATTTATAAAAATGACGAACAGCAGTGGACCCAACACCCACCCTTGGGGTACGCCGCTAGTAACTGGACACCAAGATGAACATGTTCCATCAACTACAACCCTCTGTTTTCTTTCAGCAAGCCAATTACTGATCCAAACTGCTATGTCTCCCACAATCCCATTCCTTTGCATTTTCACATTGTGTCCTAACATAAACCTTCTTCTTCTTCTTGACCAGGGATTCCACTTCCTTAGTAAACGGCTCACGCGTTCTACATCTTCCTCCTTGCCTGACAGGTACATACTTATTTAGGACATACAGGAGCTTTTCCATGAATAAGCTCCACATTTTTAATGTGCTCATTCCCTGTAGTTTCCTTCTCTATTCTACGCTTCCTAAATCTTTCCTAAGTGCGTCGTAATTTCCCTTCCCCCAGCTGTAATTCTTGCTCGGTGGAGTACACCTATCCCTTTCCATCACAAAAGTAAACCTGACAGAATTGTGATCGCTGTCTCCAAAGTGCTCACCTACTTCAAAATCTAACAACTGGCCAGGCTCGTTACCCAGTACTAAATCTAAAGTGGCTTCGCCCCTTGTAGGCCTGTCTACATACTGTGTCAGGAAGCCGTCCTGCACACACTAGACAAAAACTGACCCATCCATAGTACTCGTACTGTAGTGATCCCAGTCAATATTTGGATAGTTGAAGTACCCCAGGACAACTACCCTGCCTCTCTCATTCCTATTGAGAATCATCTTTGCTATCCTCTCCTCTACATCTCTTGAACTATTCGGAGGCCTATAGAAAACCCCCAGCATGGTGACTTCTCCTTTCCTGTTTCTAACCTTAGCCCATACTACTCAGTTAACGAGTTCCCAAACATCCTTCCTACAACTGTAATATTGTCCCTGATCAACAATGCCACACCTCCCCCTCTTTTACCATCTTCTCCGTTCTTACTGAAACATCTGAATCCCGGAACCTGCAACTGCCATTCCTGTCCCTGCTCTATCCATGTCTCCGTAATGGCCACAACATCGAAGTCCCAGGTACCAACCCACGCTGCCAGTTCACCCACTTTATTTTGGATGCTCCTCACGTTGAAGTACACACACTTCAAACCAGGTTCTCGCTTGCTGGCTAACACTCTTAGCCATGCAGTTCATAGCCAAACTAGGGCAAGCACATACCATTAAATGCTAACATTTTAAATGGAATTATGACCTGACTATGTATAAAAATATTCAGTGAAAAGTGGGAGTGCAAGTGGATTAAGTCGTAAAAAAATATTAATTTTTGGTTTCATATCAAAGGTTGTAGAATTTAAAGCATAGAAGTATTCTTGAACTTACACAAAATCTTTTCATGTGGTACACAATTTATGATTCACAGTTATACATATTTTTCAATCAACCTATTCAACCATGTTGCAGTATTCCTCTGGAACAGGTGGGAACTGCACGTAGGCCTCTGGCTCAGGGGCATGGACAATTTCACTATGACACACTATTGTATAGGAATAATGAGAAGCAATATAAAATAATATATATTTGGTGGAAACAGCAAGTAGAGATTTCAGTTATGAACTCAGACTTGAGTTTTGTTTCCACAAGAGCACAGTAGGTTTAGCAACCTTAAAAGTGGATAAATCCACAGGCCCAGAGGAGATGTATCCTCGGTTGCTGAGGGGGGCAAGAATGGAGATGACCTGATAGAAGTGTTCAAGATTATAAGACATTGGAGATACTATTAGAATGTTTATGCTAGTCAAGGTGAATAGCAACAAGAGGTCATTACTTTACGATAATCACAGAAGTATTAACAGAATGGCAAGAGACATTTTCGTGATGGTGAACTTTGTATCACAAACAGTTCTTGAAGCAGTCTGTAGTTGGTTTGAAACAGATGTAAACGCTTCTTTGATGATAGTTCATAGAAATGGGGAGAGTTGGAGTAAGCAAGGTGATTTACATCGAGAAAAATATTTATAATACAGCTGCTTCAACAGATTTCATGGACCATATGGCTCATTTTTACACAGTAATAGTGATACAGGGCCACTGTTAATTGTTTTTTGGATTCACTGTTAAGTACTGTGTACTACTACATAAAGTTCAACATTTATTTCCCATTCTAGATGTCTTTCAGAAAGAGATTTCTTTTTGAGCTGACTTATTCCATATGGCAATGGTATTTCCATGAGGCCCCTCAACAGACATTTCGAAGATTTTGATACAGCAGCAATTAAGGAATTGCGATGCACATCGAAATAATGTGTAACTTGGAGGGGAAGGGTCCCCACATCCCCTTTCCTTCCAGATGGTGACGTTTGCAGATTGGTAGTTGTTACCTCATCAATTTTCTGGAATGCAAACTGTAAGCAAAGTGCCTGTAGTGTAAAAGTGAATATTTAAGCTGATGCATGGATTGCTGATCAAGTGGTCTATATTTTCCTGCCTAGCATTGTACTTCTTATGGATTATAGGTGCAAGGCAAGCCAAAAATATTGCAGAAAACAAAAAGCCAAAAAAATGCTGGAAATCAGAAACAAAATCAGAAATTGCTGGAAAAACTCAGATCTGAAGTTCTGAAGAAGGGTGACCTGATCTGAAACAGTCACTCTGTTTTCTCTCCACAGACGCGCTAAGACCTGTTGAGTTTTTCCAGCAACTTCTGAGAGTATTCCACTCCTGACTTGTAGGTAATGAAGAGGCATTTTACAGCAAGTAGACTGCCACTCATCACAGAAATAACCAAGACTATAATAGCCACAGCATTTATGTATGTTAAGGGTCCTCAATGAGCCATGTCAGTTGTGGTGACAATGGGCTGGGCATTTCTTTAAGGAGTTCTCTATGCATAAACTGGTACTATCTAAGATGCACACTAAAACCATCTGATGGCAGGATGAAGCAGAATTAAAATTATTAACTTTAAAACTAACTGGAGGGAATGGGGGGGGGGGGGGGGGGGGGGAGGTGGGTGGAGGCAATTAAAAATACAAATATAAAAACTTATTTGCAGAATCAGTTGGTAATTGAACCACAGTCAGATAGGCAAGCAGCACCATCATCTAGTGTTGGGAGGATGAAAGATAAGCATATAGTTCTCATGTATTGCAATGCAGAAACATCATCCAGGTACATGTCGGTGATCTTTAGTTTCAACAAATAAGCCAAATCTTCTGGAAAAAGTTTAAACTTTTAAATAAAAACTTCACATTTTTCATTAAAGGACAATGAAGTAGATAAATTTAATCAGGATGTTATGAAGTATATCTTTTTTAGACCCTATTATTTTGAAGTATTAATTTGGGCACTAGAAATTTCAGTTTGAAGAATTCACAAATCATATTTCTCGAAGTGTTGCCAATAATTCAGTTGGTTCGATTTTTCTTTGATCTAATTTTATTTCAATATTTTGACTAGTTAGTTAGAATTAGTTAGTTTCCCCATGATTTGGAGATGCCGGTGTTGGACTGGGGTGTACAAAGTTAAAAATCACACAACACCAGGTTAAAGTCCAACAGGTTTAATTGGAAACAAGCTAGCTTTCAGAGTGTCGCTCCTTCATCAGATGGTAGTGGAGGGCTCAATCCTAACACACAGAATTTATAGCAAAAATTTACAGTGTGATGTAACTGAAATTATACATTGAAAAATTGATTGTCTGTTAAGCCTTTCATCGTTAGAAAACCGTGATAGTTTCACTTCTTTCATGTGTAAATCACAAAACCTTTTTTTAAAAAAGTTGCATTCTCGGGATAGCTGTTAACAATGGTGATAGCTAGACAGTATGTTGAAGGTGTTGGCCCCCTGTGTTCTCTGTCTATGCCATGATGTTTAGATTGATTTTCATCTAAAAAGTGAGATAACTGAGTTTTACATGAATTCATGCAATTTTTGAGCTCAGAGTTCAAAACAAGCAAATGGCAACACAAGCGAATAGCTAAATACTGCTTAAATGCTCTGAGAGTTTCTGACTCAACCACCATGTCAATCAGTGAGTTCTGGATTTCCAACACTTTCTAGGTAAATAAAAAATCTCAACTTTCCTCTTAGCCTTCTATTTCATATCTTTAATCCCTTACTAAGAGGGAAACACGCCTTCCAATTGTCCTTATAATATTATACACCTCCACCAGCTCCTCTCTCAATCTTGGCTGATCCAAAGAAAACCATCCCAGCCTATCCAAACAATCCTCAATTGTTCAGACCCTTCAGTCAAGCAATATCTGGTAAATATCCTCAGGGCACTCAAATAGTGTAATCAAATTATTGATGTAATGTGATGATCAGAACTACACGTAGTATTCCAGTTGTGGCTTAACTAGCATTGTTGTACAGTTTCAGTACAACCTCACTGCTCTTGGATTCTATTCCCCAACTAACCCTATGTGCCTTCTTCATCACCTTATCTACCTGCTGCCCTACCTTCAGGGATCCCTCTCACCTTCAATATTTTCTGACGTCCTACCATTGACAGTGTAATCCCATGCCTTGATAGCTTTCTCCAAGTGCAATACTTTACATTATTCTAGGTTGAATTTCATTTGACATTACTCTGCACTTGACCAGTTATGGATACCCTCCTGCAGTTACAGCTTTCCTCCTCACTATTTACAAGCCAGCCAATTTTCTTATATTCCGTAAATTTCTAGATCATACTCCTACATTGCCGTTTAATTTCTTAACGTACACTACAAACAACAAGTGCCAGCACACACTTTGCAGAACCAGACTGAAAGCAGACTTCCGGTCACAAAAATATCCCTCTGCCATCACCCTCTGCTTCCTCTCTCTCAGTCAACTTTGGATCCAATATGCCTATTACCTTGAATCCCATAGGCTCTATCTTTCTTGAACAGTTTGCCACAAGGAACCTTATCAAAAGTCTCACTAAAGTTGATGTAAATCAATTATATTCATTATCCTCATCAACACTCCGAACTAAATCTTTTGAGGAGCCAATCAATTTTATTCAACACAACCTTCCTTAACAAATCCATGCAGACTATCCCTGATTAATCCATGTCTCAACAAATGCAGATATTCTTCTGTCCCTCAAAATAATATCCACGCCACCAAAGTTAGACTGATTGGGCTGTAATTTCCTGGCCTGTCCTTCTTTCCTGTTTGGATAATGGGACAACATAAGCATTCTTCTCGTACTCTGGCACCTCACCCGTGTTCAAAGGGGAATTGAAAATTACTGTCAGGGTTCCTGTTATCTCTTCCTTTGCCTCCTTCAACAGCCTGAAATGCATCTCATCTGGACCTGTAAATTTTTAAGGTTGCTAAACTCATTAAACTCTCTCTGTTTTTTTCTTATCTTTCACAGCCCCCCTACCCTGACATTGATACCTGCATCTTCCTTTTCCATTGTGAAAACTAATGCAAACTTTGTGAGCCTAAGGCCAACTGTGCACAAACAATACCAGTCACCTCGGAGATGCAATTGGGAAGTAAATAAAATAGATAGTAAATTATATAGCATAGTATGAATAGGCTTAACAAGAAGGAAATATATATACTTAATATATATTTTGGATGTTCCTAAAGTCTAACAGTTTTTTTTCTGGAACACTTCCTTGGTCACACTCGGGCTCAAATCAAATTAGAATTATAAAAACAGAAATGTACTTCTCTCTGTGTCTTTCAGTTAACAACGTGAACTGTTCCTCATGCACAAAAACCTAAAGCATCAAAATGCCATTGTCAATTCTACCAATTCAAAAAAGAAACTGAAATACTTAGTGAAAGAATTAGGAAAATACAGACAGATTTGTTGTGAATAAGTGCAAACTTGACCATTGATAAGCCCACAAAAAAAATCAACTGGAGCTAGATCAAAGAGCATCAAGATTGATTTGAACATCAAGCATTAAGTCAAAAGGTGTGAATGCTATTTAAGAAACTTCTTTTCAGAGATGATAATAATAAGAGACATTAAGACAGCAAAGAATGAAAATTCCAACATTGCCATATCCCACACAATATCTTGTCATAGATTCTGTTATATTGACTTAAGATACATTAACATTTTTATTCTAGTGTCAGCACAATGAAATTTCTCCTGCTACAATTTTGCCCTCACAACAACAAATACATCCTGAAATCCAAAAAGGTATACTGGAGCAAGTTTCCTGGAGGAGGCAATCTCACTCCACTTCCTCTAATTTGAGTCAGTTTGGCCTTGAACATCAAATGTGTACCACATGTTTGGCATTAATGTGAGGAAAATGCAATGCTTAAAGATGCACGTGATATATCCTTTCTTCTGCCTCAGAAGACCTAGGTTCAAGTCCCATTTGCCCAGAGGTGTGTAATAAAATCTCTGAACAGATTGTTTAGAAAGTATCTGCAATACTTCAAACTAATGCCAAAGTGTTTTATAGATACGCACTATTGAGTAACTAGAGCAAAACAATTCCACAAAGCAGTTAAAGCCAAGTTTATTATGCCTGCTTACACTTTGAATATTAATTATTTAGTCTTACCAAGGTGGCATTTTAATGGTCCCAGCAAATATTACACCTGACTCAAATACATTTGATTATCAGTCTATGATCACCGCCAGATTAAAGCAGCATAAGTAAGCACACAGGGATTCATATCAACAGTGGAAGAATCTAAACTTGCGTAAAATCTTGATTAGATTATACAAGCAATACTTTCAATAATTCTGGTGTCCATATTACAGAAGAGATATAAAGCACTAAACGTTCCCATTTTTTGGCAAAGTATCATTTCCGGGTGATTCATTGCAGTTGATATGCGAGGGCACATTGTCATGCCTCAAATTTCCAGCACACTGCAAATAAAGTCTCGCCATTCCAGGAGTTGTCACAAGTTGAAAATGTTCTGAAATTATGCAGAATTCCCCAATTTATCTGGCATTTTGCACCCAGAATGTCAGAAAACATGGACCAGGTTTCTGTACTGATTAAGAATCTTATTACAAATAAATAGACTCTAGCTATAGGTAAAGAACTATGAACTGTTGGCTTACAAGTCTACTAGTTAAAACTCTAACCCCTTATAAAATTCCTCTTATACACACATACAGACACAAAAAAAATCACTGTTATGGCTGGAGAAAAACTGGATAGGCAGTGCAATGGTCCTAGTTCATAGGGTTCACGGAGATTGACCCGTTTGGTTTGCCAGGACTTGCTACCCGTCAATTTCTCTTTTCTGGGTACTTTCAATTATTTGCAGAAGGCATAAGTGACAATTTTTCTATATGTCTCTGAACTATTGGTTAAACCAATAGCTTACAGCAATTAGTGAGGGAAAATAAAACTGCCATTCAAGCTTCAGGTATTTATTGCTGCAGAGAGAAAGACAGCACACCCCTTGAAACCCACAAGCTCTTTGGCTACCTGGAAGCTAATCACATAGCTATTAGCAGAAGGCCTTTGTCATTGACAGCTGGTCACCCACTCCATAGACTAATCAGGTACTTGTTTTAGGACAAATTTGCCTTTGTCCACACCCACTAACTCCAACTCATCTGTAGCAACCTCACACCCTACCTCACTTGAACAAATAGCAGTGTACACAGCACTTCAAATGAGTGACAGTAGCCAGAATTTTCAGAAGTGGAGTAAATTCTTCCACATTCCTTGTCTTTTTTGAAAACCATTCTTTCCCCTATTAACTCACAATCAAAATTACAGAAAATTGAAAAGATGTGGTACTTACAACATGTCGACGTTTTGCACACAATTGACCACTTTCCAGCCTACTGTACATGCAACAGGCCTCTTCAACAATGGACTTATACAATTCCATGGAAGGAATGGTGGAAGTCCTCACAGCTACAAGGAATTTATGACATTCACCCCACTGGTAGAAATCCCAGCCCCAGACACCTTGAGAAACTGCAAGCATGAAACTGCCCCTTACACAGTAGTCCTGCGTTTGAATTCAGTAAATGGCTGGCACCCCATTTATCCAACAAGGAGCCAGAAGTCAGGTGACAGGTTAGCCAAGGAAGGCAGAACTCTTTACTCTTGCCAAAGGACGCTGCGCCACCAGATGAAGCAAAGCTGACCAGAGAGATCAACTTGGATCAGTACAGTGTCCTGGGTTAAAAGAAATGTCTAGAAATGCCTGTAGAGGATTCATGATCTCTGAATTGGACTAGCCATATAAATATTATGGCTATGAGAGCAGGTGTCAGAGGCTGGGGTCCTGCAGTGGGTAACTCACCTTCTAATTCCATAGGCCCATCCACCATCTAAAAGGCACAAGTCAGAAGTGTGATGAAATACCCTCAATTATATGGATGAGTGCAGCTGCAATAACAGTCAAGAACTTTGACACCAAACAGAGCAAAGTAGTTATTTGATTGGCACGACATCCTTAAGCATACATTCCTTTATTACCGATGCTCAGTTGCAGCAGTGTGTACTATCTACAAGATGTACTGCAGAAAATTACCAAGGCTTCTCAGACAACACCTTCCAAACTCACTACCACTACCATCCAGAAGGACAAAGACAGCAGATACATGTGAACACCACAACCCGCAAGTATCCCCACCAAGCCACTTACCATCCTGACTTGGAGATACCTTCAGTGTTGCTGAATCAAAATCATGGAGCAGCCTTTCTAACAGTATTGTGGGTATACCTACTTCAAATGGACTGCAGCAACTCAAGAAGGCAGCTATCACCAACAGCAACTACCGATGTGTTGCTAGGAAGGGGAGGGAGGAGTCCGAGACTGTCCAGGTGAATTTGAGTATTCAAATCCCCCTCCCTCCCTCCCCTTCCTAGACCTTTCTGTTTCTATCTCAGGCGACCGAATCAACACGGACATCTACTACAAACCAACCGACTCCCACAGCTACCTGGACTACACCTCCTCCCATCCTGCCCCCTGTAAAAACGCCATCCCATTCTCCCAATTCCTTCGTCTCCGCCGCATCTGCTCCCAGGAGAACCAGTTCAAAATACGTACAACACAGATGGCCTCCTTCTTCAAGGACCGCAATTTCCCCCCCGACGTGGTCGACAGTGCCCTCCACCGCATCTCCTCCACTTCCCGCTCCTCCGCCCTTGAGCCCCGCCCCTCCAACCGCCACCAGGACAGAACCCCACTGGTCCTCACCTACCACCCCACCAATCTCCATGTACAGCGCATCATCCGCCGTCACTTCCGCCACCTCCAAACAGACCCCAGCACCAACGATATATTTCCCTCCCCTCCCCTATCAGCTTTCCGTAGAGACCACTCCCTCCGCGACTCCCTTGTCAGATCCACACCCCCCACCGACCCAACCTCCACTCCCGGCACCTTCCCTTGCAACCGCAGGAGGTGCAACACTTGCGCCCACACCTCCCCCCTCACTTCTCTCCAAGGCCCCAAAGGAAACTTCCATATCCGCCACAGATTCACCTGCACCTCCACCCACATCATCTACTGCATCCGCTGCAGCCGGTGTGGCCTCCTCTATATTGGGGAGACAGGCCGCCTACTTGCAGAGCGATTCAGAGAGCACCTCTGGGCCACCCGGACGAACCAACCCAACCACCCTGTAGCACAGCATTTCAACTCCCCCTCCCACTCCACCGAGGATATGCAGGTCATTGGACTCATCCACCGCCAAACCACAACAACGCGACGGTCGGAGGAGGAGCGTCTTATCTTCCGACTGGGAACCCTCCAACCACAGGGGATGAACTTGGACTTCACCAGTTTCTTCATCCCCCCTCCCCCCACCTTGTCTCAGCCGAATCCCTCCAGCCCGGCACCGCCTTCCTGACCTGCAGTCTTCTTCTTGACCTCTCCGCCTCCATCCTACTCCGACCTATCACCCTCACCTTGACCTCTTTCCACCTATCACATTTCCAACGCCCCTCCTCCAAGTCCCTTCTCCCTACCTTTTATCTTCTCCTGCTGAACACTCTCTGCTCATTCCTGAAGAAGGGCCTGTGCCCGAAACGTCGAATCTCCTGTTCCCTGGATGCTGCCTGACCTGCTGTGCTGTTCCAGCAATAAAGTTTCAACACTGTACTTTCTATCAACTTGGATCTAAGATGGTAAATTGGGGAATGTAATGTATATTTTAAAAAATCTTTAACTTTTGTCACTTCAGGAATTTTAGGGCTTGATTTCCAGTGCGTTACCTTAGTGAGGTGTAACAATGCTGGCTGAAGCCTTAAAAACCACCTAACCTTATAGCTCTATAATGGCACTGCCCTGTCTCTCAAATGATAAAGTGGATATGTCAAGTGCAGTTTCCTGAAGGTTGGATCAGCTGAAGATACCACACATACAATCATTTTTAACAAATCATTTATTCATGAACAGCTAAACTCAAGGAATGCAGAAATAAATTGGTCCACATACACTCTTGACTGACCTGGGGGTAATTACCACATTATCAAAACAAATAACTAATGAGAGAGTCCAAATACAGCTCACTCCTTCTGGAAGTTGGTCTTAATGAGACCCTGCTTGACCTCTCAAGTTTAACTGCGCACAACACCAGCATGGTCTCCTAAAATCCATCTAGGTCAAAGTTTTTATTCAGAGACGATTGTTCCCAATCCTCCCTTTCATCTGTATCTAGTTACACCTCTGCCTTGTTTTGTCCAGCAGTGAAGAGCAGAGCCTTTCTGACCAAAGCACTGTTGGACCAGCCAAGGCATTGAAAGCTCATCTTAAGGAGATGCATGGCCTATACCACTCTGGTCTTGTCAGATGATTCGGCAGCACTACATCTCTGTTTAATATTAGTTTAAGGGTTTTGTAAAGGAGTCATCTGCTAGAAGGTAACCCTGGTCTCCCAGCAGCCATCTCTATGGCCTGTGGACCTTGGAAAGACACAGGAACCAGTGAGTTCTCAGAATCATGATAACTGTCCAGCATCTGGCACACACTTCCAGAATCTGGCATCTATGGTCACTGATGAACTGGACGTGGAGGAGTGAATGCCTTTTCAATTGGTAAACTTGACAGATTGGTGAATGGGCATTGTCAAAGCTACATGGATGCAGTCTATAACGCCTTGCACTAAGAGAAGCCAGCAATGTTTAGAATCCCACTGCCCAGAATGTTTAACTCTTCTCACAACAAGGAAAGTTTATAAACTGGTATAATTCTGAGAAAATTAAATCTGTGACTTTCCAGCTGCATCTGTCGACTGAGGATTCGGAAATGCCACATGGATCGCCAGTTGCTACTTGGAATAAGCTACTTAAAGAAGTTTCAGGGCAGCTGTCACCTGATCAGCACCAGTATGGGTGGACATCCATTCCTTCCAGTGCAAATTCTCTTCTAACAGCTAACAATTCAGTAATGATGACCCAGGACACACTTGGTCTGCATCTGCACTGTGTTGCCAACAGCTATATATAATGACAGTGAGGCTGGTTTATTCAGGCTCTGGTCATTCTCTTCCAAACCCTTGAGCAAGCTTGAGCTACTGGTTCTCCCACTGGAGGCAGGCAGCAGCCAGGGGAGGTTCCTGTCATTGCTGGGCTTACGGACATTGTTCCCATTGATGCCTTCTTCTATGCTGTTATCTCTTAATCAACAATGCCACAAGGTATCCTCTGACCACTGGATGGATATATTGGAAATAGAACAGCATGTCAGAATCAATATTCCTGATTTCTCAGATGATCACAATGAAACAAGATCTTATGGCCTCCCACATTTTGGAATAAGGCTTCGTATTTGCAAGAGGTCCAAAGTCATGCCGAGAGAAAGATCTCTAAACTCTATAACTGTATGGAGATGTATACAGAAGTACAATAGCTACATTGAGTTGAATGAGTTAACCTTTCCATGATGCTAGCATTCCCTCCCAAAATAGTTAAAAGCTAAGCAGACACCACACACTTCTAGTTAAGTGTGAAACGATGCAGCTTCAAAGCACTATATTCCATTATCAATTAGAAAAGCAAGGCAAAACTGGGTGATATTTTTAAATTTGTGTCTACATAGCTTTGTATGCTTAACATGACAGGGGACTGACTGATGCAAAGTATGTAACTTTCATGATTGCTTGAAGCAACAATTTTTAGTATTCATGGATGACAGAAGAACAATCTTTCAAAAGAATCCCATCTAATGGCAGTTTGGTTGCATTACAGAATCAGTAGATGTATGATTAATACATTTGCTCCAGTAGGGCCTCATAAGCAAATCATTGTTCTCCACTCCCCCAAAAGAGAAAATCAGTAATTTGCACACCCATTCTCCATGTGCCAACAACTATTTTGTCCCCTAATTGCAGTGTTGAGTTTGGTGCGAAGATGGCAAGGTTTTAACTTTATGTCGTTGTGAGTTAGATATAGACTTTACATCAGATTAACTCTATGCCTTATGTTTTCTTTGGGTTGCTGCCTCATGGTCCCCGATAGCCTTTCAATCTGTCCCCATTTTGGTTCAGCCCCTTTATCGTACCGTAGCCCATTTACTCCCTGAGCCCACTGTTTTACAAATTGCCATGCCCTTATGGGCCATTCACTCTTCTCACAATGATAGCAGAGTGATTATAAATTATGCAAACAATGCCTCCCATTATCCTCACCTGTGCAGTATGTGATCCGATCCTCCATCTAGGATTACTCCCTATCATGATAACATTCTCTCGGTCACCAAATCCAGTGAACTTCAACCCAGTCTTAATTATCCCACTCTCCCTAGGACAGAACAGATATCCACCTGGTGACCACTTAAGTCTTACCATTAATATCCAAGCCTGTAGGTATGATCATAACCCATTCTGACTTGGAAGGAGAGAACTGACTGAGCACAGTTCAGACCCACGCAGGGATATGTCAACAGCATCCCAAGTGAGGTGTCCATGATTCCTAGATTGATTGCACTAGATCTGCAGAACTGACTATGGCCCAAATCCTGGACTGCAAGGACTGGATCCCCATGCTCTGGTCAGACCAAGCTCCTTGCCTTACTGATGTTGGCCAATGCCCTGGACGGAGATTAGGAGAGGTAAAAACAATGACTGCAGATGCTGGAAACCAGATTCTGGATTAGTGGTGCTGGAAGAGCACAGCAGTTCAGACAGCATCCAAGGAGCTTAGGAGAGCCCACCAGCTGTGGCAGCACCCCCTTATAGTTCATTTCACCATTTCACTCCAATAAGGACTAGTTCCCTTTTGCTTTCAGACATTTGGTTGAATGTAGCTTTTTGTTGCTGGCATATGCTGTAGGTGTGATACTGATATAGCACAATGCCATACTCAACATGTCCACACCTCGACTGATCAGTGTCTCTACCTGTGACAGTTACCTGCCACTACCTCTGCACTAAACAAGACAGAGAAACTGGCAGCCTCTAAGTTATCGCTATGAGGTTCTGTCACGACAAAAGGGAAGCAAGCAGTAGAGGCCAGCAGTCTACAATTGAGGATTAAAAAGCCTATGTGCTGAAAAGCAATGCAAGCCACAAGAGATTGGCAGCCTTAAAGTCAGGGTATAGACAGTGAATGTTAAGAACTTAAGCTAAAAGAAAAGATTTTTAAAAAGCCTCATCTTTTGGAGAGGTATGTGTTTCCTAACCTAACAGAACACACACCAGTCAAAATGAAATCCTGAAGGATTGAAATGGTGTGAGTTGCTCTGAAAGCAGAAACAACAATTTCATGAGGTTGGGGTTTGACAATATGCATTTGTACGGAGGAAGGGTAGAAAAAGACATTGTCCATTAAGTACACATGGAAATGGTGGTGATAGCAGTAAAATTGGACTAGAAAAGCTGGGCCACTAGATAACCATTCTGTTCTTCATAAAGTGAATTTTCACTGTCTAATTTCTCATGGAAGGAGGGGAAAATGGGGAATTGCAGAAAATGCATGGACGTAATCATGCATTTGCAAAATTCAGAATGTTCTACTTAAAACCTAAAGGGAAAATTAAAAATTATTTTCTCAACATCGGGAATCTGATACTTTCATTCTCACCATGTTTTCCGAACTTCCTGGTCACTGGTCACACTGCTCAAGGCCTGAGAAAATTACAACTTTTGAGTCACTAGAAAACATACAAAATGGATTTGCTAGAATGATGCCAGAACTGATAGGCTATATCTATCAGGAAAGAATGAACTGGTTGTGACTCTTTTAGTTAGAAGGATGAAACCACTGGCTGATCTAACAGAGCAATTTAAAATTCCAAAAAAAAGTTTAATAGGATAGTCCTAGAGGATATGTTCTCAGTTGCAGGAAACACCAGAACAATGGGCCATAAATACAAGATAGTCACTATTACATTCAGGAGGGAATTCAAGGTGAATTGAATTCAAATTTTACAATCTCCAATGGTGAGATTTGAACCCATGTCCCTAGAAAATTTGTCTTGAGGTGCTGGATTATTGGTTAATTTATATGAATGTTATGCCTTCACATGTGAACATTAAAATGCTTTAAATGTTTTGAAAGAATAACTGGAAGTTCCCAAATAACTTACAAGGAAAAATTGCACAATGCCTTAAAGTATTCGGAATCTCTGGAGCAAATATATCATCACAATACATTACATGGTTAAGAAAAAACTCTTGAATGGTTTACAATTAAACAGTGATCAACCTGCAAGCTTCTTTTAAAGACAGCAGTTTTTACATTATACTCTAAACCTGTCCCTTCCAATCATTACCAATACTCTTTGGAAAATAAAAGGCCTATAGATACAATCTTGAAACATTCAACATATCTGAATACCTGCAGATCTTCTACCAGAGAAGTTACTCTTCGATTAGCTTCCTTCTCAAGCTCCTCCATTGCCTGAACCAGGGCATCATTCTGTTCACTTAAGTCATTGATGTAAGACTGCAGAATCTGGACCTTCAACTGAACAAACAAATCAAAATAAGTAATATGTAGACAATCTAGTCTCAAACTGATATTAATTTTGGCAGAATTACATCCCAGATATATACTATAAGTGAACATTTGAAAGATAAATAAAGGATGTTATGCAATGTAGGAATAAATGAATACGTCCAGTGTGGCAACATGTAACTTGAAAAGTGTCTTGTATGTTTACTTTAGGAGATATTTGCACTAATTATATATACTCACAAATGCACATGCTTATATATAATTTGCACATACACCTAGCAGATCCCCTATATAACTGCACACAGTGGTATCATTTTTTTTTGGAAAAACTGCCACAGTATTTAAATAGGTGTTGCACAACAGAAGATTCTAGGGTCTTGCAATAGTGTTGGTTCACAACTCTTTTAGTTTTGGGGAACTCAGATGGACAGTCAAATGAAATCCAAGCTTCTTTGGCATGAGTAGAGACAGACCAAGAAGAATGGACCAAGACCCACTCAAACCCATTGTTCCCTGCTATTAGAGATTCAGAGTCATAGAGACGTAAAGCACGGAAACACTCTTCGGTCCAACCAGTCCATGCTGACCAAAATCCCAAACTAAATTAGTCCCACCTGCCTGCTCCTAACCCATATCCCTCCAAACCTTCCCTATTCATATACCTGTCCAAATGTCTTTTAAATATTATAATTGTACCCACATCCATCACTTCCTCAGGAGATTCATTCCACACACGATCCACCATCTGTGTAAAAGATTTGCCCCTCGACTTTTTAAAATCTCTCCCCTCTCACTTTAAAAATGTGTGTCCTAGTCTTGAAATCCCCCATCCTAGGGAAAAGACAATTACCATTAACTCTATCTATACCCCTCATTATTTTATAAACTTCTTTACGCCTATCAACCTCCTACACTCCAGTGAAAAATGTCCCAGCCTATCCAACCTTCAGTGCCTGGCAACATCCTGGTAAATCTTTTCTGATCCCTCTCCAGCTTATTAATATCCTTCCTATAAATGGGTGACCTGAACTAGACACAGTATACAGAAGGGGCCTCACCAATGTCTTGCACAACCTCAACATGACTTCTCAGCTATTCTCAAAGGACTGAGCAATGAACACACACATACAAGAAACCTTTCTAACCACCCAGCATTCAGCCCATGTCCCTCTAAACTTTTCCTATTCATGTACTCATCCAGACGTCTTTTAAGTGTTGTAAATGTACCCTCCACCAGCTCCTCTGACAGCTCATTCCACACATGCACCACGCTCTGTCTTAAAAAAATTGTCCCTTAGGTCCCTTTTAAATCTTTCCCTTCTAAAACATATACTCTCTAGCTTTGGACTCCCCCATCCTGGTGAAAAGACCTTGGCTATTCATCCTAACCATGCCCCTCATGATTTTCCTAATCTCTATAAGGTCACCCCTCAGCTTCCGACACTCCAGGGTAAATAGCCCCAGCCAATTAATCCTCTCCCCACAGCTCAAACCCTCCAACCCTGGCAACATCCTTGTAAAATGTTTTCTGAACTCTTTCAAGTTTCACAACATCTTTCCTATAGCAAGGAGACAAGAATTGAACACATTATTCTAAAAGTGGCCTAACCAATATCCTGTACAGCTGCAGCATGATCTCCCAATACCTATAATCAATGCACTGACCAATTTGCCACACTTTATTTTACCAAATGGTCCAAATTGTGGTTTGAAGCCTTTTTTTCTAAGAACAAGAGAAATAGAAAAAGGGAAAAAGAGGACATGAAAATAGTAAGAAGGAGAAGACAGAGAAAGAAGGACAAGGCAGAGAAAGAAGAAAGAGGAGAAAAAGAAATAAGAAAATTAAGGAGTGAGGCTAAAAAACAGAAAAAGGAAATAAAGAACCCTAAAACTATCCAATAACTCTGCCTGCCTCCAACTTGGAACCCTTTTGGCCTCTGTCACTTTGGGGCAAGTGGTGACAGGCAGGGGTATAGTGGTACTGTCAGTAGACAAGTATTCTATAACTAATTCTCTGGGATTACAGCTTCAAATCTCAACATTGCAGCTGATGGGATTTAAATTCCATAAACACATCTGGAATTAAAATCTGTTCGCTGTAAGGGTGGTCATGAAATTGCTGTCAATAGCTGCAAAACTAATTTGATTCAGTAATATCCTTTAGGGAGTGTCATGATGTTGTAATACATGGACAATTAATCAGGAATCTAACGAGTCAGGGAAGTGGTACTTTAAAAGATAAGGAGTGGTCCTACGAAAAGCAAGTGAGATCCAAGAGTTGAGTTTGACAGACATTTTGTGAGCAAATAGGCAATTGGTTGATGAGTTCATAGAATCATAGAATCCCTGCAGTGTGGAAACAGGTTCTTCAGCCCAACAAGTCCACACCGACCCCTCCCAAAGAGTAACCCACCCAGACCCATTCCCCTACCATCCTATATTTACGCCTGACTAATGTATCTAACCTACATCCCTAAACACTATGGGCAATTTAACATGGCCAATTCACCTAACGTGCACATCTTTCTACTTTCATTTTCCTAAAGTAGTGCTGAAAAGATACAAATACTAAATTAAACGTATAACTTTACTAGTTTGACTACTTATTACAACTACAAATAACCACCGAGTGTCATTTCAAAACATGAAGTCTTTCCTCAAGGTAAGGGAGTCCAAAACTAGAGGGGATATTTTGAGTTGAGAGCAAAAATTAAAAAGGACCTGAGGAGCAACTTTTTTATACACAGAGGGTAGTGCGTGTATGGAATGAGCTGCCAGAGGCAGTTGTAGAAAATTGTACAAGTACAGCATTTAAAAGATATTTTGATAGATACATGAATTGGAAGGGTTTAGAGGGACATGGAGCAAACAGGAAAATGGGACTAGTTCAGTTTAGGAAATTTGGTTGGCATGGTCAAATTGGGCCAAACAGTTCTATGCTGTATGACTCTATGACAATAGACATGGCAGGGCAGATCTTGTGTTGCAGCTGTAACTTGAAGGAAATGGTGAACACCAATGTGATCCACATCCGCTCTAATCATCAACAGGCCAAGGAAATCTGGCTCAGAATTGATGAGCTACGATACTTCAGGAAATGAAGGAGCTAGCTGGATATCTTGGTTCAGGAGGTAGTTAGGAAGGGAACCTGTTAAGTATTTCACATATGGTTAATGGTCAGGAATAGATATCTGTGACTAGATGTGGCGCAGATATGGGGTCCAGGAAAAAAGTGGAGCCACTACCTTTGCACTTATTCTACAGGTACATAGGAATGTAGCAACAGTACTATTAATAGCAGGAGAACAGTCTAGTTACGAGGAATAGATACTGTTTGCTGCAGGAAAGACTGAGAGTCCCGAGGGTTTGTTGTTTGCCTAATATCATGGTTTCGAAAATCTCCTCAGTTCTCGAGAGGGACTTAGTGTAACAAGGGGAAGGATCCAGTTGTCATGACCCATATGGGAACGAAAAGCATGAGTTGGAGTAAGAATGCACAGGGAATACAAATAACTAGGGATCAAATTATATAGCAACACAAAAGTAATAATCCTTTACTACTTGAACAATATGTATCTGCACAATGTAAGGGGATAGACTGTTGGGCTCCAAGAACTGGTACAGGAGAAATAGGTATCAATTCATTGGCAAATGGAACATATGAACAACGAACAAGGGTAGATCCTTTGGCTCTTTTAAGTCTGCTCTGCCATTCAATAAGGGATTGATGATCTAATTTTAATCTCAACGCTACATTTCTGCATATCCCCAATAATCTTTCATCCCCTTGAATCTATCTACATCTGCCTTAAAAATATTTAAAAAGGTTCTATTTAAATTGCTCTTTTAGGAAGGAATTGCAAAGAGATTCAACTCAGAGAAAAAATGTTTCATCTGTTTTTAATGGGCAACCCCTTATTTTCAAACTATGAACACTAATTATATATTCTCCCATAAGAGGAAACATCCTTTCCACATCCAGCTGGTCAAGTCTCATCAGGATCTGATGTTTCAATTAAGTAACCTCTGACTCTTCTAAACTCTAGAGGATACAGACCTAGACTGTTTAACCTTTTCTCACAAGGCAAACTGTTCATTCCAGTTATTAGCCCAGTAAATCATCTTTGAACTGCTTCCAATGCATTAACTTCTTTCCATAAGTAGTGACCATTACTGTATCCAGTACTCCATATATGACACTCACTAATGCACTACATGACTGAAGTATAAACTCCCTATTCTTACATTTATATCCCCTCACAATAATACATTCTATTAGCTTTCCTGATTATTTGCAGCACTGTACACTAACTTCCTGCGATTCATGCGCTAGGACACCCAAATCTCTCAGCATCTCAGAGCTCTACAACCTCTCACTACTGACAGAACATTCTTCTTATTCATGCTTTTTGCAAAAATGGACAATTCCACACTTTCCCACCCTGTACTCCATTTGCCAGATCTTTGCCCACCCACTTAACCCATGTCCCTTAGTAGCCTCCCTAATGTCCTCTTCACAACTCAATTTTCTACATATCTTTGTGTTATCAGCAAATTTAGCTCCCAATATTCAGTCCCTTCACCCAATCATTTATATAAATTATCAAGAGTTCATGCTCCAGTGTTGATACCCATGGAACATCACATGGGATGTCCTGCCAGCCCAAAAAAGACCCACTTAATCCTACTTTCTCCTTCCTGTTAGCCAGCCAAACTTCTATCCATGTCAATATGGTACCCTGTACACCGTCAGCTTTTATTTTCTGCAACAATATTTGATGTGGTACCCTAACAAATGCCTTCAGAAAATCTAAGCACAACATATCTACTGGTTCCCCTTTATCTACAGCAGAAGCAACTTCTTCAAAGAACTCCAATAAATTAGCTAAACATGATTTCCCTTTGACAAAACCATGTTGGCTCTGCTTGATTACCTTGAACTTATCTAATTGTCCTGTTATAATGTCTCGAAAAATAACTACTAACATTCTCCCTGTGACAAATGGTAAGCTAACCAGCCTGTATTTTCCTGCTTTCTGCCTCCCTACCTTTTTGAATAAAGGAATTACATTAGCTATTTTTCAATCTAAAAGGAACCTTTCCCGAATCTAATGAGTTTTGAAATGTTAAAGCCAACGCATCAACTATCTTACTTGCTACTTCTTTTAAGACCATAGGATGAAATCCATCAGGACCTAAGGACTTGTCAACTCATAGTTACAACAACTTACTCACTGATGAAGTTGATGCGCTGGAAATTTTGGAAAACATTAAGATTGATAAGTCCCCAGGGCTAAACCAGATTTATCCTCGGCTGCTCTGGAAAGCGAGAAAGGAGGTTGCTAAGCTGCTGGTGAGGACCTTTGTCTCCTCACTCTCCACAGGAGAGTACTGGAGGATTGGAAGGAGGTGAATGTTGTTCCTCTTTTCAAGAAGGGTAATAGGGAAATCCCTGGCAATTACAGACTAGTCAGTCTTATGTCTGTGGTCAGCAAAGTTTTGGAAAGAATTCTGAGGGATAGGATTGATGACTATTTGGCAAAGCACTGTGTGAGTAAAGGCAGTCAGCATGGCTTTGTGAGGGGCAAGTCATGCCTCACAAATCTTATTTGTCGACGAAATCCGAGCAGTGAATGTGGTGTACATGGACTTCAGCAAGACATTTGATAAGGTTCCCCATGGTAGGCTCATTCATAAAGTCAGGAAGTATGGGATACAAGGAGATTTGGCTATCTGGATTCAGATTTGATTGGCTGACAGAAGACACAGAGTGGTTGTAGATGGAAAATATTCTGCCTGGAGATCAGTGTTGAGTGGGGTCCTGCAGGGCTCTGTTCTTGGGCCTCTGCTCTTTGTAATTTTTATAAATGATTTGGATGAGGAGGTTGAGGGATTTGTTAGTAAATTTTTAGATGACACAAAGGTTGGCAGTGTTGTCAATAGTATCGAGGGCTACTGCAGGCTGCCGCGTGACATAGACAGGATGCAGAGCTGGGCTGAGAAATGGTAGATGGAGTTCAACCTGGATATAAGCGAAGTGATGCATTTTGGAAAGTCGAACTCGAATGCTGAATATAGGATTAAAGACAGGATTCTTGGCAGAGTGGAGGAACAGAGGGATCCGGGTATGCAAGTACATAGATCCCTCAAAGTTGCCACCCAAGTGGATAGGGTTGTTAAGAAAGCATATGGTGTTTTGGCTTTCATTAACAGGGGGATCGAGTTTAAGAGCCGCGAGGTTTTGCTACAGCTCCACAAGTCCCAGGTGAGACCACACTTGGAATATTGTGTCCGGTTCTGGTCGTCCTACTATAGGAAAAATACAGAGGCTTTGGAGAGGGTGCAAAGAAGGTTTACTAAGATGCTGCCTGGACTGGAGGGCTTGCCTTATGAAGAAAGATTGAATAAGCTCAGACTTTTCTCTCTGGAGAGAAGGACAAAGAGAGGAGACCTGATCGAGGTATACAAGACAATGAGAGGAATAGATAGAGTCAATAGCCAGAGACTTTTCCCCAGGGCAGGATTGACTGGTACAAGGGGTCACAGTTTTAGGATATTAGGAGAAAGGTATAGAGGAGACATCAGAGGAAGGTTCTTTACGCAGAGTTGTTAATGCATGGAATGCGTTGCCAGCGGTAGTGGTGGTGGAAGCAGAGTCATTCGGGACATTTAAGCGACTGCTGGACATGCACATGGATAGCAGTGGGTTGAGGGGTGTGTAGGTTAAGTTATTATATTTTACATTAGGATTGAACCCGGCACAACATCGTGGGCCAAAGGGCCTGTTCTGTGCTGTACTTTTCTATGTTCTATGTTCTACTACCTCCCTAGTAATTATACATTTCTTGGGCTCCTTCCTCACTTTCAATTCCTGATATATAGCTATTTCCTGGATGTTACTTACATTCTCTCTTGTGAAGACTGGTACAAAATATCTATTCAATTCAGTTCATCTTCTATCACTTTATGCTTC
Source organism: Chiloscyllium plagiosum (assembly GCF_037043375.1). NCBI lineage: Eukaryota > Metazoa > Chordata > Chondrichthyes > Orectolobiformes > Hemiscylliidae > Chiloscyllium > Chiloscyllium plagiosum. Next base: position 28,635,651 of record NW_028270155.1, on the reverse strand, counting down.
ATTACTAACTCCCCAGGCTCATTTCCTGGATGATGAATACACCTATGCTGTTAACTCTTTTCATGTTTATATATATTTGAAGGAACATTTCCTACCTTTTTTCACCTATAGAAACAGGAAGCTATAGTACTAGGATGGAACTCACATGATGTGCATTAGAATCAGTGACCTGGCAAACTATAGGTTATAGGATGGGCTTTAAATTCAAAAGGCCGTGGCGGAGAGTTCACATATGGGAAATTTGAAAATGGCAAGATGCAGGATAGTGATGACAATAGTAATGAGAATAAATACAAAGGAAATCAAGGGTTGAGGGCAAGTGGAGAAGTGAAACTAAGGCCACAATCTGTTCCAAGATGGCAGTGGAATAGGATGCTTCAGCTGGAGCTCATCTGCTCTGTTTGTTATTTTTCTCTTTGCGTTTCTTCTTCTCTCTTCTTTCTTCTCAAACCCGGACTTCTGGCCTCAGCAAAGACCTAGCGAGGCATCGTCTCTGCCTGATATGGCAGCTTCGCAGCCTGGCATCAATGACTGGTGAGGCAGCCTCCCAATCTAGCATAGCGGCCTCCTGGCCTGGAGAGGCGGCCTCCCGACCTTTCGACTTGGTGGTCTCCTGGTGTGGCTGGCAGTCTGTCAGCGGCCCAAAGCGGCAGTCTCTCGGCCTGGCGTGGTGGTCTCTTGGCCCAGCATGGTAGACTTTCAGTGGCCTATGGCAGTCTTTTAGCATCGCATGGCCTGATTGTTGCCATCCAGTCTCAAGGTCTCCTGGCATCGAGGTTTGGAGTCAAGGTCCGGTGAGGACTGGAGGCTAGGTGCCAGTGTTGACTGGGTTGGAACAACCATTGTTCTGAACTTTTTGTTTTTCTGTGTCTGAATTTATTCCTACTATCTGCAATACCAGACTTCTTATTTCTTTATTTTCTATTTTTTTTTCATAAGAACTTGGCCTGAAGAATCTGTACTTTGCTATTTTTGTAGCTAAAATGGCTCTGTAAGTGGCCACTTGCAAACTGTTTACTACACTCATCGGAGTACATGTGACAATAAAGCTAATTCAATTCAATCAGATCAAAGATAATTACTGAATGGCAGAGCAGGCTCAATGGCCAAAAAACCTACCCCTATTTCTTATATTCAATAGCTTACCCTTCATTTCTATTCTGGCTGGCTTACATTAATAGCCAGTTAAGCAATACCTTCACTCGATAATTCTCATTCATGTTTCAATCCCTCTCTATCGGTCACATCCTCAACCATATAACCCTCTGAAAAGTCTTTGCTTATCTAATTCTAGTCTCTTGAACATCTCCAATCTTAACCGCTTTATGTTACATTATTTGAAAACCTGGGTTCTAACATGGACAGAACAATGTATAGCTTTAAGTTTGATTTCTGATAATATGGTTTTTGTCTCATTTTAGAAATTGTTTTCTGAGAATAGTGCCAGGTTTTCTGGAGTCAGTATGATTAAGCTATGAGAGCAATTTACTGCAGATGCTAGAATCTGTAGTGAAAACAACAAACGCTGGAGATCACAGCAAGTCAGACAGCATCCATGGAGAGGGAGCAAACTAACGTTTTGAGTCTTGAAGATTCTTCATCAGAGCTGAAGTGAAGTGTGGAGGGGACAGCATTCGTGCCATTGTTTGGCAGGGCAGATTGTTAGATAGTGGGGAGGTGGGGCTAGTGAATGTAGGGTGACTTTTCTCCTCCAGCACCCTATACCCACTTCCTTCACACACACACCCTCCAAACTATAGCATAAATGCTGTCCCCTCCACACTTCACTTCACCTCTAATGAAGAGTAATCAAGACTCAGAATGTTAGCTTACTCTCTGTCCATGGATGCTGTCTGACACACCGATCTCCAGCATTTGTTGTTTATTATGTTGTGGCATACCTCACTAAGATCAGCAGAATACGCAACCAAAGATTAAGAACAAACACTGATTTAAACACTATTGATCGGAGAAATACATGGCAATAATGGACACTGACAACAACTGTGGCCAGTAGCTCAAATCCTACATGATCCATAATCCACCCCATGGATCAAATTAGATTTAATACAAGCTTTTAAGATGGATTTTGCTAATTAATTACATGGACACATTCTGGCATACTTCTATAACCACACATTTCAGAAAAGACAATACAGAACACCACATCTAAACAAAAATTAAACATCACAATGCCACTTCAGAAAATACATTGAACTCATTATTAAAGGAAATAACGTTACATTTTATTCCTTGAAGTACTGATAATCTTAATATTTCTAGTAACATGTAAAATGACACTCATTAGATTTGTCTGGACTCATTAAAATATCGCTATACATGAATTAATGCCATTATTGCATGGCTCATTTACACATAAATGGCCTCAATTATCATCTGTAGGTCACACAGCTAGTTTTCTTTAATACAAACATACATACTATACAAACATAATGTGAAGGAGTACATATTCACACAGCTGTTTGTAATTTTAAGGGTTAAATCAACTTGAAAATTTTGAAGTCATTAATTCTGACAACATTCATCTTACTGTTCCATAATTTCATATTCTAGTTTTTACCATTTGTGAACTTTGGTCTTTAAATATATACCTATTGAATAAAACTACACTTCTATTAATTGCAGTACACTGACAAAAAATGTTTTCTAGAACAATATTTTACTTTATCATAAAGTTGATTAATTTGATTGATTGAAATTGCTTTTGCCAAAATTGGAAGCCTAGAAGAACACATCAGTGGAGCAGTAGTTACTGATAATATGGGTCACATCTGCAGAACCCATTATTAAAGGAAATAACTGTTGGTCTTGAATTGTTGGAATTGTTGAAATGAATTGTTGGTCTTGATTCTGATGGCAGAGACTAAATGCTTTCTTCAGTATGACAAAAGTGTGCACCAGGAGAGGCAGGACTGTGATCAAATTTGGAATATTTTACTCAGTTTTCAGTAATTTATCTGCACTGATTAGCTTGAAGTGGCACTGGTCTGACAGCTAGCCCCAATACCTTCCATATTTTGGTCTGAAGTCATCACTTTAATATAGGGCATATAGGGCATCAGAAGGTACAAAGTACCAAGCCCAAATGAGCAGGTATCAGGTTTGTACCAACAATTATCCCAGAGACAACCTCTCAGTTGATCATCGCGAGACCCACTGCTCAATTAAGGATGGCACTGGTGGGGAGGGAGCAGGGATAGAGTCTGATGTTGCTGAAGTTGAGCAAGGGCATGCAGCCCTGGAATATTCATAATGCCACGCAGCGAAGTTGGTGTCACAAGGCACATTGCAAAATATATGAATACCTCATCATGGCCAGTCAAGAAGTTGCCATTCCTGCTGTTGATCCCCAGCATTTTACTATCCACTTGTCTCCCACCACTAATCATGTTGGGTTGATAAAGTCCCAACAGTAGTTTCATTGAAAAGTGACAACAAGCATATGCTTGTTTATTAAAATTACAGAAATCTAAACTGCCTGCTGTACATAGAGTTGTTCTTAGATAGTCCACGGACCATGGATGACTTACTTTAATTCTGATTAATGGATTCTGCAATGGCTGATAATTCCAATATATAATAAGCAATGTCTGCCACATGTGACTAGGTGGTGCTTGGAGGACCCGTTGAATGAGTATTTGGAGTTGTGAGCTCTCCCCAATGCTTCAGCTTCACCTCTTGCATATTCCTGACAAATAATATTGCCGGCAACAAAGAGTTCATCAAATTTCCCTTTAATCAGCAAGATCCTTATACTGGACCAAATTATTCCAGCCTCCAGGTGGTTGGAGACAAGACATATCCTGGAAATTGGACATTGGGACGATGTGGAAGACTTAATGCATTGACTATACAGTACTACCTGGGAAGTATGTAGAGCCCTTGATAAATGGCTCCCATACAATGGGGGGCGGGCTCCAAATTTACTTACTTGAACAATTAACTGAAAGGTTAGAGCAATTAAAACACGATCTAACTTATTTCTAATTATGAAGTTGACCTCCCCAACACCAAACATACACACACTGTCTCCACCAAGCCCAAATGACACTTTAACTACAGCCCTAAACCCTATCTTTAAGACCAAACTCCATCCTCACTCTCCACTAGGACCCAGCAACTGACTCAGTCACTCACCTTTAGCTGGCACTGTACGATATGCCATCACCCATCCACCTATCCATAACCATCAGCACCAGCCCTCTGTCTGCCAGCTCCAGCATCTGTCAAGGTGCCATTAAGACCTTTAAGTCGTTGAATTCAGTAGTTTGTGACAACACTGATCCATGTTCAAATGCAACAAGGTCTGAACAATATCCAGGTTTGGGCTGACAAGTGGCAAGTAACATTCGCGCCACACAAATGCCAGCAATAACCATCTCCAATAAGAGACAATCTAATCACCGCCCCTTGATATTCAACGGTGTTACCATCACTAAATCTCTCACGGTCAACATCCTGGAGATTATCATTACCCAGAAACTCAACTAGACTCGTCATATTGTTATGAAGATGTGGGTGAAATGTACCATTAAGAGAGTTAAAAGTGAGCAAAAACTACCTGATACACCAAGGGTTCTGAAAAAAAGATACAATGTAACATGTGCTCCAGCTACTGGGGTAGCTAGGGAGCTGATTGCCTGGAAATGACAAAACAGATTTGAATTAGGCCAATCAGTTTAAATTATACCAAATACCAAATCCAATCCAGTTTGAATTTAGTATATTGACAATCTTAAAAGCCAATGATGCTTTGGGGGTATAAGATGAGGGAAAATTGAACAGTTGGGGGGAGAACTGCCAAGCTACCCACATGTAATGATAGTCTGAAAAATAGCTCTTTTAAAAGGTATCTTTATTGATCAGTAACCTGTGAAGCACAATCCCCAAGAAGAAGAAAAGGCAGCACGGTGGCAAAGTGGTTAACACTGTTGCCTCACAGCGCCAGAGACCCAGGTTCAGGTGACTCTCTTTGTGGAGTTTGCACATTCTCCCCGTGTCTGCATGGGTTTCCTCCGGGTGCTCCGGTTTCCTCCCACAATCCAAAAATGTGCAGGTTAGGTGAATTAGAAATGCTAAATTGCCCGTAGTGTTAGATGTAGGGGAATGGGTCGAGGTGGGTTGTGGGTCGGTATGAACTTGTGAAGGGCCTGTTTCCACGCTGTAAGAAATCTAATCTAAAATGACCGGAATACAGAGAAAACTGAAAGCTGCCTGGTTTTGAGATAACAGGTTTGGTTTTGTAAATTGTAATCGGGAGTTTTATCGGACTTATATTATAGAAGGGAAGGTAAAAGATAGGTTAGAGAGCAGTTTTAAATAGTTGTTAGTTAATTATTCTCTGTTATACTTTAAGAAGGAAAGTTGTTAATTTTTATTTTAAATAGTTTTTGACCTTTTGAATTTTCACAGATTACTGCACAGGATAAATCCTTTATGCAGGTTTTAAACTAGCAGAGAGGTTTACCCCATGTCATAACAGTTTGGGGACTCGCCTGGGATTTGAACTGTTTTAGACAGATTTGAATAGATTTGGGGGTACCAAAAGTCCCTGCAGGTTTAAACACTTGGAGGTTAGTGTCCGAGATCTTTAAATAAAACATAGGTGAGGCAATTTGTTTACTTTTGGTGACTTGTGGTTGAGTAAATTAAAAGGGAGAATAATGGCTCGTTAAATTGCTAAAGAGGTTCTAAGATTTGAAGGTGATTCTCAAATTTGCCAAGAAAGTTTAGAAGGAAAGAAAAAGGCCATGTTTTTAGAATGAGCAAAGAAGTTAGATTTGGGTTTAACCAATGACAAAAGTAAAGCTGAAATTGTAAGTGGGTTACTCAAACACTTGGGTGTGCCAGAAAAACAGACAAGTGCAGCAGAGGTAGAAAAACTTAAATTTACAATTGAGGAAAATGGAGTCAGAAGATAAACAAAGAGCGAGAGAGAAGAAAGAGAGAAGAAAAGAGAAAGAGAGAGAAGAAAGAGACAGAGAAAGAGAAGAAGAAGAGAACCGAGAGAGCATAAAAAGAGAGAGAGAGAGAAAGGTCTTAGCTGAGCAGAGAGAGATAAAAAAGAGAGAGACAAAAAAGAGAGAGAATTTGAACTTGAGAAGTTGCGACTTAGTCAGCAAAGTCAGGTTAGCAGGATTAAGATTAAAAGAGAAGATAGTGTTTTATATATATATATATATATATAAAATCTCAAATCTCTGTCACATTTTGATGAGAAAGATGTTGAAGCTTTCTTTATTTCATTTGAATAATTGGTTAGGCAGCTGGAGTGGTTCGAGGATTTATGGGTAATGCTAGTTCAGACTAAACTGGTAGGCAGAGCATGAGGTGTCAAGGGATTATGAAGAGGTTAAACAGGCTATTTTTAAGTGCTTATGAATTGGTACCATAGGCATACAGACAGTGGTTCAGAAACACAAACAAGGAACCAGATCAGACTTATGTTGAGTTCGAAAGAATTAAAAATAGTCCTTTTGATCGATGGGTGCGTGCTTTAAAAATAGATAGGACCTTTGAGCTCTAAGAGAGATTATTCAGCTGGACAAATTTAAAAACTCACTTCCAGATATGAAAAGAATTCACATGGAGGAACAGAAAGTTCAGGAAATGAGAAGGGCAGCAGAATTAGCAGATGGCTACATGTTGGTGCATAAGACAAGGTTCCAGCCAGAATTTCGTCCTGTGAGGGATAGGAGTTGGGAGAAGATGAGATCCTACGCTACGACACCAAAAGTAGAGAGTCTGGTAAGAATTTAGAGTCATAGAGTCATGGAGAGGTACAGCATGGAAACAGACCCTTCAGTCCAACCTGTCCATGCCAACCAGATATCCCAACCCAATCTAGTCCCACCTGCCAGCACCCGGCCCATATCCCTCCAAACCCTTCCTATTCATATACCCATCCAAATGCCTCTTAAATCTTGCAATTGTACCAGCTTCCACCACTTCCTCTGGCAGCTCATTCCATCCACGTACCACTCTCTGTGTGAAAAAGCCACCCCGTAGGTCTCTCAAATCCTTCCCCTCTCACCCTAAACCTACGCCCTCTAGTTCTGGATTCCCCTACCACAGGGAAAAGACTTTGTCTATTTACCCTATCCACGCCCCTCATAATTTTGTAAACTTCTATAAGGTCACCCCTCAGCATCTAATGCTCCAGGGAAAACAGCCCCAGCCTGTTCAGCCTCTCCCCCATAGCTCAAATCCTCCAAACCTGGCAACATCCTGGTAAATCTTTTCTGAACCCTTTCAAGTTTCACAACATCTTTCCAATAGAAAGGAGACCAGAATTGCACACAATATTCCAACAGTGGCCTAACCAATGTCTTATACAGTCGCAACATGACCTCCCAACTCCTGTACTCAATACTCTGACCAATAAAGGAAAGCATACCAAAGACCTTCTTCACTATCCTATCCACCTGCGACTTCACTTTCAAGGAGCTATGAACCTGCACTCCAAGGTCTCTTTGTTCAGCAACACTCCCTAGGACCTTACCATTAAGTGTATAAGTCCTGCTAAGATTTGCTTTCCCAAAATGCAGCTCCTCGCATTTATTTGAATTAAACTCCATCTGCCACTTCTCAGCCCATTGGACTATTTGGTCAAGATCCTGTAAAAAAGAAGCCCAGGAGCGTGGACAGGAGGTGAAAAGGCCTCAGGTGTTTTCACTGTAATGTAGTGGGGCACAGAAAATTACAGTGCTGGTGATTTCAGAAGGGCACTGGGAAAAGGTGTTTTCACTGCCAGAAGATGGGACATGTAAAATCACAGTGCTGGTTGTTAAAGAAAGGCACAGTGGGAAAAGATGTGGTAAAAGAAGTTAAGGCAGTGGCATTAGTTAATGTCGTAAAGGAGACTCCAAGAAGAGCCGAGGAGCTGCAGGAGAGTGCACAGCCTAGACAGGGACTGACTATAGAGGTAGTACCTGATCTCGACAAAGAATTTGCCTCTGTGGGTAAGGTTTACTCAGAAAAAACAGGGGGAGAAGAACAAGAAGTTATACTTTTGAGAGATACAGGATCTAACCAGTTGCTGATAATAAGAGATGAGCGAATATGCACTCCTTCTGATCTGTTAACCATGAGTGTGGTAATTTGTGGGATAGATGGACAGAAATTTAGCTTTCCCCGATGTAAGATCAGGTTGGACTGCCAACTTAAGACTGGGGAAATTACAGTGGGAGTGATTGACAGGGTGTCAGTTCCAGGAATTCGGTTTGTTCTTGAAAATGATTTGGCAGGATCAAGGCTGGGAGTGACACACCTTGTTGTGGAGAAGCCCAAGGAAGACCAAGAAACTGAGGAGTTAAAACAGAAATATCCTGGTATTTTCCCTGACTGTGTGGTAACCAGATCTCCCTATCATAAGTCACAGCATGAAGCGAAATGTAAAGAGAAAGATGAAGGAGTTGAGGTTCAGTTAGCAGATACCATGTTTGACGTAATGGTGCAGGAAAAACCTGAACACGCAGAGCGTCAGACAGAAGTGTTTACTCCTGAAAGACTAAGAAACTTGCAACTGCAGGACAAGACGATAAAAGATATATATGTGAATGTGAACACTGAAAAGGAGGCAGAATATTCTGGAGGATTATTATCTGAAAGATAGAATCCTAAGGTGGAAATGGAGACCATGGCAGCTTAGTGCAGAGGAGAAATGGGCCGAAGTGCAGCATATTCTGTTGCCAGTAGCATACAGACAGGAGGCGCTATGAGTAGCACATGAACTACCTATAGGAGGTCACCTAGGGTTACGAAAGACTCAGGCTAAGGTTATAAAAAAGTTTTCTTGGCCTGGAATGCACAAGGACATGGTAACTTTTGCCGTATGTGTCATACATGCCAAATGGTAGGTAAGCCACAGGCGGTAATAAAAACAGCACCTTTATTGCCAATTCCAGCATTTGAAGAACCTTTCACAAGGGTTATAATTGATTGTGTAGGTCCCCTCCCAAGAACAAAAGTGGGAACCAGTACTTGTTAACCATAATGGATGTGTCTACCAGATTTCCGGAGGCAATTCCATTATGGAGTATCAAGGCAGAAAGGGTAGTAGAGGAGTTAGTAGCTATCTTCATACCGTATGGGCTACCCAGAGAGATTCAGTTGGACCAAAGGTCAAATTTTACTGCTTGACTGTTTAAGGAGGTTATGGATAGCTTAGGTATATAGCACTTTAAATCCAGTATATATCATCCTGAATCCCAGGGAGCTTTAGAAAGGTAGCATCAGACCTTGAAGACCACATTGAGAGCACACTGTCAGGACTACCAGAATGATTGTGATAAAGGTATCCCATTCATATTGTTTGCCATTAGAAATGCCCCAAATGAATCTACCCAGTTCACTTCCTTTGAGTTAATATTCAGTCATGAAGTGAGAGGCCCTTTGAAATTAAAGAGAAATTGACAGGACCAAGGTCGGAGATCTCACACTGAGATTATGCATTGGAGGTGAGGGAGAGATTAATAGAGTAGGTGAGTGAGCTGAACAGCATCTGAAGAGGGCATAGTGTAGAACTGAATTGAATTGAATTTATTGTCACGTGTACCGAGGCATAGTGAAAAGCTTTGTCTTACAGGCAGATCAGATAGTTAAGTAGCATAGATAGCAAATAATAGGTAAACAGCGGCAAAAACAAAAACACTGGTACAAGCGAATGTTAAGAGTTTGAGAGATCATTCAGTACACTTGAATCAGGTGGCAGATAAAAGCTCTGAGACTTGGACATTTTCCTGAGGGAATGATATGTAGTACTGTTACCAGTGATAGGAGATTCCTTCAAAGCCAGGTTTAGTGATCCCTATCAAACTGAGAAAAAGTTGAGTCAGGTGAACTATCTTGTAAAGATGCCAGATAGAAAAAAAATATTGAGTATGTCATGTGCACATGTTGAAACCGTATTATATTAGAGAGAAAGAACTGGAGAAACAGGTGTAAGTTACTGCCCCGCAAGATGAGGAATCAAATCCAGATGATACGGATTTTGATGTGCCTCAAAATAGATTAAAAAATGAAGAAGTCCTTGTGGAGTGGGATAGATTAGTAAGCTATCTGTCTCAGGAGCCAGAACACAGTTAAAAGATTTGTTACTGCTATGTAAGATATATGGAAGAATCAGATGGGGAGGATTAATGCTATTCTACATGAAGCAGATGTAGAGAATACTGCTCCAATGAAACAACACCCCTATTGGCTTAATCCTTTCAAAGCCAGACAGGTCCAGATGGAGGTAGAGGGCATGCTCGACAAGGACATCATCGAACCAAGCCAGAGCGAGTAGAGTTCGTCGATCATCTTAGTTCCCAAACTGCACAGGACTCAACGATTCTAAGTGGATTATCAGAAGGTCAATGCCGTTACAAAATCAGAATCATAGATTGGAGGACTGTATTGAGAAAGTAGGACAAGCCACTTACATCACCAAGTTAGACTTAATGGTGGTTACTGGCAGGTACCTTTATCAGAGATGGCGAAATAAATTTCAGCGTTTGTAACCCCAAATGGGCTATATCAGTTTAAAGTGATGTCGTTTGGAATGAAGAATACATCCGCCACATTCCAAAGACTCACAAACAAAGTTGTGGTTGGGTTAGCAAACTGTGCAGTGTATTTGGACTATATAGTGATCTTTAGTAAGTACTGGAAAGATCACATGGTACAGTTGGCAGAGCTCTTTGAACGACTACAAGAAGCAAAATTGGTAATAAACTTAAATAAAACTTAATTTGCGAAAGCAGACGTGATGTATTTGGGACATCACTTCAGTCATGGAAGGTTGACACACGGAACACAAAGGCAAAGGCCATCGAGGAATTTCCACGACCATCCTTGAAGAAAGAGCTGCTTCACTTCTGAGGACTCAGTGGATTCTATTGGAAGTTTGTTCCAAACTTCAGCAGTGTTGTGGCACCGTTACTGAAGAAGAACAAAGTTTTGGTGGACAGAACAATGCCAGGAGGCATTCGACCGTTTGAAATCAATATTAATCACCAAACCAGGTTTAGCTACATCAAACCTTTCAAAACCTTTTAAAGTTACTATTAACGCCATCACATTGGATTTGGAGCTGTACTCGTACAGGAAGATGAGAATGGGATTGAACTGCCAGTTGGTTACTTTTCGAAGAAGATCAACATCCGCCAGAGGAAATACTCCACAATCGAAAATGAACTGTTTAGTTTGGCACTGGCCTAACAACATTTTAATGTGTATATCACAAACAATGTGTCGGAGACGGTTGTGTACACGAAGCATAACCCACTTACATTTTTAGAATGCTTTAAAGGCAAGAATATGAGACTATTTTGTTGGAGTTTTACGTTAGACTTTTAATTTAAAAATCATACATGTTGCGGGTCATAAGAAAGTAATTACAGATGCATTACCAAGGATTTATCAAATATTTATTTAATGTTTACATATTTTATATGGGAAGAAGTTCAGGTGAACTTATACTAAAACTATCTGTATGTTAGAGTAATGCAACAAGGTCTGAACAATATCCAGGTTTGGGCTGACAAGTAGCAAGTAACATTCGTGCCACACAAATGCCAGCAATAACCATCGCCAATAAGAAACAATCTAATCACCACCCTTGGCGGTGTTACCATCACTAAATCTCTCACTGTCAACATCCTGGGGATTACAATTAACCAGAAATTCAAGTAGACTCTTTTTATAAATGCAATGACTACAAGAGCAGGTCAGAGGTTAAGGAATACTGCAGCAGGTAATTCATCTCCTGACCTGTCAGCCCAAACCTGTTCAGACCTTGTTGCATTTGAACATGGATCAGTGTTGTCATAAACTACTGAATTCAAAGATTTAAAGGTTTTAATGGCACCTTGACAGGTGCTGGAGGTGGCAGAGAGAGAGGGATGGTGCTGGTGGTTATGGATAGGTGGATGGGTGATGGCATATCGTACAGTGCCAGCTAAAAGGTGAGTGACTGAGTCAGTTGCTGGGGCCTGGTGAAGAGTGAGGTTGAAGTTTGGTCTTAAAGATAGGTTTGGTGTTCAAGTGTAATTTGAAGTTGATGGAATGTGTGTGTATGTTTGGTGGGGAGCGGGGAGGTCAACTTTATAATTAGGAAGAAGCTAGATCATGTTTTAATTGCTCTAACCTTTCAGTTAATTGTTCAAGTAAGTAAATTGGACCCCCCCCCACCGCATGTCTTTATCGTTTTGAAGTTCAACTCTTATCCTCCTCAGTCATTTATAATTTTTTAGAAGCTTCAAGTCAATGTCAAATTCTAAAGTTGTGTAGTGTTCAAAAGTCATCTTTAGCTCCCAGTGCTCAGTTCAGAGCTCCAAATCAAAACTAATATAATTACAATGAGGAAAATTCTGCAAGGGTTTTAACAACATGGAATTTCTTTCAGGAACCCATGCTGGCTCTCCTTAATTAACCTGCATTCACCCATGTAATAATTAATTTTGTTGTGAATTATTGTTATAAGAAGTTAAGGGTTCTTGTGGTGCAGTGGTGGTATCCCTTCCTCTAAACCAGGAGGCTTGAGTTCAGGTGCTACCTACTCCAGAGGTGTGTAACAATATTTCTGAAAAGGTTCAATAGAAAATATCTGTTAGTAGATCTTTCTGCGACACTTCAATTTAATATGATTGGTCTGTTGTTGCATGGCCTGTCCTTGCACTCTTTCTTAAATAAGGGTGTAACATTTACAATTCTCCACTTCTCTGACATTATTCCACATTTTAATGAAGGCTGAAAAATTATTGCCAGTGCAATTTGCACCTGCACTTTTCTCTGTGCTTGGATAGATCTCATCTGGTCCTATTGCTTTGTCAGTTTTAGGTACAGTTTATCCTGGGAGAAAGTAAGGACTGCAGATGTTGGAGACCAGAGTTGAAAAATGTGGTGCTGGAAAAACACAGCAGGTCAGGCAGCATTCAAGGAGCAGGAGAATCGACGTTTCGGGCGTAAGCCCTTCTTCAGTAACACCTGGGTAGAATTTTGGTAAGATGCAAAATATTAATTTAATACCTCGCCACTTCCTCTGGTGGCTCCTCCCATGCACGCACCACCCTCTGCATGGGGTGTTGCCCCTTGGGTCCCTTTTGAATTGTTCCCCTCTCACCTTGAACCTGTCCTCTCTACTTTTGGACTCCCCAACCCTGGGGAAAGGACTTTGACAATTTATCCTATCCATCATACTATGTTGACTATAAAGAACTTCAGAATATCTGGTGTTTGAGAGGCACCATTAAAGTTCCACTTTCAAGTTGTTGTGACTATCATTATTTTTATTTTATTTTTCTCATTTTTGGTTTAGAACTGTGAGTTGCAGTTGAGAATTAAACTTTGAACAGCAGCTAGTTAAAGAAAAAAAGGAAGGAACAAAAGATTGATGCGTGCTGTTGGAAACTGGCCTTGAAAAATAACTTAGGTTAAGGATTTCTCTTTGAACACTGTGGACAAACCAGCACTGAGATATTGTTATGCTTAGGGACTGGCAGCTGTTGAATGTTGAATTCATCAATCAAGGGAGGATTAGTATAAAAGCAAATTACTGCGGATGCTGGAATCTGAAACCAAAAGCGAAAATGCTGGAAAATCTCAGCAGGTCTGGTAGCATCTATAAGGAGAGAAAAGAGCTGATACTTTAAGTCCAACTGACTCTTTGTCAAAGCTAAAAAAAAGGGAGAAATAGGGAGATATTTATACTAGGTGGAGAGAAGGTGAGTCATGGCTCCAGAAGCAAAAGTAGCAATAAAGAGGTGATAATGACAGTGTATAGAGAGATTATAGGGAGATTAGGAGCTGTGTATGACCAAGGCTGAAGCCAGTGCTATGTGACAAAATATGTGGGGGGCGGGGGGGGGGCGGGAGGGGAGGGTGAAGCAGAGGCAAAATGGAAAACAGGGGAGAGGGGTAGCAAAGAGGGAAGAGGAGAGGAAAAAGGTGATGAGAGAGTGGGGAGCGAGAGAAAGAGAGACAATCAAGAAATTAGAGGTACAGAACAGTGAAAAAAATATTAAAAAATAAATAAAATAAATGAAATAAAATTACGGAGCAGAATGAAAACAGAGGGGTCGAGATGGGATAATCATCTTAAATTGTTGAATTCAATGTTGAGACCGGCAGGCTGTAACGTGCCTAGTTGGAAGATGAGATGCTGTTCCTCCAGTTTGCGTTGAGCTTCACTGGAACATTGCAGCAGGCCAAGGACAGCCATGTGGGCATGGGAGCAGGATTGTGTGTTAAAGTGGCAAGCCACGGGAAGGTCCAGGACCTGATTGCGTACAGACCGAAGAGTAGTAATTTCAGGATTAGTACCAGTGCCATGTGCTAGTGAGGTGAGGAACAGGGAGCGAGTGCAGCCAAAAACGTGGCTACAGGGTTGGTATAGTAAGGAGGCTGCAGATACATAGATCATTGGGGTACCTTCTGGGGAAGGTGAGACATCTATTCGAAGGCTGTGTTGCACTTAAACTGGAGGGGCACCAATGGCCTGGGCAGGAGATTTGCTAGAGCACTTTGGGAGGATTTATACCAGTTTGGAATGGGGATGGGAACCAGAGCTACACATCAGAGGAGAAGGCAGTTGTTGAACAGGCAGAAATAGAATGCAGAGACAGTCAGGAAGGATACACAGTTGATTGGGCAAAGGGATGGGTTAAATTGTGTCCAATTCAATACAAGGAGTGTCAGGAATAAGAGTAATGAACTTAGAGCATGGATCAGTACTTGGTGCTAAGATATTGTGGCCATAATGGAGACATGGATTTCACAGGGGCAGGAATGGTTGCTCAATATTCCAGGGTTTATATCTGTAAAAAGAACAGAGAGAGAGGTAAAAGAGGTAGGGGAGTAGCATTGTTAATTAGAGAGTGCATAACAGCTTATTGGGCGGGACGGTGGCACAGTGGTTAGCACTGCAGCCTCACAGCGCCAGAGACCCGGGTTCATTTCCCGCCTCAGGCGACTGACTGTGTGGAGTTTGCACATTCTCCCCGTGACTGCGTGGGTTTCCTCCGGGTGCTCCGGTTTCCTCCCACAATCCAAAAAAGTGCAGGTTAGGTGAATTGGCCACGCTAAATTGCCCGTAGTGTTAGGTAAGGGGTAAATGTAGGAGAATGGGTCTGGGTGGGTTACGCTTCGGCGGGTCGGTGTGGACTTATTGGGCCGAAGGCCTGTTTCCACACCGTAGGTAATCTAATCTGTAAAAGGAGGTTGTTGAGGATGGTTTGTCTACTCAGTCAGTATGGGTGAAAGTCAATAAAATGCAAGGATCAGTCGCTTTATTGAATGTTTTCTATAGGCCCCCAATAGCAGCAGAGCGATAGAAGAACTGTTTGGACAGCAGATCTTGGAAAGGTGCATATGTAACAGAGTTGTTGTTATGGGTGACTTCAACTTCCCCAATATGGATTGGAACCTCCTTAGTGAAGATAGTCTGGATGGAGCCTATTTTATTAGGTGTGTCCAGGAAGGATTCCTGACTCAAAATGTACATAGGCCAACTGGGGAGGGGGGGGGGGCCATATTGGATTTGGTGCTAGGCAACGAGCCAGGCCAGGTGTCAGATCTCTCAGTGGGAGAGCATTTCAGTGACAATGACCACAACTGCTTCACCTTTACCACAGCCATGGAGAGGGACAGCAACAGACAGTATGGGAAGGTATTTGATTGGGGGAGGGGAAATTATACTTCTATTAGACGGGAGGTTGTGGAGTATAAATTGGGAACAATTGCTGTACGGGAAATGCACAACAGAGATGTGGAGGCTGTCTAAGGAGCACTTGATGCGAGTGTTGGATAACTTTGTCCCACTAAGACAGGCAAGGAATAGTAAGGTGAAGGAGGCTTGGATGACAAGAAAAGAGAACCTTCTCATCAGGAGGAAGAAGGAAGCTTACTTAAAGTTGAGGATGCAAGAATGTGGGCACAGCTTTAGAGAATTACAGGGTAACTAGGAAAGAACTCAAAAATGGACTGAGGAGAGCGAGGAGGGGACATGAAAATGGCTTGGCGGGAAGGATTAGGGAAAACCCAAAGGCGTTCTACACTTACGTGAGGAATAAAAGAATGATCAGACAAAGGTTAGGGCCAATCAGGAATAGTGGAGGGAACTTGTGCCTGGAGTCTGAAGAGGTAGGTGAGGACCTAAGTGACTTTTTGCTTCAGTATTCAAAGACAGGGTCCTTGTTGATAATGAGAAAACCGAGGACCAGGTTAACAGGCTTGAACAGATTGACATTAAGAAAGTAGATGTGCTGGAAATTATGGGAAGCATCAAGATAGATAAGTTCCAGGGCCAGACCAGATATATCCAAGGTTACTACAGGAAGCGAGGAATGAGATTGCTGTGCCTCTGGCGATGACCTTTGAATCCTTACTCTCCATGGGAGTAGTACCGGATAATTGGAGGAAGGTGAATGTTATTCCTCTGTTCAAAAAAGGGAATAGAGAAATTTTTGGGAATTACACACCAGTCAGTCTTACGTCTGTTGTAAGCAAGGTACTGGAAAGGATACTGAGAGATAAGATGTTTGGCTATTTGGAAAAACATAGTTTGATTAAAGATAATCTGCGTGGCTTTGAGAGTGGCAGGTCATGCCTTATTGAGTTCTTTGAGGATGTGATGAGAGAAGTTGACGAAGTTCGAATGGTGGATGTGGTGTAGAGGATTTCAGTAAGGCATTTGATAAGGTTCCCCATGGTAGACTCTTTCAGAAAGTAAGGAGGTATGGGATACAGGGAAATTTGGCTGTCTGGTGATAGAATTGGCTGGCCAAAAGAAGACAATAATTGTATAAATGACTTGGATGAAGAAGTGGAAGGGTGGGTTAGTAACTTCGTACATGATACAAAGGTCACTGATGTTGTAGATAGTGTCAAGGGCTGTTGCAGGCTACAACAAGACATTGACAGGATGCAGAGCTGGGCTGAGAAGTGGCAGATGGAGTTCAACCTGGATAAATGTGAAGTGATTCATTTTGGAAGGTCAAATTTTAATGCTGAATATAGGGTTAATGACAGGATTCTTGGCAGTGTGGAGGAACAGCAGGACCTTGGGATCCACGTCCATTGATCCCTCAAAGTTGCCACCCAAGTTGATAAAATTTTTAAGAAGGCATATGTACTTTCATTAACAGGGGGATTAAATCTAAGAGCTGCAAGGTTTTGCTGCAGCTCTATAAAACCCTGGTTAGACCACACTTGGAATATTGTGTCAAGTTCTGGTCACCTCATTTTTGGAAGGATCTAGATACTTTAGAGAGGGCACAGAGTAGATTTACAAGGATGTTGCCTGGATTGGCTTGTCTTATGAAGAGAGGTTGAATGAGCTGGTGCTTTTCACACTGAAGAGAAGAAGGAAGAGAGGGGACTTGATAGAGGTGTACAAGGTAATGAGAGGCATAGATAGTGTAGAAAGCCAGAGACTTTT
Organism: Chiloscyllium plagiosum; assembly: GCF_037043375.1. Lineage (NCBI taxonomy): Eukaryota > Metazoa > Chordata > Chondrichthyes > Orectolobiformes > Hemiscylliidae > Chiloscyllium > Chiloscyllium plagiosum. Next base: position 28,618,211 of record NW_028270155.1, on the reverse strand, counting down.
CCCCAGAGCAGAAGTGGCTGTCATGAGGAGTCATAATTTTAAGGTGATTGGAGGAAGGTAAAGGGGTGATGTCAGAGCTAGATTCGTTACACAGGGAGTGGTGGGTGTGTGGAATGCACTGCCTCCGGTGGTAGTAGAGTCAGAGATATTAGGGACATTTAAGCGACTGCTGGACAAGCACATGGATGACAGTAAATTGAGAGGTGTGTAGGTTAGGTTGATCTTAGATTAAGATAAATGCTCGGCACAACATCGTGGGCTGAAAGGCCTGCACAGTCATGTACTATTCTATGTTCTAAGAAAGGAACATTTTTGGAGAGGAGGCAGAGTTGCTTTGGAAACTGCAGGACTGGGCTGTTTGGTTTAGCTCTCTACAGTTATTCGTTAGTTATTGACTTGTTGAATGTTCTGAGAAAAGAATACCAGCCTTTATGAAATCAGAAAAATGTCTCTGGAGCTCTGCAGAAGACTAGGATTTCAGAAATCAAGAGATACAATCCTACATGCCTGTAATACAACTCATCAGATTTCACAAAAGTCTCATTCATCATTGAAGCGGTTCTCGAAATAGCAACTTACGACTATTTTTAAATTATTGTTTACCTGTATTTTTGTCTGTTGGCATATGAATGAGGGTTTGTATTCAATGCTACTGAGAACTTTGCTGTAACTCCCAGTGTGTATGTGCATTATTTTTCTTCCTTAACCAGGTCATTGCTCCTGAAGATTGGATTTAAAAATTGACTGCGACATGGGAAGAAATGCTGCCATATGGTCTCCATTTGCAACTCAGGTGTAGATAGTGTGGGCCTCCCCTATCTAATCTCTCATTTTGTTCAGTTGCAGCAGGGTGACAACTCACCTGTTGTACCCTTCTGAGCTATAACTGTTTTCTGTAAGCAGGCTGCTGGAGCAGTACCAGTGGCTATGCAATATTGGCAAATAACTAGAGGCTACTAGAATTACAGCAACTTCAACAGTGACTCATATAGTATCTTTAGCAGAGTGCAAATTACCTCACATGACGATTATGAAACATAATATACCACCAAACCACATAAGGAGATATTAGGGAGAGAACCAAAAGCTTGTTCCTCCACTCCCAGCACTTACAACTCTCACTAAAAAGGTTGCAATTTCATAATTGTGCAACAGTGCAGCATAGGAGGCCATTCAGCCCATTAAATTTGCACAGATTCTTTCCAAGTCTGTCCCACTTCTTAGCTTTTACCCCCATATCCCTGCAACTGTTCTGCCCTTCACTTGTTTAGCTGATTCCTCTTTTGTAATCATATAATCCCTAGTGTGGAAGCAGACTACTCAGCAAGTCCATGCCTGCAAAGAGCATCCCACCCAGACCCACCCAATCCCTGTAACCCCACATTTCCCATGGCTAGACTGCCCATCCCTGAACATTATGGGACATTTTAGGATGGTCAATCCACCTAAGTGGAATGTCTTTGGACTGTGGGAGGAAACCAGAGCACCTGGAGGAAACCCATGCAGACATGGGGAGAACATGCAAACTCTACACAGACAGTCAACCAAGACTGGAATCAAATCCAGCTCCCCAGCACAGTGAGGCATCAGTGCTAACCACTGAGTTACTGTGCCATATCTGTTGTTGCTACTTGTAGCTGCTCCTGCCAAGAGTTGTGCTGACCTGGTATTCTGCATTCATCTGTCTTAATCCATCCTAACCCTGGAGCCCAGCTGCAGCTACTCTGTGACCTCTGCCACCCACCTACATTTGGGACAACTCTTCTTTCTGCTGCCCTGCACTGAGCCCGCGAGAGGAGGTCTCTAGTTATTATAAAGCAACTTTTTCCTGATGTATTAGTGTATAACTCCAGAGCAGGTGGGACTTGAACTCAGGCCCCCGACTCAGAGGCAGGGACACTACCACTGTAGCACAAGAACCCTAAAGGATACCTTTATAGCCTTACAGCTGCAATCAAAAGATTAAAAAACTGGCATTTTCTTATTGTCACTTTTAGAGTTACTTTTACAATTTCAAGCACATTCATTTTTGAAAAGATTTGTAGCTTGGGTTGTGAGTGAGGTCGTAGATTCGTTTGACTAGCTGATGTGTTTTTCTGCAGACGTTTCAGCGCCTCACTGGGTGGCATCGTCAGTGCGCCTCCAGTGAAGCATTGCTGATTTATCCAGATACAGAACCAAAAGCACCAAAAAACAGAGACACATAAATAACAGATGGTATGGACAGCCAACGTTTTGCCAGGGGCGCACTGGCTGTCTCATGTAGTGGGGTGGCAGGGCATCTGCGGAAGGACACATCAGTTTGGCAAATGAATCTACAACCTCACATATTCATTTGCCCACTGGTCTATATATGGTAATTTCAGCATCCGTCTTAACACTCACACTTCAAAGATCCACAGATCATTACATATTGTCGAGGTTTCTGAGGCACACAGGAAAATGGGCACAATGTAACATCCTATGAATTTTTCTCCTCCTTGAAAGTGGAGTTGCAGGTAGACAGGGTGGTGAAGTAGGTGTTTGGTATGCTTGCATTTATTGGTCAGTCCATTGAGCATAGGAGTTGGGAGGTCATGTTGCAGCTGTGTAGGACATTGGTTAGGCCACTTTTGGACTACTGCATTCAGTTCTGGCCTCCCTGCTACAAGAAAGATGCGTAAAACTTGAAAACTTTTAGAAACGATTTACAAGAATGTTGCCAGGGTTGGAAGGTTTTATCTATAGGGAGAAACTGGGGCTATTTTTCCTGGAGCATCAGAGGCTAAGAGGTGACCATTTAGATGTTAAATCATGAGAGGCATGGATAGGGTGAATAGTCAAGTTCTCTTCCCCAGGTGGGGGAATCCAAAGATAGAGGGCATAGGTTTAAGGTGAGCGGGGAAAGATTTGAAAAGGACCTGAGTGGCCACCTTTTCACACAGAGGGCAGTGCGTATATAGAATGAACTACTAGAGGGTGGAAGCTGGTGCAAATACAACATTTAAAAGGCATCTGGATGGGTGTATGAATAGGAAGGGATTACAAGGATCTGGTCAAATGCTGGCAAATGGGACTAGATGAATTTAGGATATCTGGTCGCATATTGCTGTACATCTCTATGACTCTATGACCTCAGGCGGGCAACGTGCTCCATATATGGATCCCTTTCTTGGTCCCTAATTGACCTCATTCATTTTACGATTTTTATATTCACTCATGGGATGTAGGTGTCAGTGGCTGGCCAGCATTTATTGGCAATCCTACTTGCCCTTAAAATGGTGGTAGCGAGCTGCCTTCTTAAGCTGCTGCAGTCCACATACTGTACATTCACTGACAATGCCCTTAGGGAGGGAATTCCAGGATTTTAGCCCAGTGATGCTGCAGAAATGGCCATATGTTGGACAGCCACCATAAACACAAAAGGGCTAAATAATCTTCTTCTGAACTGTAACAATTCTGCAGAGCTGTAACACTCAACCACTCTGGCAGCAACTGCAGAGAGAGGAAGAATTAACACTGAATTGAATGTGATGCTTCTTTAGAATTTCAACAGTAATGATTCCTGTTATACTTTCTGGTTCAAAGTAGTTCAAAATAATCACACTTCTAAATTCCAATACTGGAGATTAATTGAATGCATTTTTCAGATCAAACCATGTGCTATGGATGTTGTTAGTTCAATATTCAGTACTACACTGCAGTCCATATAATGAAGCACTCTATATACCTATGTTTACACATGCATGAACATTTAGTTCCTGAATAATATTAGACTACCAGTACATCCCTCTCTTTTGATGATGTTCTTGATGTTGTCTTGTTGTCATGGATCTTGGTAATGTTTGCAGACATTTGGCATGCTTGAAAGGTTGACATCCTTCTACCTGCACAGTGAGTTATGTTATTTCCTGCAAGTCAACTGGAGGACAACTGGAGGATGTACCGCACCTAGCAAAGTTATCTTGTATTTTCTGCTGTTGAATAGCTGTGCTAGCAAGTTTCTGCCAGCCTTGCATGATTAGATTAGATTACTTACAGATTAGATTAGGTTACTTACAGTGTGGAACTAGGCCCTTCGGCCCAACAAGTCCACACCGACCTGCCGAAGCACAACCCACCCATACCCCTACATTTACCCCTTCACCTAACACTACGGGCAATTTAGCATGGCCAATTCACCTGACCTGCACATCTTTGGACTGTGGGAGGAAACCGGAGCACCTGGAGGAAACCCACGCAGACACGGGGAGAATGTGCAAACTCCACACAGTCAATCGCCTGAGGCAGCAGTGCTAACCACTGTGCCACCATGCTGCCCACATGTTGCAGCTGTGAGGGACAACAAAGCATATTTAGGCCTTCCATTATCTCTTAGCATTTCACAAGAGTTCTCATGACATTCTGTATATTTCTTCCTTTAAAATTGTACATCTCTGGTAATGTGGTGACGACCAGTTGTTCAGCAAATTCATTAAAACTATCTGGAGGGGAACTGGGTACCTTTATCACATAATATCCTAATTTGTAATGCTGAGCTGATTGTTCTCAGTCCTAAAAGTTGTATATACCATCTGCAAGATGCACACAATTCACAATGGCTCTTTTGACAATATCTTCCTCACAACCTCTACAACCTAGGAAGATGAGGGCAGCAGATGCATGGAAACACCAACACCTGCAAGTTTTCCTTCAAGTGACACACTTCCTGACTTGGAATATATCACCATTCATTTGCTGTCACTTGGTTAAAATTCTGGAACTTACTCCCAAACAGCACTGCAGGTGCACTTGCACCAGATAGACTACAGATTTTCAAGAAAGCAGCTAAGCATTATCTTCTTCAGAGCAATAATAAATGGGAAATTCCAAAGCTAACCAGCAACATCCACATCCTGGAGGAGGAATACAAAATGTTGACATTTCTGAGAAAAGGGATTTTTTTTTTAGCATTTGCTGCTGGAAGAGGTCATTCTTGATTGTATGTGAATTAATCAACTGCTCCCACAGTATGACAAAATCTGGAGAGTATCTATTCCGATCATCTCTTTTTGCTGTGTACTATTCCACATTTCTGGTGTACATTTTATGTAGACACCATTCTTTCATTCACTGGAGATAGCTATTGACTACAAGCTGACCTGGCTCTGAACTTACACTTCTCTAACCCCATGTCACTTTCATATATTTTCAGAAGTTTGCGCTGTGTCATTTTGGTGTGATGATTCTGGATTCATCCAGAAGAACACTATCTTCTAGTGAGATGTCATCTCTGATTGACTAATACTACGACTTTTCATTAATTTGTGGGATGTGGGTGTCGCTGCAAGCTAACACAAATTGCTCTTCCTGAAATGTCCTGGAGAGCAATTAAGAGTTAACTACAGTGGTGTCAACTTGGAGTCACATGGATAAGACAGATAAGGATGGCAGATTTCTTGCCTTAAAGAACATTAGTGAACCAGATCGATTTTTACTATAAATCGATGATAGCTTCATGGTTGCCATTACTGAGATTTGCCTTCAATTCCAGATTTTTAAAACTGAATTATTTAAATCCTATCAGTTGTTATGGTAAGATTTGGATCCTTGCCCTCAGGGCATTAGATTAAAAATCCAAAGGTGGAGGCTAATAATACCATTGCACCACCATCATCCATTTCTCTTTACAAGCCAATCCTGGATCACATGCTGAGCTAGCAACAGGAACTAGATGCCTTTACTAGTCTCAACCAGCCTTTACTAGTCTCAACTCTAATTTGACGGTGTTACATTCACCAGCTGATTGATTGTTGTAGGTAGACTTTTCTTATCTCATGTTTTGACAGACAAAATTAGACATCTGCAAATACCATTGATTTGGAGGTGCTGGTATTGGACTGGAATGTACAAAGTGAAAAATCGAACAACACCAGGTTACAGTCCAACGGGTTTATTTGGAAGCACTAGCTTTCGGAGCACTGCTCCTCGATCAGGTTATGTGGAGCAAAGATCATAGGACACAGAATAAATAGCAAAAGTTTACAGTGTGATGTAACTGAAATTACATATTGAAAAGTTCCTGGATTGTTTGTTAAATCTCTCATCTTTTAGAATGGGCATGTTGGTTTCAGTTCTTTCATATGTTAATTCCAGAACTTCCTTAAAGTTAACGTTACATTCTCAAGTGAACTTTAACAATAGATGCCATGTTGGCCCAGACAACACACTGAAGGTGTGAGGCTGTCTGTGCCCCAATGTTCAGACTGATTTTAATCTAAAAAAGGGATTTACAAAATCTTACATGGATTCATGCAGTTTTTGAGCAAAATAAAATGTTATTCTGCAAGTATAAATTCACCCAACAAACATATATGTATGTGCATGTGGGTGGGCGCGTGCGTGCGGGGGAGTATGAGTGTCTGTGAGAGTGTGTGTATGTATGTGTGAGAGTGTGAATGCAAAGCGTTTGGATGCAAATGCTATCAGTTTTCCCTCACGTCCTTTTCTGGAAGCACCTACTTTTATGGTGGCAGGTTTATTTTCATTGTAGGATGACACTTTTGTCTCTTTGCATATGATTTCTTTCAGTTTGCTGAAACTCCTATCTTGTAACTGATTACTGGTTCTCAATATCTTCCCCCATCAGCTAAGTCTGCTACCTGTTCTAAGTTTTGATCCCCATAAAAACCAATAACATCTACAAACATGAACATCCAGTTAATAGCTGAAAAGGATGACATAACAAAAATTCAGGATTTAAAAATTTTAATGCAATAAATGTCAAAAGCACTACTAATGAAACACTATTTTTGTTGAGAATTTATATTTTAACCTAAAGACCTGAATACCGCACTATTCTCAGTCAACTGAAAATAAACACTTCACCAGGTATATATTACATGGGTTTTCACATACATATTCAATGTTTTTCCACAATTAATCACATAGATTTTTAGCTTTTATGGATTTTTCCTGCTCTTTCTTAATCTAGTAACTGACAATCTTAGAATGCTCTTTCACTGCGACATATCCTTTTCCTTCCTCAAAACAAAACTAGATCATTCTTTCAGCCTTGTTTTACTAGCCTGTAAATTTGATCTTTTCAAATCAGAATGCAAGCTTCCACCTGCATGGCAAATCAAAGAAGTTTCTTTCCCACCGTAAGTGATCCCTCTCTCAGATCCGGAGAGACTTCAGAAAATGTCATATGGCTCCCTTCATTTTTCCCTGAATCTAAAGACATAGTTCCAAAGGTTATGTTTTGGAAATGCCAATGTTGGACTGCGGTGTACAAAGTTAAAAATCACACAACACCAGGCTATAGTCCAATAGGTTTAATTGGAAGCATACTAGCTTTCGGAGCATCGCTCTGAAAGTGGAGTCCTCCACCATCACCTGATGAAGAAGCGACGTTCTGAAAGCTAGTGTGCTTCCAATTAAAGCTGTTGGACTATAACCTGGTGTTGTGTGATTTTTAACCTTGTTCCAAAGGTTATTATCCTTTCAAGCCTCAATTGTAACATTAAACATGAGGTAGAAAGAATTCATGTATTGGATCAAACAAAGGAAATTTCACTGCTCTTTCTGATATCTTGGAACTTCCATTTCAGAGACAGCTGACATTTCCAGAACTCATTCATCAAGTATGCACACTATTCCAAACCACTGGCATTCTGCCACTTTCACAATGCATGTAGTTAAATCCCAGCTCTCCTTGTTCTCTCCACACCTTAATTGAGATGTTTATTATAATCTTTTGCATCTACTCCTTGGATCTGGACATCTATTCACATGTATATGAATATTCAATTATGTTGATTCCTCTTTTCATGTGAAGTACACCCTGGGTTAAAGGCCAACAAGTAGATGTGGACACTTGTATCACCTAAAGGATGCGTTGAATACTATTGACAGTGAAGGTCCCATGTCAAGGTTCATATTCTAGTATCGATATCTGGTATCAAGTTGCAAAGACTTCTGCTGTTCCTGTTTATTTGTTGATTAAGATATTTATTATCCAGGAAAATTCATAACTTTTCAGCCATCTGGCATTTCTCACCATAATGGAATTTACCCAATTTGTACACTCTTTGACTCTGGCATTTGCTTTTCTTCAAAAGAAATGCTGCACTTCACAACTGTTCAATTCCTGAATAGCAGGACCATCTGTTTTAGTGATGTAAAACATCGAGTTAACATATTTTCCTGAGCATATCCTCTGTTTCGATCTGTTCGTAACTGTAGAGGCTCAGTTCAACTAAAAGCCATCAGAATGACATTGCTCAGTTTCAGATCATCTTTGACTGACACCTATTTGCTTTCAAATCTTCATGACAGACTTTCTAGTTTAGCCGAGCAGCATCCAATGCAGGTCAGTGAACACAGTGAAGAATGAACAGAAAAGACTTTGTGTGAGGTAAAGCACATGTAACAATGTTTTGGATAACCTCCTGTTTACAGGGAGTAAAATGTGAAATAGGCCAGGAGTGCACTCAAATTGTCAAATTAAACACTAGCAAAGGCTGAGAGTTTCAGCAGTAAACATGCTGAGGCAGGGACACTCTTGCACAATGTTACATAGCTGGAAGTAGACCATCTGAGTAATGGTGAAGAAGCTCATCTCAGAGTTAAATATAACACTGAGCTTGCAAACAGCCTGGTTTACCATGAAGCAGTTGCCAAAGAGGAGGCTGGAGTTGATGGCAAAGGACCACAGTTTACAACAAGGACTGAAACCAGTGGCTTGGGTCTTACCAATAATTAATTGATGGAAATCTAGCTTGTCCAGTACCGGACATTAGATAAGCAATATGACAATGGTTATGATCTCGGTAAGAACCAATAGCATGTGTTTTTTTAAAACAATCTGAAAAGCCAGATATTCACGAAATGAATGAAGCAACAAGGTTCACAGCTTAAATCAAAAGGATTGGACAACACAAAAATCAAATAAATAAAGTGATTAACAATACTCTTTCTTAAATAGAAAGTTATACAAAGATTAGATTAATTACTTACAGCGTGGAAACAGGCCCAACAAGTCCACACCAACCCGCTGAAGCGCAACCCACCCAGACCCATTTCCCTACATTTATCCCTGCACCTAACACTACGGGCAATTTAGCATGGCCAATTCACCTAACCTGCACATTTTTGGACTGTGGGAGGAAACTGGAGCACCCAGAAATCCACGCAGGCACGGGGAGAATGTGCAAACTCCACACAGTCAGTCACCTGAGGTGGGAATTGAACCCGGGTCTCTGGCGCTGTGAGGCAGCAGTGCTAACCACTGTGCCACCGTGCCACCCACAAGATGCTAGAAGTACAATGAATACAGCTACTTATTTGCTACATGAAACTTCACTTTAATTCATTCGACACCCATTTGGCTTAAATCTCCAAAATTCAAGTCAGATATTTATCAAAAATTGGAAGAGTAATAATGATTTGTTAAGATTTGAATTGTCTTGGGCCTTCTATTTACTTCTGGGAAGGGTTTCCTGGTAAACTTCCTCCAACCCGTTCAATGGTTGCAGTTCCAGTTCAGTACAGGTATTGCAAATGTCTTAAGCGAGCCACCTCAGGTCTGAACCCTTCTGGTTTGAATATTCTTTGACTCTGGAGATTGGTACACAAACCTCTCTCTCTCTCTTCTCAACTTGTTTATTCAAGAGGTTCAACTCACTGACGGAAGTCATTCACAGCCTCATGCTCTTTTACCAGTATATGGAACTTCAATGAAATGCTGCTGGAAAGAAGTGTTCACTGTTTTGTCCCAAGATTAATCGAACTATAACTCTGCTCAAGATCACAGCCACACCTAGGGACTACTTAACCACATGTCCTACTCCAGAATTAATATTTTATTGGTACTTCTTTTGCTATTTACCACCCAAGTAGCTCAGTAACATGATAATTTACTAGACTGATTTTTTTTTACATCATTGTTGGAGAAATCCTTTTTTAAAGGAATTATCATCCCATCATTAAAATATTGATCCAGAATGGAGTACTTAAGAAAGCGACTTGAAGCATTCATTGTATCTGTCTCTAGAAGATGCTGCCAGACCCGCTAAGTTTCCCCAGCGATCTGTTTTTATTTCAGATTTCCAGCTTCCACTGTACTTTGCTTTTATAACACTAGACCACTCCTTTTCAGAAAACATGGACCTTCATAAAGCACACAACGTTGCGATAATGGAGAGGTTGAGCAGCGCGCTGGTGCGTAACGTGTACATTGATCCCAGCTTTGAGTCTCTCCACATATCAGCATCAGTCCAGTAAAATACTCCTACACCCTCCTTAAATCTTGAGTATTCTTCCTAAATTGTGTTGTGCAGGATTAAATCCAATTCTCCAAACAAGGCCAAACTAGTATTTTATAAAGATTTTACATAATTTCCTTCCTTCTGGACCATAATCCTCTGTCCATAAAGCACAATCACATGTTCATTTAATAAAGTCTCCTTCGCAATATGTAATAACATCTTCCAAAATTTGAGAGATCCACCGAGGTCTCTTTGTTCCTCATCACTCTTTAAAACTGTACTATTTAATTAATGTTCCTTTCATCCATCTTCTGATCAAAAATGTCAGAAGCTACATTTTTGCGCCAAACTAATTAATCTGCGATGTGCCTGCCAGTCAGGAGCTGAATTGTCCTAACAGAAACCACTAGTGTCAGTGTGCAAGTTATCACAGTGCAATGAAGTGGCATGTGCACAGGCAAAAATACCTTCCATTTCAACAATCACAAGAAAGCTCATGGGGTGGTCATCAGCTGGGTTTGTCCTTTTTTGTAGACAGGCCATAGTTGAATAATTTTCCATATTGTTGAGTCGATGCAATTGTTGAAGCTATACTAGAAAAGTTTGGCTAGGAGTGCAACTATTTATGTAGCAGTCTTCAAATGTAGTCAGGTTCATAATCTTTGCTACTCTGCTCAGTACTATTTTTATTCATTCATGAGATGAGGGCATTTCCAGCTAGGCCAGCATTTATTGCCCACCTCTAATTGCCCAGAGGGCAATTAAGAGTCAACCACACTGGGTCTGGAGTCACATATAGGCCAGATAAGGTAAGGTTGGCATTTAGAATCATAGAGTTTCTACAGTGTGGAAGCAGGCCATTCTGCCCATCGAGTCCACACCAACCCTCTGAAGACCATCCCACAGAGATACAACCTGTTCCTGTAACTCTGCATTTCTCATGGCTAATCCACTTAGCCTGCACATCCGTGGACACATGGGCAATTTAGCACAGCCAATTCCCTTCCCTAAAAGGTTATTAGTGAAGCAGATGGATTTCTCCAATAATTGAGAACAGATTCATGGTTATCATTAGAGTCTTAATTCCAGATTTTTTTATTTTTAGTATGAATTCCACCATCTGCCATGGTGGGATTCCACTACATTTTCAAGCTTTATGGAATCAATGAAGTAATTGTATTTTGAAATTATGAAATTAAGCCAGGTCATCAAATATATCAAAAAGAGCAGCGAACATAATACAGAAACCCAAGGAATATTATTGTTTACCTCCCTCTAGTCTGAAAATCAATCAATCATTCAGGACTCAATGCTGTCTGTGCTTAGCCAATTCCTGTTCATACGGTCTCTGTCCCTTTAATCTCATGGACTTTAATTTTGCAAGCAAGTCTATTGTCTTCTGCTATACTTTTCTACAATTTTCAATGATACTATACAGTACATGGTAATATGCGTTTTGAAAATCCACATAAATCAACCAACACAGTTAAAAATCACACAACACCAGGTTATGATCTAACAGGTTTATATGGAAGCACTAGCTTTTGGAGTGCCACTCCTTCATCAGGCTGTTGGACTATAGCCAACAGGTTTTTAACTTTGTCCACCCCAGTCCAATACCGGCACTTCCAAGTCATATAAACCAACATGGTTCTCCCCAACTATCTCTGTTACACATGACCATAAGATTTAGGAGCGGAATTCAGACTTTCAGCTCATCAAGTCTGCTCTGCCATTCAATCATGGCAGATATGATTATCAACGAGGTAAAAACAATGACTGCAGATGCTGGAAACCAGATTCTGGATCAGTGGTGCTGGAAGAGCACAGCAATTCAGGCAGCATCCGACGAGCAGCAAAATCGACATTTCGTGCAAAAGCCCTTCATCAGGAATAAAGGCAGAGAGCCTGAAGCGTGGAGAGATAAGCTAGAGGAGGGTGGGGGTGGGGAGAAAGTAGCATAGAGTACAATAGGTGAGTGGGGGAGGAGATGAAGGTGATAGGTCAGGGAGGAGAGGGTGGAGTGGATAGGTGGAAAAGGAGCTAGGCAGGTCGGACAAGTCCGGACAGGTCAAGCGGACAGTGCGGGCTGGAAGTTTGAAACTAGGATGAGGTGGGGGAAGGGGAAATGAGGAAGCTATTGAAGTCCACATTGATGCCCTGGGGTTGAAGTGTTCCAAGGCGGAAGATGAGGCGTTCTTCCTCCAGGCGTCTGGTGGTGAGGGAGCGGCGGTGAAGGAGGCCCAGGACCTCCATGTCCTCGGCAGAGCGGGAGGGAGAGTTGAAATGTTGGGCCACGAGGCAGTTTGGTTGATTGGTGCGGGTGTCTCGGAGATGTTCCCTAAAGCGCTCGGAACACTTCAACCCCAGGGCATCAATGTGGACTTCAACAGCTTCCTCATTTCCCCTTCCCCCACCTCATCCTAGTTTCAAACTTCCAGCCCGCACTGTCCCCTTGACCTGTCCGGACATGTCCGACCTGCCTAGCTCCTTTTCCACCTATCCACTCCACCCTCTCCTCCCTGACCTATCACCTTCATCTCCTCCCCCACTCACCTATTGTACTGTGCTCTTCCAGCACCACTGATCCAGAACGAGATATGATTATCAAACCCATTCCCTTCCCTTCTCCTCATAACCATTGATCCCCCTACTAATCAAGAGGCTATCTATTACTGTTTTTAAGACACTCAATGACTTGGACTCTACACACTTGTGTGGCATTGAGTTCCACAGATTTATCACCCTCTTCTGAAGAAATTCCTCTTCATCTCAGTTCTAAAATATTGTCCCTCACTCTGATGCCAAGCCCTTGGATTCTAATTTCTCCTGCTTGTGGAAACCCATCATCAACACATTCCCCACATCTATCCAACTCTCTCTGTATTCTGTAAGATTCAATGAGATCTCCACTCATCCTACTAAACTCCAAACATAAACCCAGAGTCCAGATAATGTCCAATTAGTCAAACACAATTTGCCTTTAGCTTACCTGTACCTCTTTTCATTTTTTATCCCATACTTCCTAAAATGCCAAATAACTTTGTCTTTGACAACTGACTCTCAAAGGTTCCCCATAATGGATATTATGCTGATTGGTCTACAAGATATAGGAGCAGATGATCATTCAGCCCATCCAGTCTGCTCGACCATTCAATTAGATCATGGTTGATCTGATAACCTTCAATTCAACTTCCAGCTGCCAGATTTCTCCCTCGCCACTTTTTGAACAGGAGTGTAACAAGTGGTCTTTTGCAATATTCTGACACTTGTACAAAGACGGCAAAAGAAAAAAAATTAATGCAGCTTTATAATCAGGATAAAAGTTAATGGCAGTTTCTGGGGCCTTGAAGCATCATTGTACTATATTATAATCAGTAGCTGAATAGAGTCCACAGTTTCTGTAAGATTCTCTATGTGTTAAGGGGTACTGGTAGGATTTGACAAAGTGGAGGTCAATTCTTTCTCTTTTTCTCCTTCACACCAATCCCATCCTTAAATTCAAAGGTGTTCATACTAAAACACAGGTTACTGCCTGCAATTAAGAAAATCACTGGCCTGAAAACTACCTCCCAGCAGTCATTTTCCTTTCACTTTTCATACGTAGTATGTGAGACAGAAAAAGCACATGCTTATAACAGATTTCATAACTAGGCTTTCCTGAAACAGGTTGCTAGCCTGTTGCTTGAGGCTTTAACTTGAGAGGTGCCACTCCCCATCAAGCCTGGCTGACCAGGAATCTTTCCCAACCTTTCCACCAGCTATAGGCCCATTGGAAGGAAGGACAGATTGACAAATCAACTTCTTAATTATGTCATGAACAGACCTTCCACAGCCATCAGGTCTTGGAGTAGAACTGCAGCACTCTGAGGCAGGGAGACAAAAGTGAGGACTGCAAATGCTGGAGATTAGAGTGAAGAGAGTGGTGCTGGAAAAGTACAGCAGATCAGGCAGCATTCAAGGAGCAGGAGAGTCAACGTTTTGTGCAAAATACCCTTCGTCAGGAATGAGGCCAACTCCATGTCACACAAATTCGCTATTACATTACCACTATCACCACACCACCCATTGCAAGGAACAACATTACACAAGTAATAAAATGTCTGTGCACTAACATTCTGCCTCACCTGGGTCATGTAAATATGATTTTACCAATGGCTGGAATACCTTAAAACACAGTTACTACACATATATTGAATATTTGTTCAAAATTTAACAACAAAAGACACTTACAAGTAGAAATTGATTTTGCACCATAAAAAGAATTAAGTAACAAATCATTAGATGCAAGTCAAACTGAATATAATTTGCTCCTTCAGGGTTTCATCACTCGATAGCTATTCAGAAATATGGCAGTGTGTGAATAGGACAAATCAGTGACCCATATACTGCTTTCTTCTTTACCCCAATAGACCAATATACAAAAACTTAGACATTTTCATTATGAAATTTGTTAGCTTTTCCTGAACAAGTAGCAATTTGAAAAATTAAATGTTAGCAATTATTTTCTTAAAAATAATTGAGCTATTGTACAGGATGATGTAACTACATATTAAGTACAAATGAAATCCTGCCTTCGCACATTACTCTGTAACTTTGCAATTTTTCCTGAAAGCCAAGGGCAGAGTTGTATTCATTTTCAGGCCCATTTCCTCAAATGATTAGGTGATCAATCAATCCAGCCATCAATCTTTGTAGGCAGCCAGGATTATCTATCCATCTTTCATACACTGCAACATTGAGATCAGATCAGGTATCAAAACTAATGGGAACACCATGTTAAGGCACTTAAATAGCTCAAGGTATATTTCAGTTGTCTCTGTAAAAAACAGGGAAATAAACTCATCCATCTTCTAAAATAATTCATAATTTAACCTTTTTCAGAAAGTCTTAATGCAACTTGAGACTCAATAATTCTAATGCCAATCGATTAGGTTTTTAAAATGCATTCTAAAATATTTTATATGTAGGCAAATGCTACTGCAAGGAGTGCAATATAGGCTTAAACATATTATGTGGCTGAATAGCTTAACTGTTTGGTTCACTTTTTTCATTCCCGCTCTCCCAATGTTGCAGATAAATGATATACCAGTGGAATTCACAAGAATTTATATCTGGCCTACCGTAATTACAATAGATCAAAGAAAAGGTTTTGGCGATGCATTTACCTCAGGAAACATACTTCCAGTTAACTGAAATAAAACTAGTTATTTGCAACGTATCTCTGCAGCATCATCTGGCAGTTAGCAGTGCATTTCTCTGCAAATAATTTTAATATATAGGACCAATTTCCAAATATATAGGACCAATAGCCAAAGAAGCATAACTGCACAAAATATAACACAAACACCGTCAGTTGCGTCAGTACAACAAAAATCACCATTTGGCAAACTCATTGTTTTGGTTTCAAATTCTGAGTCGATTATTGGTCTTTACTTAGAGTTGACACTCAAACTAACTGCACAGTGAGTCATCAAGGTGGAAAGAAATCATACCATTGGCCAGCTGACAATGACCATGGGCAGCTGTCAGACAATGTGTGTGACTTCAGAACTGTGCAGCCCCAAATCTTTTTGAGACTAACACTTTTTTTAAAGAGTCATGATTCGGAGATGCCGGTGTTGGACTGGGGTGTACAAAGTTAAAAATCACACAACACCATGTTATAGTCCAACAGGTTTAATTGGAAGCACACTAGCTTTCAGAGCGACGCTCCTTCGTCAGGTCACCTGATGAAGGAGCGTCGCTCCGAAAGCTAGTGCGCTTCCAATTAAACCTGTTGCACTATAACCTGGTGTTGTGTGATTTTTAACTTTTTTAAAAATTTGTGCACCTATTTCAAAACCTAATTGCAACATTACGCAGTATAACTTCATAATCTTGAAAGAGCACTTGAACAGCCACATTAAAGCAGATGTTGCTGAAGGCCAGCAAATAGTAACTTCATATTGAAACATTCTGAAGATGTTGAAATTGAACTGATCTGTGATTTAGACTATATTTCTGAAGATCCAAACTTACACTTGCCTAAGATATTTGACCACATTGTCTTTTGGGCAAGTCTTAAGATTTGTAAACTAAGAGCAATGTGTCGACCTGACATGGACATATCAACATCAACAGTACAAACACCCTCATTTTGAAGATCGGTAGCCACATTATTTATTTAAAATGCAAATAATACAAAATGACTCCAGGAGCAGAACAAGCTATTCAGCTCAATTTAACTAAGGTTCCAATGTCGGGTGCAGATTTAAAGAACCTAATAAATTTTTATCCAAGTAGAAGGAAAAGCAAATAATTTAAACCCATCCTTCAAAGTATGTATTCTATTTTGATTAGATCATTACCTTGCATTTCCTGAAGTGTAAAAATGCACCAAGAATGGAACATTTAAAAATATTTTACAAACCATTTTTAATTAAGATTAAAGTAATTTTATGAATGTATTGAGGTCAATATTACATGAGACCCTGCACTGAAAATAACTAACATATATACTCATGTATAGGACAAGCTTTGAAAACTGTTTAAGCTGAAATTAGGGGGTCACCTTCTACATGGAGGTATTTGAGGGGATGAAACTCATGCTTGGACAAACAAGTCAAAAATGGACAAACAAGAGCCAGGTCTGTATAAAATAAAACAACAAAAGGAAAAAGGATTATGGCTGAAAATGTGTTGCTGGAAAAGCGCAGCAGGTCAGGCAGCATCCAAGGAACAGGAGAATCAACGTTTCGGGCATAAGCCCTTCTTCAGGATTCCTGTTCTTTGGATGCTGCCTGACCTGCTGCGCTTTTCCAGCAAAACATTTTCAGCTCTGATCTCCAGCATCTGCAGCCCTCACTTTCTCTCAAAGAAAAAGGATTATGACCAATATTGAATATATATCAACAAAATAACTGTGTCCATTCTGCCTGCTACAATACAACAGTACTATCATACCGTATTCCACTTACCAGTTCCGTAAAGTGCATGTAGGTGTACAAACACATATGTACTAGAGATAATAGGCATACCAGCGGGTGGTCAGACCATCTACCGGGGGTACTTGTGCAATACACAATTCACGAAATAAAACCAGAGGAGCAGTTAAAAAAAAGTGTTTGATAGTATTTTATTAATAAAAGACCATATCAAACTGTTAAGAATATATGATAAACATTTTACATCAAAAAACTGATACCGGTATTCACAGCAAAAAACTTTTCTCACAGTAAATCACAAATATTATGGGATATCTGCTTAAAACAAAAGTTACCAGTACATGCAAAAGTCCATTAGAACCCCTCAAAATTACTGTCCTCATTAGCTGCACCACTGAATAATTCATTCCAGCTATCTGGGTCAAGCATATCATTGTATGGATCATCTTCATCTGCACTCTCAAGGGGATCATCAATTGATTTGTCATCACTGCTATCTGACCATAAATGGCCATCCTCTATACCAACTAAAGCATTTGAAATTCCACATTTTTTGAAGGCTTTCAGAATGATTTCAGTTTTCATCTCCTTCTAGAATTCAACAATCCACTCGCATACAGTTGCAAGTAATGGAGCACACATGTTGCCAACCTTTGTGAAACCTTTCTTTTCTCCCTTCTTGCATCCAAGTGTCCCATTTCTTCTGTACTAAGTCCATAAAAGGTTTGTTGATGCTAACATACAGTAGCTGCACCATGCTCGTAAGGCCTCCAGGAATCATTGCAATGTCAGTATTGTTAGCTTGAAGTTCACTGATAACATTTTTCATTCTGTGTGATCTGAACAGGAGTCAAGATTAGTGTGGTGTTGGAAAAGCACAGCAGGTCAGGCAGCATCTGAGGAGCAGGAAAATCGACGTTTCATGCTGGAGCCCTTTATCAGGATCAGCAAGCGTTTTTCCTTTCTAAATCCACCTGGTTGCATATTCCAGACCTCCCTAATCCAAGTCTTGCAGCCACCTTCAACCATCCACCCTTTTTTATGGATGAGGACAGCAATGCCTTTCAGAAATTTCTGTTTGGGCAGAGTTTTCTGCTTAAAAATCACTATAAACTATAACTTTGTTCCATCTGCCATACAACCAAGTACTACAGTGTATCGACTCCTTTCATGGCCAGTTGTCTTAACTAAAACTGTTTTTGCTCCAATCTGGTCCACAGTTCTGTTGCCTGGCATATTAAAGTTCATGGGGGTTTCGTCCATATTGCCGATGCATGAGAGCCTGTGCTCGTTTTTCTTCTGATTTCTAATTACAAAGCGATGGAACCCAATTAACTTGTCATTAAGTTCCACTGGCAGATGTTGGGCAACCTTGGTTTTCTGTTTAAGCACTAAATCATACCTTTTCATAAACCTACTGTACCATCCACCAGTGGCTTTGAAATCCATCTTTTTTTGCTTCATTTTTGCCACTTATTTTTATACATTGTCAAGACATAATGCTTGAATTCTGATGACATTGGATTACTCAGTCAGCAATCTTTTCTTCTAGTTGTGGCCACTTGTTCAGCTTTCCTTGGCTGGCGTATTTCTGTTTTAGCATAGCCTTTAACGGTGTGTTTTTTTTCCCTCCAATCTTGAACAAGTTTTTCAGAAGCACAGAATTCTCTTGCAGCTAAACTATTGTTGTTCTTCTCTGCAATTTCAATAACTTTTAGTTTAAACTGTGCTGTATACCTATTCCTTCGTGATGCCATTTTGTCAGAAAAATAAGTTCAGAGCACAACTGAGGCAACAGCAAGAAGACAAGGTTGAGGGCTGCCATAAGGTACCATAGATACTTGCATGCACAGGTCAAATATATGTAAATATGGCATAAATATATACAGTACATATATAATTATCAACATTCAATTTAACAATTTGAAAATTGTCCTGTGCAAGTATATACTGGTGCGCGTAACATGTGATGATGCGGGTATTGCATTTGAAACAAAAATATGCAAATCATGCCTTTTAAGGCGGCGTATATGGTCAGGAAGAGACCCCTGAAAACTGGGGTTGACTTATACATGAGGCATATGAAAAACACTAGATTTCTGGCCAAAACTAAGAGGTTTATTTATACAGGTGGTCGACTTATACATGAGTATATACGGTAGTTGAATGGTATCCACTTACATTCCCATAGTGGATGCCATCCATGTGCATATCCAAGTAAAATAATTAGAATCATTCCTGTTTTAAACAGGTTATTAAAATAAAATTACGTATTGTTTATCCAAATACTTGCAAATTCTGTCATAATTGATAATGTTGTAGGTGCACAGTTAGCTATGTTCTCATTCCAGACATGCTCAATGATCTCCACTAAGTACTTTTACTACAGTAAAAGTAAATAAACCAAAAACCCTGAATTGACAAATATACTAGCCTGATTTTATACTCTTAAACAAGCTATCACCAGTGTGTTAATACTTATAGACATTAGTTCAAAAGGGTTCACTCAGGGATTTTAAATATTTCTCTCTGGTGTGAAACATGTCAGTGTAAAATCTTTATTCACTTCCTAAATACACTGTTATTGCTTCAGTACAAATTCATGAACCAGTAGATAATATTGATCAGCTGTCACTACAACACAGGCTGAAAACTTTAAATGTAAATATTGATAGGACAACCAGTAGTACTTTAAATCATTGTTAGACTTTGTTATGTCCTTAATGGAGTATGTAACTAATTTTCCTTTTTCAGCTTGATATTTTATTTTTTGAATAAGAAGTCAAGAATGGCAGTTCACAAGCAAAGATGCCTTCACATGCCAACATCAATCAACTTGTTCATTTTCACATAACTGAAATGTATTTCAAGGATACAATATATTACTATGAGCTTGTACTTTAAATGCATTTCACTATGATAGCTTTTTATTTCACAGATACCAGCCCCAGTTTGTTTGTTACAAGTTCAGATAAAGTCCACCGATTAGTGAAGTACTCGTTCAAACATGCCTATCGCCTGAAATCCCAATTACAGTTACAACAGTGCTTAAGTATGTGCCAGTAGTAAGGAAGAAACTCAAACTATTTCATGAAACCAATCTGTACTCAAATAAGCAACAGAAATCAATTAAGTATCTAAACATTAGTGATGGTCAATGACAACTTTGAACTGGTGCACTATTATGATGTCCAAATTAGATTTTCCATTAATGAGGCGTATATTGTTCATGTCTTTTGCTATTAAAATAAAAATTGAGCAGATATTAATAATCTTCCCTGCAAAAGCACAGAGAACCTAATAGACAAAAGTATGTAGTGTAATTCTTTAATTTTCTAATATTTATTATTCAATCCATTGAATTCCCTATGCTGTCCAGACTACTGTGTAGTTACTAACAGATGTCTACAGCTTTTCAGTAGAGAGGTGATCACACCACAGATGTGCTAGTCAAATGTCAAAGTCTCGTGTCAATGAGCAGTTTGATATGTTAGGTGAGTGAACATAATAGGCAGCACTCACAGCATACCACACTGGCAATGGTGTTTGATTCAAGTAACCACATTGTGGTGGCTTAGAGAGCCTAGAAAAACAGAAGCACAATGTCAATGTCAAAGAAACTCACATTTTTAAATCCAATCAAATGGTGTAAGCCAATTGTCCAGACTCATCTTTTAACTTGTTCATATAATGGGAGCATCATTGCTTCAGCCAGCATTGGAATAAGTGTTGGTGAGCTGCCATCTTGAGTTGCTTCAGTCCTTGGGGTGCAGTGCTGTTAACAACCTGCTGCAACATCTTGACCCAGTAACAGTGAAGGAATGGTGATATAGTTCCAGGTCATGTCATGGAGTTGCTTGGAGGAGAATCTGCACATGGTGGTGCTCCCGTAAGTCAGCTGTCCTTGCCTCTCTAGGTGGCTGCATTGTGGATT
Organism: Chiloscyllium plagiosum; assembly: GCF_037043375.1. Lineage (NCBI taxonomy): Eukaryota > Metazoa > Chordata > Chondrichthyes > Orectolobiformes > Hemiscylliidae > Chiloscyllium > Chiloscyllium plagiosum. The sequence goes on along the minus strand of NW_028270155.1, from coordinate 28,597,122 downwards.
TGGAAGGTACTGACTAAGGAGTCATCCAAGGACCTTTGCTGAAATCTTCCAATGAATCTTACAGAATGTACACGTTGGTGCTTCTATGCAACAGTGGTGACGGGAGTGAGTGTTAAAAAGGTGGTAGGTCATGGTTTCCCCCGATAAGTCAATCTTGAATCTGAATCAGAATATAACATTCCTGTGTCCTGATACTACCACCCACTTAATAGATTTTGATCATATTCCCTACTACTGATGCCAGCCTATATTCCTGGTCAATTCCATTTCTCCCTTCTCAAATAGTAATGTTAATCTTTGCTACTTTTAATTTCATGGGGATTATTCTTGAATCTGGAAAACTCTAGAAGTCAAAATCAACATTGATATCTCTTTCAAAGCCCAAGGATATAGGCTGTCAAGTCTAGAGACTAAGTAAGTATTTTTGTAAATTTCTTTGCAGCATCTACAACTTGCACACCATCCTGACTTGGAAATATAGTGACATTCCTTTGTTATTATTGGATCTAAATTCAGAAACTCCCTACTGAATAACACTTAGGGACAGCCATCACCAGTTTGCAGTGATGCAGTACAGTAAGTAGTTCACCAACATCTTCGAGACCAATTAGGGTTGGATAATAAATTCTCACGTTACTAGTGATTCCCATATCCTATGAATAAAAAAAGTCAATGAATAAATGCAAGTCGACCAAAGAATGAGCACCACTCACTGTAGTTTCTGGTCCAAAAGCTTATGCATGCTTTTTAAATTATAGACATGATTAAGTATCAACAGAACAAATTTAAAAAGTGTTAATTATATCACCTTGCCTCCATCGCTGCTCAAACCATCCATCCATGCCTATTTTAATTTCCAGGTTCAACTGTTCTCCAGGCTGGTGACTTCACCTCTCTAAAGTTCAACTCAGCCTCTGATTCCCACAGCAAGATTAGTTTACTGAAACCCTGGTCATTACTGCACTATGTTTGTCTCATTCATCAACATTTACTTTTCTCATGCTTTTACACGTACTAAGCTCTACAACCTCTTCTTGCCCAAGAAGCTGCCAAAGTTGTCATTGTCAGTATCCTTCCTCCCTTAGACCCACCCTTGACAATCATTCACAGAGGCAAGTATTTTGACACCAAGCCACCCTTTATTTACATACGGAGAGTCCTTGACACTGATCCAGCTTTCTCAGAGCGAACAGAACATCTGACACTCCTGTTTATTTTTTTTACACTGCCCTTCACATCAAAGGGCATGTATATTTATACTTTTTTTTCTTTTTTTTTCTCTTACACTACCACCTAAGTGCGGTAGTGCTTATTTTTTTCCCCCAGCACCCATGGTGTGTGTATATACGTGTGAGACACACTGAAAGACACAAAGTGCACAAATCTTTATTCAAATCCCACCACCAGGAAGAAAGGAAAACACCCGGGTGGCCACTGACAAACACTGCCCTTCACATCAAAGGGCGGTGCTGTTTGATCAAAACAATGAAGGGGAGGGGAGGGACTAAATCAAAATAGAGTTGGAGGGGAACTCCCTGTTTTTTTTTGCAGGCAGTCGGATGTACTCTTTTATTATTATTATTAATTTTTTTTTAAAACCAGATTTGTGTTTTTTTATTTTTTTTTCCCTTTTTTAACCCCCACACTACCACCTAAGTGCGGTAGTGCTTATTTTTTCCCCAGCACCCATGGTGTGCGTGTGTGCAGGTATGAGACACACTGAAAGACACAAAGTGCACGAATCTTTATTCAAATTCCAGACACTCCTGTTTATCATTTTTTTTCCCGGGCTCTAACGTAACCGGAATCTCCTGTTTTTTTTTTCTTTTTTTCCTGTATATATGTTTTTCTCAAATCCCATTTTCACAACTGGTTCATTTTTTTTTTCTTTTTTTCCCCCACACTACCACCTAAGTGCGGTAGTGCTTATTATATTTTTTTTTCACCAGCACCCATGGTGTGTGTGTGCGCAGGTGTGAGACACAGTGAAAGACACAAAGTGCACGAATCTTTATTCAATTTCCACCACCAGGAAGATAGGAAAACACCCGGGTGGCCAGTGACAAACACTGCCCTTCACATCAAAGGGCAGTGCTGTGTGATCAAAACAGTGAAGGGGAGGGGAGGGACTAAATCAAAATAGAGTTGGAGGGGAGCTCCCTGTTCTTTTTTTTTGCAGGCAGTCGGATGTCCTCTTTTATTATTATTATTAATTTTTTTTTAAAACCAGATTTGTGTTTTTTAATTTTTTTTTCCCTTTTTTAACCCCCACACTACCACCTAAGTGTGGTGGTGCTTATTTTTTTCCCCAGCACCCATGGTGTGTGTGTGTGCAGGTGTGAGACACACTGAAAGACACAAAGTGCACGAATCTTTATTCAAATTCCAGACACTCCTGTTTATATCTGTCAGCCAGGACTCCCTTATTGGAGGAGCTTAACAGTCCCCATCAGGGAACACATTATATGAGGTCCACCTGGCTGACCTTGTTACAATCATTTCATCCCTCCTCCTCAGATTTAGAGGACATTGGGTGGTGTGCTTTTGGTAGCTCCTTGTGGAACTTTTTAGCATTGAGTCAGGTTCCTACAAATCTGCCTCTGATACAGGCAGCGTGTAACACACAGTAGCTCAGAGCACATCGAAAGAAATTCATTCTCTTCAGGAGGCAAAGGCAACAAGATAGATTCCACGGTATCTTCAATGCACGACAGGGAGGGAGAATCCATGTATTCCAGAATAGTTGGAAGCGCTGGCAAGGAAACGGGCACGTTTTGCTCCTGCACTGTTTGCAGGTTTACGACTGTTACACAGTCCATGTGTTTTTTCAGAATCGTTGTACCTACCCAAACTTTATACGTCACTAGACCTGACCTCGTGTTGACCATGCCTCTTACCCATGCAGGGCCATTCCTGTGGTTCCTATACCAAACTTCATCCCCAAAGTCAACTGTTTGTCTCTCACTTAGTGGAGTCTTGTGGCCAACATTGACGTTCCTGCTGCCATTTCACTCTCCACACCAGGTCCAGGAAGATCAGATTTAACTTGGCGTGACATTTTCTACCCATTAGCAACTCTGCTGGAGCAATCACTGTCGTTGCATAATGGGTGGTCCTATAATCAAATAGGAATAGGGACAGTTTGGTACCTAGTGAAGTTGTAGGTGGTTTCTTTAATTCTGCCTTCAAAGTGTGGGCCTTTCTTTCTGCTAGACAATTGGATGGTGAATGGTATAGAGCTGTCCTTATATGATGAATACCACTCGACTTTAGGAAATACTTGAATTCCCCACTGGTACAAGATGGCCTGTCTCCTGTGACCAACACTTCTGGGAGTCCGTATATTGCAAAAGATGCATGCAGTTTTTCTAGTGTCATCCCCATGTTTGACAAATGAACTCCATGCACGTCCAGCTACTTTGAGTGGGCATCCGCAATGAGTAAGAACTCTGAACCCACAAAAGGACCTGCACAGTCAACATGCAACCGAATCCAGGGTTTACCTGGCAATTCCAACAAATGTGGGGGAGGTGCTGGCAGTAATCTTTTGTCTTTGTTGGCATTGTGGGCACTGCGCCGCCAATGCAGCAATGTCTGCATCCAATCCTGGACTCTGGACATAACATCTTCATTTTGGAAACCCCTTGGTGGCACAAGAGGAGTTCAGCTAGTATCTGACAGTTGCGTTTGCTCAAGACAATCATTCTTGCTACCCATAATAATATGCTGTTCCCTATTGTGATCTGGTCTCTCTGGGTCCAAAAGGGTTTCAGTTCTGGTTGTGATGACCATTTGGTTTCCCTCATCACCACCAGCTGTTTCAGTTTTGCCAAGACTTTCTGCATCCAAAGTCTGATATTGTCAACCATGACTAGAAGTGTGCCCAGAAAACTTAAGACCAATACAGACTCTTCCAGTGGCAGTATCACCAGTGGTGTATATGCATCTGCATTTGCGACTTGGCCTCCCACATGCCATTTCAACTTGTAATTATATGTACCTGGTATTATAGCTCACGGTTGAATTCCGTGGGAAGCTATGGGTGGCACTACATTGTCTTTTTTAAGTAGACCTAAAAGAAATTTGTGCTAACGGACCCACAAATCTAAGTCCAAAAAAGTATTGATGGAACTTCCTGACTCCATATATATTGGCCAAACTTTCCTTCTCTACCTGGGCATGTTCATGCTCTGCATTAGCCGAAGTCTTGGATGCATACACAATTGGGTGCTCCTCTCCATTGAGCTATCTATGAGCTAATACTACCTCAATGCCATGCAGATAGGCATCACATGCCAATACCAGATCTCACCTGGGCTCATGTGCACCACCACCTTAACATGATGATAGCTGTTTCTTCACTTCCCTCAAAGCTATGGCTTAGCTACATGATCATTTCCAAGGCAGATCTTTAACAGTTGATGTAAAAGGTGCCAGAATGGAGGCTAGGTTAGGTATGAACTTCTGCAATAATTCACCAGCCCAAGAAAACACATCAGCTCTGGTACAAACGTGGGAGCCAGGGCATCTTTGATTGCCCTCACTATCAGAAATGTCTATAAGTTCTTTAAGTACTCCTTATTTGCTTCCCTGTTATTAGAACATCATCCAGTTAAATAAAGACCTGGGGTAGACCTTGTAAAATATTCTCCATCATCCACCGATAAATTGCGCAGGCTGACAATACCCCAAATGGCAATCTCATATTGATGCAAACACTTATGGGTATTAATTGTAGCATACTTGTGGGAACTCTCATCTAACCACAATTACAAGTACGTTTGGTTCATGTCCAGCTTTGTGAAGGACAGCACCCTGCCAGCTTTGAGTATAAGTGCAAGGGATGAGGTATTTATCCAGCTGCAAAAAGCAGTTTAGCATTTCTTTAAAAGCCCCACAAAGGCAAACCGACCTGTAGGGTTTCACAATCAGTAAGACCGGTACTGTACTGGTTTGATGATTTCTTCACTTTCTAACCTTCTGATCTCTGACTCTACTTTTGCCCATAAGACAAATGGCACTGGACGTGCCTTGCAGAATCGTGGAATTGCTTCCTGGTCAACGTGCAAGGTTGGCCTTGGCTCCTTTAATGGCCCCTAGACCTTCCTGAAAACCATCCAGGTATTTAATTAGGATTTCACTCAGGCAGCCATTTCCTAATTGAAAAATTGATCCAATCCAGGTGAATCTTTCCCAACCAATTTCACCCCGTCCATCTTGGGCCCAAACCTTTTACTACAACTAGTGGTAATTGAACAAACTGCTTCTCATAGCAGACCAGAATCAAAGTTGTACCCTTCATCTATAATGGTTCCCGGTATAGATTCTCAGTCTAGTCAAGGTCTTGCGCAAACTAAGAGTCAGAGTCTAGAGTGAATTTTGTTCAAGACTGGTTCTCTGATCACTGATACAGCCTCGACAGTTAGAATCAGATGACCATTTAACCAGACACTTATTTTGATTGGTTCTGATATGGATGTTGCTAAGCAATTTAACTGTTCCAGATGTAGGTAGACTTTCCAAAGTGTGCACACTCTCCTGGATACCAGCCTTTGAGTTCTATTACTCCATTTAGGTCAAGCAGGATTCTTTTTCCATCTCGAATCTGCATACTTGCAGCAACTGCCAGCCTGGATCCTGAAGAAAATTTTAACAGTTTAGCTGACGCTTGAATTTGTTTTGCAGTTATGCTGTGGGCTGACCTAGAGTTCCTCTGTTCAGGAGTGAAGCTACGCAATTGCCTTCACTCAAGTGGTGTTCCCCAAGCTCAGTTGAACTAGCCAGAGTATCTACTTCCCTCAGAATACTCTGCAACTCATATGTTTCACTTGCTGCATTTTCCAATGATAAAACCAGATGTTGTGCCTGTTTGAGGTCCAGTTACACTTCAGTTGGTAGATACCTTTGCATGGTTACATCATTAATCCAATACCAAACTGTGTCTCAGCATCTCATTTAAGGTTAATCCAAAGACATACGTCTCTGTCAATTGTCTTAACCTTGTCAAAAATCCTGATACCAACTCCCTAGATTGCCGAATAAAACCAATAGAATCCCAGAATTAGAAGAGGCTTGGGATATAACATTCCTTAACGAAATCAATCAACATTTGAAAGTTTTAGTATCTGGTGCCTCAAGGAAAGTTAAGCTCCAAATAACCAAAAAAGCTGCAGGTTCACAAGCTATCAGGAAAGTGTTCATTGCTTTTCATCTGCCCCAGTGTCATTTGCCTAGAAAAAAAAACATTCTTGCCAGTCTTCAATGATAGAATTGAACAAATTATGCCCAAATAATGGCATAATGCCAGAAATGCTTACCCCAACTCAAAAGATGACAGTTGAGTGAATTTCATCAGAAGCATGCTTTTCTCTCATCGCCACTGGAAAACCACCATCGAGGCTGGTATCCTGTTACCAAGTTACCCTTTATTTACATGTGGAGAGTTCTTAACACAGATGCAGCTTTCTCAAATCCAGCTCTCAGGGAGAACAGAACCCCTGACACTTGGTTTATATCTGTCAGCCAGGGTTCCCTTACTAAACCAGATTAACAGGCCTAATTAGGGAACTCACTCAATGAAATTCACCCGACTGACCTTGTTACAATCACTGCAGTCATGCCCTCAGTTATTGAAACATTTTCAGCTCTTCCTTCTTCATTAAGTAAGATTTGTTTAGATGCTTTTTTGATCAAGCTTATGGTCATTTTGTATAAAGTACCTGTAGTGAGTAACTCAATTCCCAACTCTGCGAAGACTATCATCCACAAGGCACAAAATCAAGAATGTAATGGCCAAGAGTACAGTTCGAACAACATTAAAGAATGACACCATCCAGGACAAAGCAGCCTGCTTGACTGGCGGCATATCCACAAACAATCACTCCCTCTAACATCAACATTCAGTCGGAGTATGTACTGCCTACTAGATGCATTGCAGGAATTCATCAAAGCTTCTTTGAATGCATCTTTCAAACGTGCAACTACTCCCATGAAGAAAAACAGCAAACAGATATGGGGAATACTATAAACTGCAAGTTCCCCTCCAGGCCACTCAACATCATCACTCATTGGGAACTTGGTGCCCTCAACCCTTTCCACCTCAGGTGTACTGATGTCAAAAGGGATGTGTCCTCCTCCTTTCTTCCTGAAGTCAATGATCAATTCTTTCATTTTGTTGACATCGAGAGACAGATTGTAATCATTGCACCACAACACCAAGCACTCTATCGCCTTCTTGTATCCTAATTCATTGTTTGATATCCAGCCTACAACGGTGCTGTCGTCAGTAAACTTGTAAATGGCACTCGTACAAAATCTCGCAACAAAGTCTTGTGTGTACATGGAGTATAGTAGGGGGCTGAGTATGTATTCTTGCAGGGCACTAGTGTTGAGTGTTATCATGAAGGAGGTGCTATTTGCTATCTTCACTGATTGTGGTCTGTGGCTCAGGAAGCTGAGGGTCCAGTTGCAGATATGATATTGAGCTTATTAAACTCATGTCAATGTCCCAAATTTATTCATTCTTCAGAGAAGTAACATCAAGAAAAAATATTTGTGATACTTACTTACTAGTCTGTGATAAGGTATACGATGTGAATTTCAATTGTCTCATTTTAATTATAACCACAGTCTCATAATACAGGAAGAAAATGTTTCAAGAGATGAAGTCTAGTGTCCAATCAGGACACATTGAAAGAATTTCTTAAAACTCCAGTTTTTACTTCCTCCATTGTTTTGGAATAGAACTTTTCAGATTAATTGCACTTTATTGCATTCAAATAGAAATGCTACAATTTGTAAGAAAACACAGTATGCAGACATGCTAATAGTTTGGATTCACATTACATATGGAAGGAATCATATGCTTCAGTCCATGGAGATTCAAACACAATTAAGAAGTCTACATCAAATCACTGAAATAAAATCATTCATTATATTTGGATGGAATATGTCCATTATTTTGCAGATAATGTAAACCGATAAATTTTTAACATGTAACCTTCAAAAGGCTAGTGCTCCATCACATAATATAGCAATGCTTTCAGCAGAAGATCACAGATCCATCAAGTCTACCTTTCAAACATTTGAAATTGGTGGATTCTGGGCATACTTAATTCATAAAGATAATGGATCAAAAAAGAAATATGGCTTAATCCTTCATGACTTAATAAAAATGCACAAGCAATATAAGATGCTAAAAGAAGGCTAATAGAGTTTTAGTTTGCAGAGTTAGGATTAAATTTAAGGAAAGGATGACTACACTCAGGCAATATAAAGATCTGGCACCTTTAGATTTGGAGAATTGTTTGAAGTTTCACCATATAGAAGTTTATAAATTTAAGTGCATGAAGTCTGGCTTAAATTACAAGGAACGCAGAAATAGGACATGTCTTAATTCCCAATTCCTACCTCAAATGTGAAAATCTGATCTCCAATTCAAATTTTACTCCAGTCTTGTTAACATTTTTTTAATACAATTCCATCACATAAGAGATCATGAAGATGCAGAGGAATCTGCGAGGAGACGAATTTGATCTGATTTTCAAGACAAGTGACCTTGAAGAAAAATACCACACTTGGAAGCCTCACTGAGGTCATAGATATCCTTATTGAGTTTCCAGAGTTTTCATTCTGCATCACAGTTTCAGAAACTGTTGTCTCTAAAAAGAACAGAGCTGCAGCATCAGAGCTTTTGTCTGTATTTTTGTTGAAAGATTTGAACATCATTGGCTGGCCAGCATTTATCGCTGGTCTCAAGCTGCCCTCAAGACAGTGTGGTGGGCAGCCTTCTTGAACTGCTGCAGTCCATGTGTTGCAAGTGGACCCACACTGCTGTTAAGGAGGAAATTCCAGGATTTTGATTCAGCGACACTAAAGGAATAGCAGTACATTTCCAAGTCAGGATAGCGAGTGGTTTGGAGTGGAACTTGTAAGTGGTGGTGCCACTGTTGTCCCTGGCCTCTAGTTGGAAATAGTCATATAGTTGGTGACTTTCTGCAGTATGTCTTGCAGATAATAAATACTGCTGATAATAATTGTCAGGGATGGAACGTGTAGACATAGCAAGTGCGTTGCTTTCTCTTGGATGGTGTCAAGCTTCTGGGTGTTGTGGGTGAACCCGGGTTCAATTCCAGCCTCGTGTGACTGCCTGTGTGGCAGTCTCCCTGTGTCTGTGTGGGTTTCCTCTGGGTGCTCCAGTTTCCTCCCACAATCCAACGATGTGCAGGTCAGGTGGCTGGCCATGCTTATTGACCATGGTGTCAATGAGTCTGGGTAGGTTACTCTTCAGAGGGTCGGTGCGGACTGGTCTATTTGGCCCAATGGTCTGTTTCCACACTGTAGGAATCTAATCTAAAGTAAGTGGCGGAAAGGTTCCCTCCAAGTCTTCTTTCCATCTGCATGGGCCTCCAAACTCTATGCACAGCAGTGACTTTCGGAACTGGAGGTCAATGCCACAATTGGGATGACACTACCAACTGCTGTGCACAGAAACTTATAGCGGCTTCACCTGCTGTGCAGCTTGAAGGAAACATTTGTAGCAAGCGGATTGAAAGAAAAATACTTTTACCCAAAGTGCAGTAGTTAACTGGAACGCACTGTCTGAATATAAGACTTTAAGAAATAGGGACAGGAGTATGCCATTTTGCCCCTTGAGCCTGATCCAACACTGCTCCCATCCACTATCTTGCCCTTTGCTCATAAGCTTTGATTCCCCTACTGCTCAAGAATCTATCTCAGCATTAAATATACAGAAGGACTCTGCACCCACAGCTCTGTGTGGCATTTTAAATTGGTGCACTTTTATTCTGAGACTATGTCCTCTAGCCCTTGAGGACACGAGGCGAAACATCCTCTCATCTTTTGCCAGGTCAAGCTCCTCAAGAATCCTATATGTTACAATGAAATCACTTCTCATTCTTTTAAATTCAAATGAATTCCAGATTGTTTAACCTTTGCTCATAAGACAATACCTCCATATTGGGGGTCAGCCGAGTGAACCTTTTCAAACTCCCTCTAATGAAATAATATGTTTCTTAATAAGGGAACCAAAACAGCGCACAGCATTAAACATCACCAGCACCTTGTACAGATATAGCAAGACTTCCCTACTCTCATTCTTGAACCCCTTTGAAATAAGGCCCAATATTTTGTTAGAATTGCTGATTACCTGCTGCACCTCTGTGCTAGTTTTGTGCTTCTTGCATAAGTACCTCAAAGTCCTTTCGTGTTACAGCTGTCTACAGTTTTTCTACATTTAAAAAGTATTGTTCTTTTGCTCCCCCTTCCAAAATGAAATTGTCATTCACTCCATCATACTCCACTTGCCAGCTTTTTGCTCATTTATTTAACCTATCAAAAGTTCTTTGCAAACTGTTTGTAAAGTGGAAACTATCGCAACATTTAAGAACTACTTAAGTAAGTACTTGAAATATCACAGCATATAAGTCGAGGGATACTGCTGAGAAATGGGATGTCAATAGCTAGATCCGTCATGTCAGCATGGACATAGAGTCATAGAGATGTACAGCATGGAAACAGACCCTTCGGTCCAACCCACCCATGCCGACCAGATATCCCAACCCAATCTAGTCCCACCTGCCAGCACCTAGCCCATATTCCTCCAAACCCTTCCTATTCATATACCCATCCAGATGACTTTCAAATGTTGCAATTGTACCAGCCTCCACCTCTTCCTCTGGCAGCTAATTCTATACATGTACCACTCTCTGTGTAAAAAGGTTGCCCCTTAGGTCTCTTTTATATCTTTCCCCTCTCACCGTAAACCTATGCCCTCTAGTTCTGGACTTCCCCACCACAGGGAAAAGACTTTGTCTATTTATCCTATCCATGCCCCTCATAATTTTGTAAACCTCTTATAAGGTCAACCCTCAGCCTCCAACGATCCAGGCAAAACAGCCCCAGCCTGTTAAGCCTCTCGCTATAGCTCAAATCTTCCAACCCTGGCAACATCCTTGTAAATCTTTTCTGAATCCTTTCAAGTTTCACAACTTCTTTCTGATAGGAAGGAGACCAGAAACGCACACAATATTCCAACAGTGGCCTAACCAATGACCTGTAGAGCCATACATGACCTCCCAATTCCTGTACTCATTCCTCTGACCATTAAAACAAAGCATACCAAACGCCTTCTTCACTATCCTATCTACCTGCGACTCCACTTTCAAGGAGCTATGAACCTGCACTCCAAGGTCTCTTTGTTCAGCAACATTCCCTAGGAACTTACCATTAAGTGTATAAGTCCTGCTAAGATTTGCTTTCCCAAAATGTAGCACCTCACATTTATCTGAATTAAACTCCATCTGCCACTTCTCAGCCCATTGGCCCATCTGATCAAGATCCTGTTGTAATCTGAGATAACCTTCTTCGTTGTCCACCACACCTCCACACCTTAGTGTCATCTGCAAACTTACTAACTATACCTCGTATGCTCACATCCAAATCATTTATGTAAATGACAAAAAGTAGAGGACCCAGCACCGAACCTTGTGGCACTCCACTGGTCACAGGCCTCCAGTCTGAAAAACAAACCTCCACTACCACCCTCTGTCTTCTACCTTTGAGCCAGTTCTGTATCCAAATGGCGAGTTCTCCCTGCATTCCACGAGATCTAACCCTGCTCATCAGTCTCCCATGGGGAACCTTGTCGAACGCCTTACTGAAGTCCATATAGATCACATCTACTGCTCTGCCCTCATCAATCCTCTTTGATACTTCTTCAAAAAACTCCATCAAGTTTGTGAGATATGATTTCCCACGCACAAAGCCATGTTGACAATCCCGAATCAGTCCTTGTCTTTCCAAATACATGTACATCCTGTCCCTCAGGAATCCCTACATGTACATCCTGTCCCTCAGGAATCCCTCCAACAACTTGCCCACTACCGATGTCTGGCTCACTGGTTTATAGTTCCCTGGCTTGTCCTTACCACCTTTCTTAAACAGTGGCACCGTGCTAGCCAACCTCCAGTCTTCCGACACCTCACCTGTGACTATCGATGATACAAATATCTCAGCAAGAGGCCCAGCAATCACTTCTCTAGCTTCCCACAGAGTTCTAGGGTACACCTGATCAGGTCCTGGGGATTTATCAACCTTTATGCGTTTCAAGACATCCAGCACTTCCTGCTCTGTAATATGGACATTTTGCAAGGTGTCACCATCTATTTCCCTTCATTCTATATTTTCCATATCCTTTTCCACAGTAAATACTGATGCAAAATACTCATTTAAATCTAATAGAGTTATGGTCGCTGGCCCCAAAGTATACTCAGCAACTCCATGTGACTTATTCCTGTAGAGCAAAGAGTTGATTTGTTCTACTTCAGATTTGCTGCCCATTTGGAAGCAATTTTGTACTCATTTTCCCCCCCAAAGTGCCAAGCTTTGAGATGGCTTTGGTCATTCCATGCATCTAAACTACTCAAATAGTGTGAATTTAAGCTTTCAGTGGGTTTATTTGCAGTTTTAGAATTGCTTTCCAGTTGTGCAAGTTTCCCTAGTTGTTAGTCTCACAACTCCTATTGCAGTTGCCTTCTCTTAAAGAATCTCTGCTAGACTAAGTGTTTCTACATTTAAAATCAAACAAAACCATGAAAAATTGATTCATCTTAATTAATTTTGCCTCTAAAAATATCTCCACTCTCCGGTCACGGAGTATCAGATATTTGCAGCCACATTTGAGTTTCTATCTCATGTTGCCCATGCATAATGGCAAGACTCAAATTTTTACTTTAAGCTTTCCTTTCTGAGGAACTGAATTACCTAGAATTGTCTGTCCAGGGTGCTGCTAAATCAATTATTTTTACTCCAGTTGAGGATCAGACACCAGATCCAGGACTCTTGCTTAGTTCTCTGACTCAAAGTCTGCAACTGCTGAATTGAAATTTTCTTCACAGACTGCTACACTCTGTGACACAAGTCAAATGCCTTTGCATTTCTGGCTTTCTGGATCTTTGAGCATCTACTTCACCTATGGTGCAGCTAGAAGTTCTTCATTGCCTCTTCACAGGTTCAGAAGATTCAGCATCTTTTTTCTTCAAAACTGACTTTCAAATCTTATTTAAAATTATCTTTCAAAGTTTTCTTGCTCCTTTACAGCTGTTATTCATGTTTTAGGAGCCACCACTGTTCATTGTGTTGTATGTTTAGTTTATTTAGTCTAGCTAGCTGATTTTGCCAAGTATTTAAACGTTTGAAAAATAACTAGTTTATTACATAATAAAAGGAACTACAGACAGCTTTACCGAAGTATAACTGTCTGTACCAGAGTCATGTTGCTCACTGTAGTCAGAGATCATACTTACATCATCCCAGACATTAATGCATTCAAATCTTTGTACTACATAAACCGCAAGCATGACAAATATTCTGTTCTTCATTCTCGCCGCTAATCCAGGAGTATTTTCTTTCTCCATAAGTTGAAATAAAGAACTGAAAATTGATAAGTTGTTCTTCACTCACCTCAAAAATCAAAAAACTTTATCTCTATCATAATCTTTCAAACCTTCCTCTAGTTTAGTCAAAACACCAACAACCACTCTTCTCTGAAGTTTCATTTTTCTTTCTGCAATGTGAATGCATCAATCTAGCACACTTGCTTTCTGAAACTTCTACAATGTAAAAATCAAGAGTCATTCCCAATCTCTACCCAAATTTTATTAAAGACTTAAAATGGAGAATTCCCCATTCCTCCCAATTGTTTTTTTTTTAATTTCTACCATGTTAATATAAGGTTTGGCTTACAAAAATCTATTTGTTGGTTTCATTTCTCTCTTGCTTCATCCTTTACAACTCTGATGACACCCTGCACCTTTTACTCTGGTTTTTCAGTCGCAAGAAATTTAATGAATGAATAATTTTTGATTTTAAAATAATACCACAATTAAGATCATAAAACATTGAAACATGACTTCAAAATAGTCAGAAGTGTATGAAGTAGACATTTTTAAAGTAGCAATTTAATTTTCACTCAATTTAACTCACATTTTATTTCAAGTGAATTTCCTTAAATCAATAAAAAACATTGAAAAAAATTATCAACTTTCAAAACATCCTTTGGAAATTGTTATCCATTTGGAGAAATAAAGCATTTCACAATCTTAAATGAGGGCCAATCCTAGAAACTTACAAGTTCATCATTTGTAAATCACATTGACAAAATATTCCATAATTCTGCTGTTACTATTTTAATGCTGTAGTTTTACAGCAACAGTTTACAGATCATTTATGCCAGTATTTCTCAAAATGTGGTTCATGAGCGTTTTCCAGATTGCCATGTACAGTAGTTAAATTGTTCTACGTTTGATTACATTACTCTGGTAAGTGATCCTTGTAAACTTGCTTGATTGCTTAAATCTGTGGATGAGTTACTTTGGAATGGATCTGAGTGCTTACTTATGAACACGTTCGTTGAAGTTTCCATAATTTTTGATATGCTTTAAAGTTCTTTAAATAATTTACATAAGGACAACTAGGGGACATTGGTTAGGCCACTTTTGAATACTATGTTCAATTTTTATCTCCCTGCTTTAGGAATAATGTTGTTAAACTTGAAAGGGTTCAGAAAAGATTTACAAGGATGCTGCCAGGTTTAGAGGGTTTAAGATACAGGGAGAGGCTGAATATACTGGGACTATTTTCCCTGGAGTGTCGGATGTTGAAGTAATAAAATCACGAGGGGCATGGATGGGGTGAATAGTCAACGTCTTCTTCCCAGGGTAGGAGACTCCAAAACTAGAGGGTATATGTTTTAGATGAGAAGGGAAAGATTTAAATGACACCTAAGGGGCAATTTTTTCACACAAAGGGTGGTGTATGTGTGGAATGAGCTGCCAGAGGAGGTGTTGGAGGCTGGTAAAATTACAATATTTTAAAATTATTTGAATGGGTACATGAATAGGAAAAGTTTAGATTAGATTAGATTACTTACAGTGTGGAAACAGGCCCTTCGGCCCAACAAGTCCACACCGACCCGCCGAAGCGCAACCCACCCATACCCCTACATTTACCCCTTTTAACGTAACACTACGGGCAATTTAGCATGGCCAATTCACCTAACCCGCACATCTTTGTGACTGTGGGAGGAAACCGGAGCACCCGGAGGAAACCCACGCAGACACGGGGAGAATGTGCAAACTCCACACAGTCAGTCGCCTGAGTCGGGAATTGAACCCGGGTCTCTGGCGCTGTGAGGCAGCAGTGCTAACCACTGTGCCACCGTGCCGCCCACCAAATGCTGGCAAATGGGGCTAGATTCATTTGGGATAGCTGGTCGGCATGAATGAGTTGGACCAAAGGGTCTGTTTCCATGCTGTACAATTCTAACTGAGAAGGGGATAAAAATGGAAAACTGCACAATAATAGTCATATTTGGATTACAAGTAAACGAAACAAACAAAGTAGCAAATAAACTCGTCATGAGTAGGACATGGACCTTGGTTATACATTACACAGCATATTTACCACTGCATAACAGTAAATAGTCAATCTTATGTTAACTTCTACATTTAGTGGACAAGCAAGCACTGCAGAACTAATGACGACCCTTGTTAAACAGGAGCAAAGAGCTTTTCCGTGTTAAAGCACTAATGTATTTGGTCGTATTGATTAAGGTGTCACTTTTATTACGGTACAATAATGTTCAATAATTTGCACTAACCAATCAAGGTAATAAACCTGATGTGCCAATACCTGAAATTATACATCTAATCAGAGTTTGCCTTAAGAAGTAAATCAACATTAATTTACTTTTGTTGTGGGACCTCTAAATTTAATTGTTAGCTTGAAAGTCATTTACAAATATTAAATTTAGGTCTTCACGTTACAGCCATAAAATGCAAGTAGCAAAGGGATAAGTTATGCAGCTGACCTTACATAATCTGCAGGTGAAGAATTTAAGGTAATAGTCAATCAACCAGTTGTAATTTTGTGTATGGTAAGTTCATTAACCTTTTAATTCTAAGACTTGGCTTTGAAGGCAGTCCTGATTGATGGCAAGAAAATCTCACTCTACTGGATGCAATTGAAGTGGTAAATAACTTGAAGCATGTTTCAATAGTCTCAAAATACCTTCTAGTCCACAGAAATCAAACAAGAGAAAAATCAATACAGGGTGGCACTATCAATGTTATTCCCAATACACCGTGTGAGATAAATATCTACAGAAACAGTAAATGAGAAAGTAGAGATTTATTTGCCTTTGTCAAAAGGCCATTCACAAAAATATTACATTGCAAACATTTTGCAACTTAATTACTCAACCAATCACTTGAAACACTATAATTATGCAGTAGTGCGCATATTTTCAAACATTCTCTTTTTTCAATTCTAGATTTTAATTTTGCATTTTAACCATACAAATGACTGTAAACAACAAACGTTATAAAGGATTAGGTGGGCTTTCATTATGAACATTTCCTAATTTAACATAATTATGAAAAGGAACCAACCCCAAGAGTTTCTTCTTTTCCATCATTTAAAGCTTCTAACTGATGTAATCGTTCCTGATAGAGTGCTCGAAATTCACCAAGTAGTTCTTGCATCTCTGGTTGAGATACAGTTCCAACACCATCACTAATTCCAAATCTCCCAACAAGATCGCCTGCTAAAAAAAAATTTAAATTAGATATGTAAAGATATTTTCTAAACAAAACTAGAAAATACGACCCCTGCACATAAAAAGACAGACACAGAGAGAGAGAGAGAGAGACACGGAGAGAGAGAGAGAGTGCACATGAAAGAGAGAGAGAGAGAGAGAAAGAGAGAGGGAGAGAGCGCACGCATGGAAGAGAGAGAGACAAAGCACAGAAAAGAGAGACAGCGTGGAAGACACAGAGAGAGAGCGTGCGCATGGAAGAGAGAGAGAGAAAGTGCGTAGAAAAGACAGGGTGAGAGCATGGAAAAGAATAGAGTATGGAAAAGAGACAGCATGGTAAAGAGAGGCAGACAGACAGCGCAAGCATGGAAAAGAGAGAGAGAGTGTGCACGCACATGGAAGAGATGGAGCATAGAAAAGAGAGAAAGAGAGGGAGGGAGGGAGAGGGAGAGAGAGTGCATGGATGAGAAAGGGAGAGCGCGCATATGGAGGACAGAAAGCGCATGTAACAGAGAGAATGACCATGGAAGAGAGAGAGAGAGAGAGACAGACAGACAGACAGTCAGAGAGCGTGCACATGGAAGAGAGAGAGAGACAGTATGGTAGACAGAGAGAGAGAGAGAGAGCGCACACATGCACACATGGAAGAAAACGAGAGAGAGAGCACAGAAGATTGAGAGAGACTATGGAAGAGACAGAGAGAGGCAGCACGCGCATGGGGGAGAGAGAGAGGGAGAGAGCGCATGGAAAAGAGAAAGAGCATGGAAAAGAGAGAGAGTGCATGGAAGAGAGAGACAGACAGACAGACAGACAGAGAGCACGAGCATGGAAAAGAGAGACAGAGAGCGCACATGGAAGAGAGTGAGAACATGGAAAAGAGAGAGAGAGAGTGTATGCATGGATGAGAAAGGGAGAGCGTGCATATGGAGGAGACAGTGCATGTAAGAGAGAGAATGAGCATGGAAGACAGTGCAAGCAAGCATATGGAAGAGAAAGTGAGCGAGCACATGGGAGAAAGCAAGTGCACGCATGGAAGAGAGAGTGAGCGTGTATGGAAGAGAGAGTGAGCGTGTATGGAAGAGAGAGCGCGCACATAGAAGAGAGAGAACGCAGATGGAAGAGGCAGAGAGCCAGACACAGAGACAGAACGCATGCATGGAAGAGACAGAGAGAGAGACAGGGAGACACACAGAGACACAGAGAACGTGCACATGGAAGAGAGAGAGAGAGAGAGAGACACACAGAGAGAGAGAATGTATGCAAGGAAGAGAGATAGAGACACAGAGAGAGACAGAGACACAAAGAGAGACAAAAAGAGAGAGACAGACAGAGAGAGAGAGAGAGACAGAGAGAGAGAGAACGCACGCACGGAAGGAGAGTGCGCACATGGGAGAGAGAGACAGAATGCATGCATGGAAGAGACAGAGAGAAACACAGAGACACAGCGAGTGCGCACATGGAAGAGAGAGAGAGACACACATACACAGAGAGAGAGAGATTGAATGCATGGAAGAGAGATAGACACAGAGACAGAGAGACAGAGAGAGGGAGACAGAGAGAGACAAAAAGAGAGAGAGACAAAAAGAGAGAGAGAGACAAAAAGAGAGAGAGAGAACAGGCGCATGGAAGAGAGAGAGGGACTGAGATACAGAGACACAGAGACCGAGAGAACGTGCACATGGAAGAGAGAGAGAGACGCAGAGAGAGAATGCATGCATGGAAGAGAGATGGAGAGAGAGAATGTGCGCATGGAAGAGAGAGGACTGCGAGAGAGAGAGAGAGACAGCAAGAGAGACAGACAGACAGACAGACAGAGAGAGAGAACACATGCATGGAAGAGAGACAGAGAGAGGGCATGGAAAAGGGAGAGAGAGCATGGAAAAGAGAGAGAGCGCAAGAGGTAGCTTGGAATAGACGGAGTGTGAATAAAAAGAGAGTGTGGAAAAAAAGAGGGAGCGTGGAAAAGAGGGAGTGTGGAAAAGAGAGGGAGAGCATGGAAAAGAGTGAGAGAGAGAGAGAGCACAAGTGCATGGAAAAGAGAGAGAGAGAGCACACATAGAAAAGAGTGTGAGAGAGGGGGGAGAGAGCGTGCGCATGGAAAACAGAGAGTGTGAGCATGAAGAGAGAGAAAGAGAGAGAGCATACGTGCATGGAAGAGATAGAGAGAGAGAGTGAGGGCATGGTAAAGAGAGAGAGCATAGAAGAGAGAGAGAGCATGGAAGAGAAAGAGGGAAAAAGCACATGGAAAAGAGAGAGAGCATATGGAAAAGAGAGTGTGTGTGTTTGGAAAAGAGAGAGAGAGAGACAGAGCGCAAGCATGGAAAAGAGAGAGAGCATGGGCACGCACATGGAAGAGAGAAAGAGAATGTGGAAAAGTGAGAGAACATGGTAAAGAGATATAGAGAGAGAGTGTGCATGGAAGAGAGAGTGCATTGTAGTGGGGGAAAAAAAGAGAGTGAGTGAGCGCATGGAAGAGAGCGCGATCGAGCGCATGGGAGAGCGAATGAGAGAGCGCATGGGAGAGAGAACAAGCGAGTGTATGGGAGAGAGACTGCATGGGAGAGAGAGCGAGCATATTGAAGAGAGAGCGAGTGAGTGCATGGGAGAGAGACCGCATGGAAGAGAGAGCGTGAGCACATGGGAGAGAGAGCGAGTGAGCACACAGGAGAGAGAGCGAGTGAGCACACAGGAGAGAGAGCGAGTGAGCGCATGGGAGAGAGAGCGAGTGAGCGCATGGGAGAGAGAGCGAGTGAGCGCATGGGAGAGAGACCACATGGGAGAGAGAGCAAGCGAGCGCATGGGAGAGAGACTGCATGGGAGAGCGAGCGAGCACATGGAAGAGAGACCGCATGGCAGAGAGAGCGAGCGAGCACATTGGAGAGTGAGTAAGCACATGGGAGAGAGACCGCATGGGAGAGCGAGCAAGAGGCCGCATGGGAGAGTGAGCGAGCAGGCAAGCGCATGTGAGAGAGAGAGACCACATGGGAGAGAGAGCAAGCGAGTGCATGGGACAGAGAGCAAGCAAGAGCATGGAAGAGAGACTGCATGGGGGAGAGAGCGAGCGAGCGCATGGGAGAGAGAGAGAGCAAGCACATGGGTGAGAGACTGCATGGGAGAGAGAGCGAGCAAGCGCATGTGAGAGAGCAAGCGAGTACATGGGAGAGAGACCACATGGGGGAGAGCGAGCACATGGAAGAGAGAGCGAGTGAGCGCATGGGAGAAAGAAAGAGCGAGTGAATGCATGGGAAAGAGCGAACGAGCGAGCGCATGGGAGAGAGAACGAGCGAGCGCATGGGAGAGAGAACGAGCGAGCGCATGGGAGAGAGAACGAGCGAGCGCATGGGAGAGCGAGCGCATGGGAGAGCGAGCGCATGGGAGAGCGAGCGCATGGGAGAGCGACTGAGTAAGCGCATGAGAGAGAGAGCAAGCAAGTGCATGGGAGAGAGCGAGCGAGTGCATGTTAGAGAGAACAAACGGGCGAGCGCATGGGAGAGAGAGCGAGCGAGCGCATGGGAGAGAGAGCAAACGGGCGAGCGCATGGGAGAGAGCGAGCGAGCGCATGGGAGAGAGAGCGAGCGAGCGCATGGGAGAGAGAGAGCGAGCGCATGGGAGAGAGAGAGAGCGAGCGCATGGGAGGGAGAGAGAGCGCATGGGAGAGAGAGAGTGCGAGCGCATGGGAGAGAGACCGCATGGGAGAGAGAGTGAGCGCATGGAGGAGAGACCGCATGGCAGAGAGCGCGAGTGAGCGCATGGGAGAGCAAGCGAGTGAGAGAGCGCATAGGAGAGTGAGCAACTGAGCGAGCGCATGGAAGAGAGACCGCATGGGAGAGAGAGAGGGCGCATGTGAGAGAGACCGTATGGGAGTGAGAGCGTGCGAGTGCATGGCAGAGAGCGCATGGGAGGGAGAGATAGCAAGCGAGCGCACAGGAGAGAGAGCGAGCGAGCGCACGGGAGAGAGAGACCGCATGGAAGAGAGAGCGAGTGAGCGCATGGAAGAGAGAGCGAGTGAGCGCATGGAAGAGAGAGCGAGTGAGCGCATGGAAGAGAGAGCGAGTGAGCGCATTGGAGAGAGAGCAAGCGAGCGCATGGGAGAGAGATCGCATGGGAGAGAGCGAGCAAGCACCTGCAAAAGGGAGCAAGCCAGCGCATGAGAGAGACACCACATGAAAGAGAGAGCGAGTGAGCGCATAGGAGAGAGAGCGAGCGAGCGCATGGGAGGGAGATCGCATGGGAGAGCGCGAGCAAGCGCCTGCAAAAGGGAGCGAGCGAGCGCATGGGAGAGAGACTGCATGGGAGTGAAAGTGAACGAGCGCATGGGAGAGAGAGTGAGCGAGCGCAAGGAAGGGAGACCGCATGGGAGAGAGAGCGAGAGAGCGCATGGGAGAGAGACTGCATGGGAGAGCGAGCGAGCGAGCACATGGAAGAGAGATCGCATGGGAGAGAGAGTGAGCAAGAACATGGGAGAATGAGTAAGCACATGGGAGAGAGACCGCATGGGAGAGCGAGCAAGAGACCGCATGGGACAGCAAGCGAGCAGGCAAGCGCATGTGAGAGAGAGACCGCATGGGAGAGAGAGCGAGCACATGGGAGAGAGAGCAAACGGGCGAGCGCATGGGAGAGAGCGAGCGAGCGCATGGGAGAGAGAGCGAGCGAGCGCATGGGAGAGAGAGAGAGAGAGCGAGCGCATGGGAGAGAGAGAGAGCGAGCGCATGGGAGGGAGAGAGAGCGCATGGGAGAGAGAGAGTGCGAGCGCATGGGAGAGAGACCGCATGGGAGAGAGAGTGAGCGCATGGAGGAGAGACCGCATGGCAGAGAGCGCGAGTGAGCGCATGGGAGAGCAAGCGAGTGAGAGAGCGCATAGGAGAGTGAGCAACTGAGCGAGCGCATGGAAGAGAGACCGCATGGGAGAGAGAGAGGGCGCATGTGAGAGAGACCGTATGGGAGTGAGAGCATGCGAGTGCATGGGAGAGAGCGCATGGGAGGGAGAGATAGCAAGCGAGCGCACAGGAGAGAGAGCGAGCGAGCGCACGGGAGAGAGAGACCGCATGGAAGAGAGAGCGAGTGAGCGCATGGAAGAGAGAGCGAGTGAGCGCATGGAAGAGAGAGCGAGTGAGCGCATAGGAGAGAGAGCAAGCGAGCGCATGGGAGAGAGATCGCATGGGAGAGAGATCGCATGGGAGAGAGCGAGCAAGCGCCTGCAAAAGGGAGCAAGCCAGCGCATGAGAGAGAGACCACATGGAAGAGAGAGCGAGTGAGCGCATAGGAGAGAGAGCGAGCGAGCGCATGGGAGGGAGATCGCATGGGAGAGAGCGAGCAAGCGCCTGCAAAAGGGAGCGAGCGAGCGCATGGGAGAGAGACTGCATGGGAGTGAAAGTGAGCGAGCGCATGGGAGAGAGAGTGAGCGAGCGCAAGGAAGGGAGACCGCATGGGAGAGAGAGCGAGAGAGCGCATGGGAGAGCTAGCGAGCGAGCACATGGAAGAGAGACCGCATGGGAGAGAGAGTGAGCAAGAACATGGGAGAATGAGTAAGCACATGGGAGAGAGACCACATGGGAGAGCGAGCAAGAGACCGCATGGGACAGCAAGCGAGCAGGCAAGCGCATGTGAGAGAGAGACCGCATGGGAGAGAGAGCGAGCACATGGGAGAGAGAACGAGCGAGTGCATGGGAGAGAGAGAGCTAGCGCATGGGAGTGAGAGCGCGAGCGCATGGGAGAGAGAGCGAGCGCATGGGGGGGAGAGAGAGAGAGAGAGCGCGAGAGTGAGTGCATGGAAGAGAGACCGCATGGGAGAGAGAGCAAGCGAGCACATGGGAGAGAGCGCGAGCGCATGGAAGGGGGACCGCATGGGAGAGCGAGCGAGCGCATGGAAGAGAGACCGCATGGGAGAGAGAGCAAGCGCATGGAAGGGAAACTGCATGGGAGAGAGAGTGAGCGCATGGGAGAGAGAGCAAGCGAGCGCAAGCGCATGGAAGAGAGACTGCATGGGAGAGAGCGAGCGCATGGGAGAGAGCGAGCGAGCGCATGGGAGAGAGACCGCATGGGAGAGCGAGCGAGCACATGGGAGAGAGAACGAGCGAGGGTATGGGAGAGAGACCGCATGGGAGAGATAGCGAGCGAACGCATGGGAGAGAGATCAAGCGAATGCATGGGAGAGAGACCACATGGCAGAGAGAGCGAGCGAGCGCATGGGAGAGAGAGCAAGCGAGCGCATGGGAGAGAGCGCGAGCGAGCGCATGGGAGAGAGCGCGAGCGAGTGCATGGGACAGAGAGAGAGAGAGTGAGTGAGAGCGCGCGAGAGCGAGTGCATGGAAGAGAGACCGCATGGGAGAGAGAGCAAGCGAGCGCATGGGAGAGAGCGCGAGCGCATGGAAGGGAGACCGCATGGGAGAGCGAGCAAGTGCATGGGAGAGAGAGCGCGAGCGAGCGCATGGAAGAGAGACCGCATGAGAGAGAGAGCAAGCGCATGGAAGAGAGACTGCATGGGAGAGAGCGAGCGCGTGGGAGAGAGCGAGCGAGCGTGTGGGAGAGAGACCGCATGGGAGAGAGAGCGAGCGAGCGCATGAGAGAGAGACCACGTGGGAGAGAGAGTGAGCGAGCGCATGGGAGAGAGAGCACGCACATGGAAGAGAGAGAGAGAGAAGTGTGATAAGAGAGTGCAGATGGAAAAGATAGAGAGACAGAGAGACAGAATGCATGCATGGAAGAGACAGAGAGACACACAGAACGTGCACATGGAAGAGAAAGGGAGACAGAGAGAGAAAGAAAGAAAGAGAGAGAGAGAAAGAAAATGTGTGCATGGAAGAGGGAGAAGGACTGAGACATAGAGACATGGAGAATGCACACATGGAAGAGAGACAGAGATAGAGAATGACAGAGAATGACAGAGCGACAGTGCGCGCGCATAGAATCGAGAGAGGGACTGAGATACAGCGACACCGTGAACGCGCATATGGAAGAGAGAGAAAAAGAGAGAGACAGACAGAGAGAGGCAGAGGCAGAGAGAGAGAGACACGCAGACAGAGAAAGAGAGAGACGCAGAGAGAGAACACGTGCATGGAAGAGAGAGGGACTGAGACAGAGAGACAGAGAGAAAAAGCGACACAGACAGACAGAGACAGAGTGAAACAGAGAGACAAAGAAGGACAGAGAGAACACGCACATGGAAGAGAGAGAAAGACCGAGAGAGAGAGAGAGAGATAGACAGACAAACCACGTGGGAGAGAGAGTGAGCGAGCGCGTAGGAGAGAGTGCATGGGAGAGAGTGCATGGGAGAGAGAGAGAGAGAGAGAGAGAGAGAGAGAGAGAGAGTGGGCGGCACGGTGGCACAGTGGTTAGCACTGCTGCCTCACAGCGCCAGAGACCCGGGTTCAATTCCCGACTCAGGCGACTGACTGTGTGGAGTTTGCACGTTCTCCCCGTGTCTGCGTGGGTTTCCTCCGGGTGCTCCGGTTTCCTCCCACAATCCAAAAATGTGCGGGTCAGGTGAATTGGCCATGCTAAATTGCCCGTAGTGTTAGGCTAAAGGGGTAAATGTAGGGGTATGGGTGGGTTGCGCTTCGGCGGGTCGGTGTGGACTTGTTGGGCCGAAGGGCCTGTTTCCACACTGTAAGTAATCTAATCTAATCAAACAGAGAGAAAACGCTGCATGGAAGAGAGATAGAGAGATAGAAAGAGGGCATGGAAAAGTGGGGGGAGGTGAAGAGAGAGAGAATGGAAAAGAGAGAGCACATGCATGGAAAAAAGAGAGAGCACATGGAAGAGAGAGCGCGTGAGGGAGCATGGAAAAGAGAGAGAGAATGGAAAAGAGAGAGAGCGCAACAGGTAGCATGGAATAGAGAGCATGGAAAAAAGAGAAAGAACATGAAAAAAGAGAGAGAGAGAGCTTGAAAGAAAGAAGTTGAGAGCGAGAAAGAGCACGGAAAAGAGAGAGCGTGTGTGAGAGAGAGAGTGCGCACACGCATGGAAAAAAGAGAGAGCACGCATGGAAAAAAGCAGGAGGGTGTGAGATAGAGAGAGCTTGCACATGGAAAACAGAAGAGCATGAAGAGACAAAGAAAGAGAGAATGTGCGCGCATGGAAGAGAGAGTGCGCCCCCGGGAGAAAGCGAGAGAGAGTGAAGGCATGGAAAAGAGAGAGAGAGAGAGAGCGCATGCATGGAAAAGAGCGAGAGTGCGTGCATGGAAAAGAGCGAGAGAGAGGGAGAGAGTGCGCACATGGAAAAGAGAGAGCAAGACACAGCGTGAGCATGAAGAGACAGAGACAGAGAAAGAGCACACGTGCGTGGAAGAGAGAGAGTGCGCACATGGAAGAGAGAGAGCCAGAGACAGCGTGAGCATGAAGAGACAGAAAGAGTGCACGTGCATGGAAGTGAGAGAGAGAGAGAGAGAGAGAGAGCGCGCGCACATGGAAGAGAGAGGGAGAGCATGGAAAAGAGAGTGCGAGAGAGAACATGGAAGAGAGAAAGGGAGAGAGCATGGAAAAGAGAGAGAGAGCAGCAGAGCGAGAGAGCAAGACAAAGCAAGAAATAGAGAGCATGTGGGGAAGAGAGAGCGAGATAGAGCGCACACACATGGAAAACAGAGAGCAAGAGCGTGACAGAGAGTGCGCGCATGGAAAAGAGAGAGAGCTAGAGAGAGAGCGAACATGGAAGAGAGAGCGAGCGAGAGAGTGAGAGAGAGCACGTAGAAAAGAGAGAGACCGTGCATGGAAAAAAAGAGAGAGCATGGAAGAGAGAGAGGAGCGAGAGAGAGAGAGAGAGAGAGAGAGAAAAAAAAGAGCACAGAAAAGAGAGAGCGCATGGAAAAAAAAGAGCGAGAGCATGGAAGAGACAGTGTATGGTAAAGAGAGAGCATTGTAAAGAGAGAGCACAGAAAAGAGAAAGAGAGGCCGCATGCACATGGAAAGAGAGAGAGCATGGGAGAGAGAGAAAGAGCATAGAAAAGAGAGAGCGAGAGAGAGAGTGCACATGCACATGGAAAAGAGGGCGAGTGTGAGAGAGAGAGCACAGAAAAGAGAGAGAGAGTGTATAGAAAAAAAGAGAGAGCATGGACGAAAGAGTGAGAGCATGGACAAGAGAAAGCAAGAGAGAGTGTGGAAGAGAGAGTGCAAGCGAGCATAGAAGAGAGAGCATGGAAAAGAGAGAGTGCGTGCATGTAAAAGGGGGGGAGAGAGAGAGAGAGAGAGAGAGAGAATGGAAAAGACAGAGCGAGCAAGAAAAGAAGAGAGAGAGCACATGAATGGAAGAGGCTGAGAGAGACAGAGACACAGCGAGAGAGAACGCGTGCATGGGAGAGAGAGAGAGACCATGGAAAAAAGAGACAGCATGGACGAGAGAGAGCGAGCGAGAGACAGAAAAACAGAGGGAGCGAGAGAGAGAGCGAGAGAGCAAGCGAGCATGGAAAAGAGAGAGGGAGAAAGAGACAGCATGGAAAAGAGACAGAGTGCGTGCATGAGCATGGCAGAGAGCGCGGGTGGGGGGGGGAGAAGAGAGACAGAGCATGGAAAAGAATGTGCGAGAGAGAAAGAGAGCATGGAAAAGAGCAAGTGAGAGGGGTAGAGAGAAAGCACATGCGCCAGAGAGTGCACGAGAGAGAGAGAAAGAAAGAGAGCGAGCATGGAAAAGGGAAAGTGAGAGAGAGCATGGAAAAGAGGGAGAGAGCATAGAAGAGAGAGTGTATAGTAAAGAGAGAGCATTGTAAAGAGAGAGAGGGCGCATGCACATGGAAAGAAAGAGAGCATGGGAGAGAGAGAAAAAGCATAGAAAAGAGAGAGCAAGAGAGAGCGTGCACATGCACATGGAAAAGAGAGCGAGTGAGAGAGAGAGCATGGAAAAGAGAGAGAAAGCATGCATGGAAAAAAAGACAGAACATGGAAGAGCGAGAGCATAGAAAAGGGAGAGAGATTAGAAAAGAGAGAGAGAGAGTGAGAGAGAGTGAGAGAGAGTGAGAGAGAGACAGAGAGAGAGGACGAGCATGGAAACGAGAGAGAAAGCATGCATGGAAAAAAAGACAGAACATGGAAGAGCGAGAGCATAGGAAAGAGAGTGCATAGAGAGTTGTTGTCTCTGGTTTGTTACCGGTGCCACGTGATAGAGAGTTGAGGAATAGGGAGAGAGAACAGTTAAATGCGTGGCTACAGGGATGGTGCAGGAGGGAGGGATTCCGG
The DNA here is from genome assembly GCF_037043375.1 of Chiloscyllium plagiosum. NCBI lineage: Eukaryota > Metazoa > Chordata > Chondrichthyes > Orectolobiformes > Hemiscylliidae > Chiloscyllium > Chiloscyllium plagiosum. The sequence continues at coordinate 28,570,343 of NW_028270155.1, read as the reverse complement.
TATTTGGATAACTGGGGTTCTTTCTGGGGAAGGTAGGACCTCTATAAACAGGATGGTCTACACCTGAACCTGAGGGGCACCAGTATCCTTCCTAGTACTCTTGGGGGGGGTTTAAACTAACTCTGCAGGGGCATGGGAACCTAGACTGTAGCTTTAGGGTGCAGGACCTGAAGTGTAGGGAGGTTAGGAACATGGCATCAATCTCAAAAGAGGGTGCCTGTAAACAGGAAAGTGGCTTGAAGTGTGTATACTTCAATGCAAGAAGTATACGAAATAAGGTAGGTGAACTTGCAGCGTGGGTTGGTACCTGGGATTTCGATGTTGTGGCTATTACGGAGACATGGGTAGAACAGGGACAGGATTGGCTGTTGCAGGTTCCAGGGTTTAAATGTTTTAGTAGGGTCAGAGGTGGGGGTAAAAGAGGGGGAGGTGTGGCATTGCTTGTCAAAGATCGTATTACAGTAGTGGAAAGGACGATGGATGAAGACTCACCATCTGAGGTAGTTTGGGCTGAGGTTAGGAATAGGAAAGGTGAGGTCACCCGGTTAGGAGTTTTCTACAGGCCTCCTAATAGTCCTAGAGATGTAGAAGAAAGAATTGCGAGGATGATTCAGGAGAAGAGTGAAAGTAATAGGGTGGTTGTTATGGGGGACTTTAACTTTCCTGATATTGACTGGGAAAGCTATAGCTCTAGTTCGTTAGATGGGTCGGTGTTTGTCTAATGTGTGCAGGAGGGTTTCCTGACACAATATGTAGATAGGCCAACAAGAGGTGAGGCCATACTGGATTTGGTTCTGGGTAACGAACCAGGCCCGGTGTTAGAATTGGAGGTAGGTGAGCACTTTGGGGACAGTGACCACAATTCGGTGACTTTTACTCTAGTGATGGAGAGGGATAAGTGTGCACTGCAGGGCAAGAGTTATAGCTGGGGGCAGGGAAATTATGATGCGGTGAGGCACGACCTAGGATGTGTGGCTTGGAAAAGTAGGCTTCAAGGCATGGGCACAATTGATATGTGGAGCTTGTACAAGGAGCAACTATTGAGTGTCCTTGATAAGTATGTATCTGTCAGGCAGGGAGGAAAGGGTCGTGTGAGGGAGCCGTGGTTTAATAAGGAATTGGAATCCCTTGTTAAATGGAAGAGGGCGGCCTATGTAAAGATGAGGCGTGAAGGTTCAATTGGGGCGATTGAGAGTTAGAAGGTAGCCAGGAAGGACCTGAAGAGAGAGCTAAGAGCAGCAAGGAGGGGACATGAAAAGTCCTTAGTTGGTAGGATTAGGGAAAACCCTAAAGCTTTCTATAGGTATGTCAGGAATAAAAGAATGACTAGGGTAGGAATAGGTCCAGTCAAGGATAGTAGTGGGAAGTTGCGTGTGGAGGCTGAAGAGATTGGGGAGACACTGAATGAATACTTTTCGTCAGTATTCACTCAGGATCAGGACATTGTTGCCGATGTGAATATTGAGTCACAATTAATTAGAATGGACGGCTTTGAGGTATGTAGGGAAGAGGTGTTGGAAATTCTGGAAAGGGTGAAAATAGATAAGTCCCCTGGGCCTGATGGCATTTATCCTAGGATTCTCTGGGAAGCAAGGGAGGAGATTGCAGAGCCATTGGCCTTGATTTTTATGTCCTCGTTGTCTACAGGAATAGTGCCAGTAGACTGGAGGATAGCAAATGTGGTTCCCTTGTTCAAGAAGGGGAGTAGGGATAACCCTAGTAACTATAGGCCAGTGAGTCTCACTTCTGTTGCCGGCAAAGTCTTAGAGAGAATTGTAAGGGATAGGATTTATGAACATCTGGATAGGAATAATGTGATCAAGGATAGTCAGCATGGTTTTGTGAAGGGCAGGTCGTGCCTCATAAACCTTATTAAATTCTTTGAGAAGGTGACTAAGGAGGTAGACGAGGGTAAAGTGGTAGATGTGGTGTATATGGATTTTAGTAAGGCTTTGATAAGGTTCCCCATGGTAGACTACTGCAAAAAATACAGAGGTATGGCATTGAGGGTGAGTTGGAGGTTTGGATTAGGAATTGGCTGGCTGGAAGAAGACAGAGGGTAGTAGTTGATGGTAAAGGTTCATCTTGGAGTGCCGTTACTAGCGGTGTTCCGCAAGGATCTGTTTTGGGACCATTGCTGTTTGTCATTTTTATAAATGACCTGGAGGAGGGGCTAAAAGGTTGGGTGAGCAAGTTTGCAGATGATGCGAAAGTTGGTGGAGTTGTTGATAGTGAGGAAGGATGTGTCAGGTTACAGCGGGATATAGATAAGTTGCAGAGCTGGGCAGAAAGGTGGCAAATGGAGTTCAATGTAGGTAAGTGTGAGGTGATTCACTTTGGTAAGAGTAACAAAAAGACGGGGTACTAGGCTAATGGTCGGATACTTAGTAGTGTGGATGAGCAGAGGGATCTTGGTGTCCATGTACAAAGATCTCTGAAAGTTGCCACCCAGGTAAATAGTGCGGTGAAGAAGGCATATGGCGCACTGGCTTTTATTGGTAGAGGAATTGAGTTCCGGAGTCCTGAGGTCATGTTGCAGTTGTATAAGACTCTGGTGCGGCCGCATCTGGAGTATTGTGTGCAGTTTTGGTCGCCATACTATAGGAGGGATGGGGAGGCACTGGAATGGGTGCAGAGGAGGTTTACCAGGATGTTGCCTGGTATGGTAGGAAGATCGTATGAGGAAAGGCTGAGGCACTTAGGGCTGTTTTCATTGGAGAAAAGAAGGTTTAGGGGTGACTTGATAGAGGTGTACAAGATGATTAGGGGTTTAGATAGGGTTGACCATGAGAATCTTTTTCCACGTATGGAGTCAGCTATTACGAGGGGGCTTTAAATTAAGGGGTGGTAGGTATAGGACAGATGTTCGGGTAGATTCTTTACTCAGCGATTCGTGAGTTCATGGAATGCCCTGCCAGTAGCAGTGGTGGACTCTCCCTCTTTATGGGCATTTAAACGGGCATTGGATAGGCATATGGAGGATAGTGGGCTAGTGTAGGTTAAGTGGGCTTGGATCGGCGCAACATCGAGGGCCAAAGGGCCTGTACTGCGCTGTATTTTTCTATGTTCTATGTTTTATAAAAGAGAGCGAGAGAGAGCATGGAAAAGAGAGTGAGAGCACGAGCATGGAAAGGAGAGAGGACATGGAAAAGAGAGAGAGAGAGCATGGAAAGAGAGAGAGAGAATGCACATCGAAAAAAGAGAGAGCACAGAAGAAAGACAGAGAGAGCAGAGAAAAGAGAGTGAGAGAGACAGAGAGAGAGCATGGAAAAGAGAGAGGAAGAGAGAGAGAGAGCATGGAAAAGAGAGACCTTGGAAGAGAGAGAGAGAGCAGGGGGGAAGAGAGCGCGAGAGAGAGCACGTAGAAAAGAGAGAGACCGTGCATGGAAAAAAGAGCAAGAAAGCATGGAAAAGAGAGAGAGAAAACGTGAGAGAGGGGGAGGGAAGGAGAGAAAGCACACGGGGAAAAAAGAGACAGACAGAGAGAGAGAGCATAGAAAAGAGAAAGCAAGAGAGAGAGAGAGCGTGCGCATGGAAACGAGAGAGACAGAGAAAGCATAGAAGGGGGGTGAGGTGGAGAGAGAGAGAAAGCATGGAAGAGAGAAAGAAAGAGAGCATGGAAGAGACAGAGGGAGGGAGGGAGAGAGAGCATGGAAAAGAGAGAAAAAGGGAGAGAAAGCACGTGAATGGGAGAGAAAGAAGGAGAAAGCGCATGAAAAGAGAGAGACAGAGAGCGAGAGAGCATGGAAAAGAGTGAGAGAGAGCGAGCATGGAAAAGAGAGAGCATGGAAGAGAGAACATGGGAGAGAGCAAGAGAGCATAGAAACGAGAGAGAACATGGAAAAGAGAGAGTGTGCATGGAAGAGAGAGAGCTAGGATGGAAAAGAGAGAGCAAGCGCATGGAAAAGAGAGAGAGAGCGTATGGAAAAAAGAGAGCGCGAGTGCATTGAAAAGAGAGAGGGAGAACAAGCAAGCATGTGAGAAAGAGAGAGAGTAAATGTAAATGAGACAGAGCATGAAAGAGAGAGAGAGAGAGAGAGAGCGCGAGTGAGCATGGAAAAGAGAGAGAGAGCATGGCAGAGAGAGGGAGCGCACGAATGGAAGAGATAGAGGGAGAAAGCGCATGGAAAAGAGAAAGTGAGAGATCATGGAAAAGAGAGAGCGTGTATGGAAAAAGAGAGAGGGCATACAAAAGAGAGAGAAGAGCGAGAGAGAGAGAGAGAGCACATGGAAAAGTGGGAGGGAGAGAGCATGGAAAAGAGAGTGCGCATGGAAAAGAGAGTGAAGAGAGAGCACAGAAGATAGAGAGGGAGGAAGAGAGAGAGCAAGAGAACATGGAAAAGAGATGGCGAGACAGAGCTTTGAAAAGAGAGCGAGAGCGAGCATGGAAAAGAGAAAGAGGTGGAGAAGAGAGAGAGCGAGTGAATATGGAAAAGAGAGAGGGAGAGAGAGAGAATGGAAGAGACAGAGGGAGAGTGACAGAGCATGGAAGAAAGAGAAGGAGCACGCGAATGAAAAAGAAAGAGAGAAAGAGCATGGAAAAGAGAGAGGGAGCATGCATGGAAAAGAGAGAGGGAGCATGGAAGAGACAGAGGGAGAGTGAGAGAGCATGGAAAAGAGAGAGAAAGAGCATGTGAATGGAAGAGAGAGCACACATGGAAAAGAGAGAGAGCACACGGAAAAGGGGGGGTGAGAGAGCATGGAAAAGAGAGAGAGAGGTTGGAAAAGAGAGTGAGAGAGAGAAAGAGAGAGAGAGACCGTGCGAGCATAGAACAGAGAGAGCATGGAAGAGAGAGAGAGTGAGAAAGAGCATGGGAGAGAGAGGGGGAGAGAGCATGGAAAAGAGAAAGAGCATTGAAGAGAGAGGGAGAGAATAGAAAAGAGAGAGCATGGAAGAGAGGGTGAGCGGCATGGAAAAAAGAGCGAGAGCATAGAAGAGAGAGCATGGAAAAGAGAGAGAGAGAGCATGGCAGAGATAAAGGGAGAGTAAGACAGCATGGGAATGAGAGAGAGAGCATGGCAGAGAGAGGGAGTATGCGAAAGAGAGAGAGAGAAAGTGCATGGAAAAGAGCATGAGAGCATGGAAAAGAGAGAAGGGGAAGAGAGGGAGAACATGGAAAGGAGAGAGAGTGTGCATGAATGGAAAAAAGAGAGGGAGAAAGCACATTGAAAAGAGAGAGAGTGAAAGCACAGAAAAGAGAGTGAGAGAGAGAGCATGGAAAAAAGGGAGTGTGAGAGAGGGTGCAAGAGAGCGAGCACGAGAGAGAGCACATGCATGGAAAAGAGAAAGCATGGAAAAGAGAGACAGAGCATGGGAGAGGGAGAACGCTAGATAGCAAGAGAGAGTGCGTGCGAATGGGAGAGAGAGAGGGGGGAGGGAGAAAGTGCATGGAGAAGGGAGAGAGTGAGAGAGCATAGAAAAGAGAAAGAGACAGCGCACAAATGGGAGACAGAGAGAGAGGGGGACAAAGTGCATGGAAAAGAGCGAGAGAGAGAGGGAGGAGGATGGAAAAGAGAGACAGAACATGGAAGAGAGAGAGAGGGAGAAAGTGCATGGAGAAGAGAGAGAGTGAGACAGTATGGAAAATAGAGAGCGAGAGAAAGGGCGCACAAATGAAACACAGAGATGGGGGGACAAAGCGCATGGAAAAGATGGTGAGAGCGCATGGAAAAGAGCACGCGAGAGAGTGTGTGTGTGGAAAAGAGAGAGCGAAAGAAAGCATGGAAGAGAGAGCATGGAAAAAAGAGACAGAGCATGAAAGAGAGAGAGAGACGGAGGGAGAAAGCACATGGAAAAGAGAGTGAGAGCATGGAAAAGAAAGAGTGAGAGAGAAAGCACAAATGGAAGACAGAGAGGGGGGATAAAGCGCATGGAAAAGAGCGCAAGAAAGAGAGAGCATGGAAAAGAGAGAGAGAGAGAGAGAGACACAATGCCCATGGAAAAAAAGACAGTGAGAGAGCATGGAAAAGAGAGTGAGAGAGAGCGTGTGCACGGAAAAGAGAGAGCGAGAGAGAGTATGGAAAAGAGAGAGCATGACAGAGAGCGAGAGAGCGCGCGACAGAGCGAGCGAGAGAGCACGCGACAGAGCGAGCGAGAGAGCACGCGACAGAGAGAGCGCGCACGCATGGAAGAGAGAGAGTGTCACATGGAAGAAAAAGAGAGAGAGACAGACAGCATGGAAGAAAAAGAGAGAGAGTGTGAGCATGGAAGAGAGAGCGCATGGAAAGGGCAGAGAGACAGAGAGACAGAAAGAGAGAGCACACGCATGGAAGAGACAAAGAGGGAGAACGTGCACATGGAAGACAGAGATAGACAGAGAGAGACAGAGACACAGAGAGAGAGAGAGAAAGAACATCTGCATGGAAAAGAGAGACACAGAGAGAGATCAGACAGAGAGACATACAGACAGAGAGACAGAGACAGAGACAGCGCGCATGGAAGGGAGACAGAAACACAGAGACAGAGAAAAAGAGAGAGAGAGAGAAAGAGAACGCACGCATGGAAGAGAGACAGAGACACAGAGAGAGAGAGAGAGAGAGAAACAGAGACAGAGAGAGCGGGTGCATGGAAGAAAGAGTCAGAGACAGAGAGCGGCATGGGGAGGAGAGAGAGATAGAGCATGAAAAAGAGAGAGCACGCACATGGAAAAGAGAGAGAGCATGGAAAAGAGAGAGAGAACAGAAAAGACAGGGAGCGTGCGAGGTAACATGGAAGAGAGTGAGTGTGGAAAAGAGAATGAGAGAGAGTGGAAAAGAGAGCGCGAGCGATAGTGAGAGAGTATGGAAAAGAGAGAGCGAGAGCAAGAGTACATGGAAAAGAGACACAGCGCACGCAAGGAAAAGAGAGAGCGTGCGCATGGAAAAGAGAGAGAGAGCACGAGCGAGCAAGAGCATGGAAAAGTGAGAGAGCAGGAAGAGAGAGAGAGAGCACGCGAGAGACATGGGGAGGAAAAGCGGGAGAACATGGTAAAGAGAGAGCAAGAGAGAGAGCGCATGGAAAAGAGAGCAAGAGTGTGCATGGAAAGAGAGAGAGCATGGAAGAGAGCGAGACCACATGGAAAAGAGAGTGCGAGCACATGGAAAAAAGAGAGAGAGCATGAAAGAGAGAGATCGCATGGGAAAAAAAAGAGAGCATGAATGAGACAGCGAAAGAGATCTTGGAAGAGAGAGTGCAAGCAAGCGAGCATGGAAGAGAGAAAGGGAGAAAGAGAGCATGGGAGAGAGAGTGTGTGCACAGAAAAGGGAGAGGGAGGGAGAGCATGGAAAAGAGAGAGAGAGAGACATGCATGGAAAGAGAGAGAGAGAGCATGCATGAAAAAGGGACAGAGAGAGAGCATGGAAAAGAGAGATAGCATGGAAAAGAGAGAAAAAGAGAGAGAGCGCATGCGAATGTAAGAGACAGAGAGAGAGAGAGAGACAGCGACACAGTGAGAGAGAACACGTGCATGGAAGAGAGAGAGACACACACAGAGATGGAGAGAGTGACAGCGCGCATGGGAGACAGAGAGACAGAGCGTGGGCATGAAAGAGAGGGAGAGAGAGAGAGCGCATAGAAAAAAAAGAGAGAGCATGGACGAGAGAGTGAGAGCATGGACAAGAGAAAGCAAGAGAGAGCATGGAAGAGTGCAAGCGAGCATAGAAGAGAGAGTGTGTGCATGGAAAAGGGAGAGAGGGAGAGCATGGAAAGGGGGGGGAGAGAGAGAGAGAGAGAATGGAAAAGACAGAGCGAGCATGGAAAAGAGAAAAAGAGAGAAAAAGCACATGAATGGAAGAGGCAGAGGAAGAGAGAGAGAGACCATGGAAAAAAGAGAGAGCATGGACGAGAGAAAGCAAGCGAGAGACAGAAAAAGAGAGCAAGCAAGAGAGAAAGCGAGCATGGAAGAGAGAGAGGGAGAAAGAGATAACATGGAAAAGAGAGTGCGCACATGGAAAAGAGAGAGAGGGAGAGCATGGAAAAGAGAGAGTGCGTGCATGCGCATGGCAGAATGAGGGCAAGGGGGGGAAGAGAGAGAGAGAGAAAATAAAGAGAGAGAGCATGGAAAAGAATGTGCGAGAGAGAAAGAGAGCATGGAAAAGAGCAAGCGAGAGGGATAGAGAGAAAGCACGTGCGCCAGAGAGTGCACGAGAAAGAGAGAAAGAAAGAGAACGAGGATGGAAAAGAGAGAGCGAGAGAGAGCAAGAGAGCGCGCACGGAAAAGGGAAAGTGAGAGAGAGCATGGAAAAGAGGGAGAGAGCATAGAAGAGAGAGAGAGCATGAAAAGAAAGAGCATGGAAGAGAGACAGACAGCGTGGAAAAGAGAGCACACGAAACAGTGAGAGCGAGCACGAGAGCGAGAGTGCGAGAGAGCAAGTGTGTGCACATGGAAAAAAGACAGTGTGGAAAAGAAGGAGAGAGAGAGAGAGTGTGTGTGCACATGGAAGAGAGACAGCATGGGAGAGAGAGAGAGAGAGAATAGAAAAGAGAAAGAACATGGAAAAAAGAGAGAGAGCATAGAAAAGTGAGAGACAGCGCGCACATGGAAGAGAAAGAGAGCGAATGTGGGGGGTAAGAGAGATAGAGAGAGAGAGAGAGCAAGCGAGCGAGTGCATGGAAGAGAGAGGGGAGAAAGAGAGAGAACATGGAAGGCAGAGAGCATGGTGTGCGCGCATGGAAAAGAGAGTGAGAGCAAGCACATGGAAGAGAGAGAGAATGGGGTGACAGAGAGAGAGAGAGAGAGAGAAAAATGGAAAAAAAAGAGAGAGAACGGAAGAGATCAAGAGTGAAAGCATGGAAAAGATAGGGAGAGAGAGCGCATTGGGATGGTGGACAGAGAGAGAGAGAGGAATGGAAGAGAGAGAGCGCGAGCATGGAAGAGAGAGCGCAAGAGAGCATGAGACAGCGAGAACAAGACAGCATGAGAGAGAGAGCGCACGAGCTGTTCTAAATTAATTGAAAACAGGCTTAATCAGAGGAAACAAAGAGCTGTAGATAGAACTGCAATAGCGTGCAAGTAAGCAGCTTTCAGACTGTCAGGAATCAGTGACCATTGCTACTTGCAAGGTTTTAAATGTGGAGAATTTGAAGTATCTCCAAGAGGAAGGAGGGGACAAAGATAGAATAATATTTCCCAAATGTGACAAACCAGATGGATCACAATTTTGTGGTCACAAATTTCTGTGCTTTTATTATTGTTCATTAACCAGACGCAAGCATCACTGGCAAAGGATAGAGAGTGCTGGTCATAGAATTGCCCTCCGGAGGGACTGCATATTTTGACATTTATGTCACATTTTGTCACTAGCAAAAATTTGTACATCGTTTTCAGCAAATTTAGTTTCACACAATTTCACCCCATATTTAACAAGGAAAATGACCTAATCTCCAAAAAGGCCTAATCATTTAGACTTTCAAGGGGGAGAATTTTAATGGAAAGAGACACATCATAATGGATAATGCATGCCTTTGGAATACAAAATAGTTTTTGATATCCTAAGCAAAATAATCTATTATCTTTTGGAAGTTCTGAGCAACTGACAGAACTGTTTGCAAAACAAAATGGTTCATTTTCAAAGTAACTGTTGTTAGGACACAGGGTAAACCCCCCTGCTAATTTAAGCCTGCAACACAGAGATGATTTAACCCACGCAGTAGTCTGTTAAAATTCAAGAGACCAAAAACTATCATTTCCTCGCTTTTAATATTGTCAAATACCAAATTCAAATTTGATTGGAGTTTATCATTGTGGGGCATAATTGGGGCATAAATTAAATTTGTTTTTGTCTCATAGCAACCCAGGTACTGCTAGCTGCTGGACCAAATGTTACATTGTAAATTTTTCAGCATTCTGCGTGTTTGCCAAGTCCTTCAACTCTCTTAATGGTACAGTACACTTCTCCGCCTTCATAACACCCCGCCCCCCCCGAAGAAAAAATGAACCATTGTAATGAAAAAATAGCTTCATTTTGTTCTTGTTCTTTAAACACATACAGATAACTTTAATCTAAGTTCATCTTAACTTTCTTCTTATAAAATAAATACATAAAACATTGGATAAATATAAATCTCATCTAAACTTTATCAGTTAAATCCAAGATAACGCATCTGTGATTACATTCTTACGACCTGCCATCTGTAACATAAGACTCCAATGCAAGAGTCTCATATTCTTGTCTTTAAAGCATTCTAAGAATGCAAGTGGATTGTGATCCATGTACACAATGGTCTCAGACACAATGTTCATGACACACACATTATGCCCCAAGGCCATACCAAACTCAATTGTTCTTTTTCCAATTGTGGAGTATTTTCTCTAGTGGATATGGAGTTTCTTCGACAAGTAACCAACTGGTAGTTCAATCCCATTCTCATCTTCCTGTAGCAGTACAGCTCCTACTCCTATGTTACTAGCATCAACAGTGACTTTAAAAGGTTTTGAAAAGTTTGGTGTAGCTAAAACTGATTTGATGATTAATATTGTTTTCAAATGGTCAAATGCCTCCTGGCATTGTTCTGTCCACTGAAACTTTTGTGTTGTTCTTCAGCAAATTAATTAATGGTGCCACGACACTGCCCAAGTTTGCAATTAACTTCCCATAGAGTCCACTGAGTCCTAACAATCGAAGCACCTCTTTCTTAGAGGTTGATCGTGGAAATTCCTCAATGGCCTTCATCTTTGCATGCTGTGGGGTCAACTTTCCATGTTATGTCATGTCCCAAGATGTTATGTCCCAAGAACGTCACCTCTGCTTTTGCAAATTTAGTTTTGTTTAAGTTTATTACTAGCTTTGCTGCTCTTAGTCATTCGAAGAGCTCTGCCAACCTCCACTTCCATCTGTACCGGTCTGGCTTTGAAAGGATTAAGCAGATAGTGGTGTTGTTCTATCGGAGCAGTATTCCCTACGTCTACTTCATGTAAAGTAGCATTAATCCTCCCCAACTGATTCTTAATTATATCCTTATACTGAAGTAACAAATCTTTCAACTGCGTTCTATACTCATGAGACAGATAGCTTACTAACCTATCCCACTCAAGGATTTCTTGTCCTGCTGTTGCAAGTCCCTGGCTTGTCCAACTTTCTCAATACAATCTTCCAATCTAAGAATTGAAATTGAGTCCAATTTTGTAGTGGCGTTCACATTCCGATAATCCACGCAGAGTCGTTGAGTCCGGTCGGTTTGGGAACTAAGACGATCGGTGAATTCCACTCTGGCTTGGTTCGATGATGTCCTCGTCGAGCATGGCCTCCACTTCCATCTGTACCGGTCTGGCTTTGAAAGGATTAAGGAGATAGTGGTGTTGTTCTATCGGAGCAGTATTCCCTACGTCTACTTCATGTAAAATAGCATTAATCCTCCCCAACTGATTCTTAATTATATCCTTATACTGAAGTAACAAATCTTTCAACTGCGTTCTATACTCATGAGACAGATAGCTTACTAACCTATCCCACTCAAGGATTTCTTCATTTTTTAAACCTATTTTGAGCCGCATCATTTGGATTTGAGTCTTCGCTCTGCGGGGGGCAGTAACTAACAACTGTTTCTCCAGTTCTTTCTCTCTCCTAGTTCTCTGGAGGGGACCTTCACAATCAATCAATTATATGGCTCTTCAAATGTGGGAACTGGCAATGAAGGTGCTGGTTTTATTACCGCCTGTGGCTTACCTACAATTTGGCATGTATGACACGTACAGCAAATGTTAACCACGGCCTTCTGCATTCCAGGCCAATAAAAATGTTTTTGTACCTAAGCTTGAGTCTTTCGTACCTCTAGGTGACCTCCTCCAGGTAGGTCATGTGCTACCCATAACACCTTCTGTCTGTATGCTACCGGCAACACAATGTGCTACACTTCGGCTCTTTACTAACCTGCCATGATCTCCATTTCCGACTTAGCATTCTATCTTTCAGATAATAACCCTCCAGAATATTCTCTGCCTCCTTTTCGGTGTCCGCAACCATATATCTTTTATTGTTCTTGTCCTGCTGTTGCAAGTCCCTTAGCCTTTCAGGAGTAAACACTTCTGCCTGACCCTCTGCCTGTTCAGGTTCTTCCTGCACCATTACGTCAAATGGGGTATCTGCTAACTGAACCTCAACTCCTTCATCTTTCTCTTTACATTTCGCTTTGTGCTGTGACTTATGATAGGGAGATCTGGTTACCACACAGTCTGGGAAAATAGAAAGATATTTCTGTTTTAACTCCTCAGTTTCCTGGTCTTCCTTGGGCTTCTCCACAACAAAGGTTGTCACTCTCAGCTTGGATCCTGCCAAATCATTCTCAAGAACAAACTGAATTCCTGGAACTGACATCCTGTCAATCACTCCCATTGTAATTTCCCCAGTCTTAAGTTGCAGTCCAACCTGATCTTACATCGGGGAAAGCTAAATTTCTGTCCATCTATCCCACAAATTACCACACTCATGGGTAACAGATCAGAAAGAGTGTATATTCACTCATCTCTTACTATCAGCGACTGGTTAGATCCTGTATCTCTCAAAATTATAACTTCTTGTCCTTCTCCTCCTGTTCTGAGTAAACTTCACCGACAAGTACTAATTCCAGCCCCTGCACTCTCCTGCAGCTCCTCAGCTCTTCTTGGGGTCTTTTTTACTACCTTCACTAATGCTTAGCTTCTTTTACCACATCTTTTCCCACAGTGCCATTCTTTAATGACCAGCACTGTGACTTAACATGCCCCACTTTACAACAGTGGAAACACCTGAGGCCTTTCACCTACTTTCCAACCTCCTGGGTTTCTTTTTTACCCTGTAGTGAATTCTTTCCAGTGTTCTCTTTGTTTCATAGAGATCTCCCTTTCTCCCAACTTCTATCACTCACAGGATGAAATTCTGGCCGGAAGCTGGTCTTATGCACCAACATGTATTCATCTGCTAATTCTGCTGCTCGTCTCACTTCCTGATCCTCCATGTGAATTCTTACCATCTCTAGAAGTGAGTTTTTAAACTCCTCCAGCAGAATAATCTCTCCTAGAGCCTTAAAAGGTCCTATTTATTTTAAAGCACACACCCATCGATCAAAATGACTATGTTCAATTCTTTCGAACTCAACATAAGTCTGAGTTCCTTTTTTATGTATCTGAACTGCTGAGTATATGCTTCTGGTACCAATCCATAAGCACTTAAAATAGTCTGTTTAACCTCTTCATAATGTCTTGACCCCTCATCTGACAGTGCGGCAAATACCTCACTAGCTCTGTCTACCAGTTTAGGCTGAACTAATATTACCCATAAATCCTCTGACCACTCCATCTGCCTAACCAAGTTTTCAAATGAAATAAAGGCGGCTTCAACATCTTTCTCAAAGTGTGGCAGAGTTTTGTATATATCACTACCTTCTCTTTTAATCTCTATCTGTTAACTTGACTTTGCTGACTAAGTCACAACTTCTCAAGTTCAAATTTTCTCTCTCTTTGTCTCTCCCTTTCTTCTCTTTCTCTTTGCTCAGCTAAGAACCTCTCTCTCTCTTTTCTCTCTTCCTTTGTTTATCTTCTAATTCCATTTTCCCAATCGAAATTTAAGTTTTTCTACCTCTACTACACTTATCTGTTTCTGTGAAACACCTAAGTAACTCCCTTACAATTTAAGCTTTACTTTTGTCCTTGGTTAAACCCAAATCTAACTTATTTGCTAATTCTAAAAGTATGACCTTTTACTTTCCTTCTAATACACTCTTGGCAAATTTTAAGAATCATCTTCAAATCCCAGACCTCTTTAGCTATTTTAAAGAGCTATTTCTGTCACTTTTAATTTAATCAACTACAAGTCACCAAGATTAAACTAATTGTCTCACCTATGTTTTATTTAAAGATCTCAGTCACTAACCTGCAAGTGTTAAAATCTGCTGGGATTTTTCGTGTCTAAACCAGTTCAAATCTTGGACAAAAGCCTGTTATGACACGGGGTAAACACCCCCCCAGCTAATTTAAACCTGCAACACAGAAATGATTTAACCAGTGCTGTAATCTGTTAAAATTCAAGAAGCTGAGAACTATCCCAAAAGTCACTATTTAAAGTACAACACATTTAAGAACTTTATTTGTTAATTTAATATAGAATATTAACTAACAACTATTTACAACTCCTTTCCCTAACCTATCTTTTACTTTCCCTTCTACAATACTGGTTCAATAAACCAAAAAATTCAAATTTCAAAACCAGCCAGCTGTTGAATCTTCTCTTTGCATCTTCCTCTGTCTTCTTTTCTTCTTCTTAGGAATTTCTGTTTCACAGGTCATTGATAGATAAAGGTACCTTTAAGAGATCTATTCTCCGGGCAGTCTGCATGTCTTGGTGGCTTGGTAGTTCTCCTCCAATTGTTCAATTTCTTTTTTTTTGGTTTTATACCCCAAAGCATCGGATTGTTTCATTGCTTTTAATATTGTCAAAATTCAAACTTGATTGGATTTAGTATCTTGGGGCATAAATTAAATTTGTTTTTATCTCATAACAACCCAGGTACTGCTAGCTACTGGACCAAATGTAACATTAGAAATTCTCCAGCACTCTATGTGCTTGCTAAGTCCTTCAACTCTCTTAAAGGTACAGTAGACGTCTACACCCTTGTAACATTATATTGCAAGTCAATTTTGTTCATATTGACTCATTACTTGTTGGGGTGCTACAAAATGTTCCGGACTTGGTAATTCACTAAATTATTGCTAGCAGAGAATCTCAAGCACACTTCCAGCATCCAAAACAAATAATGTGCCAGACAGGAGAAAAATGCTTTTCTCATTCCTATTTCTTCAAAAGTACTTCAAAATAATTATACTGACCTGGTGAGTCCAACAAAATTAAAACTAAGATCCAAAGTGGGGGGGGGGGGGGGGGGAATGTAAATTCTTGAAATGTAGAGCATACTTCCAAATTACAGAATGACAGAATTTTTTTGACAAGCAGAATTTCACACACTGTAAATCTCAAATAAAAATCTTTGGAAAACTCAGCAGATCTGGCACATCTGTATATTTAGAGAGAAATATAATAAAATGTTTCAGAACTGGGAAAATTCAGAGTTATATTAGCTTTTGAGCAGAGGCTGGATGGCAGGACAACACAAGGAAAGTCGATGATGGCCTTAAACACAGGAAACATTGTCCTCTACAGCTAGGCAGTATGGAGATGGCTAAGAAAAACAAATAAAAATGTGCCTCCAGAAGATGTGATGACTGAAAAAAAACAAAGCCAGCAAAAACAATAGGAATAAAATGGAGCAGAGGGTTTACTGTCTGAAATGGCTGAGCTTATTGTTACATCTAGAAAGCTGTAAGTGTTTTAGTGCAGCAGGGAAATAAATTGAAATAGTGCAGCAGGCGGAGGACAGAAATGGCAAGGCAGACAATTAAAATGATAGGACACCAGAATCTTGGGATCATACTTGTAGACAGAACAGACGTGCTCTAGATAGCAGACACCCAATCTGCATTTAGTCACTTCAGTTCAGAGGAGATCGCGTTCAGAGGAACAAATAGAGTAGAACAAATTGAAAGTAGTACATATAAGTTGCTAGGTTCACTGCCTCTGGTCGGGCATAGTCCTGGAACTTTTGTCACATGACCTCCTACCATTAACCACCTCACCTTTGCACTCGTGGTACTGGTTGGCCTCTATGTCCACCACCACGTAAAACTGAGCAAAGGACAAACATTGGAAGCTAAGAGTTTTTCTATTCAGATAAGAGCAGAGCACAACACCCATACTATCATCAGTATACCAAAAAAAAGAACTGAAGGAGACTATTAGAAGACAAAGGGGTATAAAGAGACCATTCAAACCATCAAGTCGGCTCTGTCATTCAGTGACATCATGGCTAACCTGATAATCCTTGACTCAAGTTTCCTGACTTTGCCCACAAAAACATCAATTCGCTTCCTGATTAAAAGTCTGTTTACCTTTTTAAAGCAAACCTAAAACCAGGTTAAGCACCCCCTGTTGGGGCACAGTCAGAAAAACATAAGGAAACAGTTAATGTAAATTTATAAAAGATAACTTAAAACACAACCATAATAATTTTGTCCACATTGATGAAGCACTCCTATCCTTGAGGTGCACACTGATCTCTAAAGACCTTTATCATGCCAGAGGACGCAGCATGCTCAATCTCAAAGGATGCCAGAATGTGGATGGAACCACAAAAGGAGGGCAGACAGCCAGGCACTTCCCACAATTCTTTGTCTGGTACATCAGTAACACCAATGTTGCTACTTCTGTCTCTTGGCTGGAATTGGGAAAAAAAAGATTAATTTTGTTTCTAACTTCTAACCTGCTCTCACCTGCACCTGGCCTATCTCTGACTCTTCCCTTCTTCGACATCTGTTTCCATTTCTGGGGATAGGCTCACACCCTGCTTTCTATAACAACTCCATTCCATTATTCCAATTTCTTTATCTGTCACATATCTGATCTGATGAGTCTCAGAAAGGTCCAACTTTTTCTCCAACCAAGGATTTGCAGCCACTGTGATTGACAGGGCCCTTAACCAAGTCCAACCCATTTCCTGCACTTCTGCCCTCACCCTTACCTTCCACAACAATGATAGGGTCCCCCTGGTCCTCACTCCTTTACCTCTCCAGCCTCTGCATTCAAAGGATCACAAGCTGCCGTATCAATCACCTCCAGCAGGATGTCACCACCACACACATATTCCACTCCCTTGTCAACTTTCTGTAAGGACTGTTGTCACTAGCACACCCTTCTCCGCTCCTCTCCACTCCCAACATGTCCTCACAGCTCCACGGTACCTTCCCTTGCAATTGGTGTAGCACTTGCCTGAGTACCTTATCCTTCCAGGCTATCCAAGGTCCCGAACACATCATCCAGTTAAAGCAGCGATTTACCTACATTTCATTCAATCTAGTCTATTGTATTCACTGCTCACAACGTGGTCTCCACTAGACTGGGGAGACAAAATGCAGAGTGACCACTTTGTTAAACACCTATGATCTGTCCGTAAAATGACCTACAGTTTCCAATTGCTTGCCTCTACAACACACCACTGTGCTCTCATGCTAACATTTCTATCTCAGACCTATTGCAGGTCAATGTGAGCTGGAGGAGCAGCGCCTCATCTTCTAACTAGGCAACAAACTTCCTTTATATATCTCAACAAATAAATGTAGGATTCTCCATTTTTTCCTCTAAAGTATATATCTCAGCAATAACAGGAACTGGATTAATGTTAACCAATGTTGATAGCAAAGGATGCTAAGACTATATTTGTGTGTGCAGGAGACAGGAAGACATCATAGCAATTTCAGGTTCCATTTCTCACACTCAGCCCAGCATTATCCTACAGAACACTCCACAGAACAACATACTTCATTGTTCAAAACACTCACTTCTCTCTCTCCCTCCAAACACTTGTTTCCACTTTGACTACCAACTCAGTCACTGTCTCACCTCTCCACACAAGTTATTTCTGCTACTCAAAACTCTGCTTTCTCTCTTTGCATACAAGTACTGCTAAATGCAGAACACTAAAGGGTATGCATTTGTGTGTGCACATACATTTGTGCAGGAATAGGTACAGAGTCATAGTGATGTACAGCATGGAAACAGATCCTTCGGTCCAACTCACCCATGCCGACCAGATATCCTAACCTAGTCTAGTCCGATTTGCCAGCACTTGGCCCATATCCTTCTAAACCTTTCTGAGGCAAATGTGAATCCAGATGCCTTTTAAATGCTGTAGTTGTACCAGCCTCCACCATTTCCTCTGGCAGCTCATTCCATACACGCACCACCGTCTGCATGAAAAATTTGCCCCTTAGGCCCCTTGTAAAAGCTTTCCCCTCTCACCCTAAACCCACACACTCTAGTTCTGGACTCCCCCATCCCAGGGAAAAGACCTTGCCTATTTATCCCCTCATGATTTTATAAAAAGTCACCCCTCAGCCTCCAACGCTCCAGAGAAAACAGTCCCAGCCTATTCAGTCTCTCCCTGTAGCTCAAATCCTCCAATCCTGGCAACATCCTCCTAAATCTTTTCTGAACTCTTTCAAGTTTCACAACATCCTTCCGATAGGAAGGAGATCCATGACGAAAAGCAGTGGTCCCAGCACTGATCCTTGTGCCACACCACTGGTCACAGGCCTCCAGTCTGAAAAGCAACCCTTCACCACCACCCTCTGTCTTCTAACATCACGCAAGTTCTTTATCCAAATGGCTACTTCTCCCTGTATTCCGTGAGATCTAACTTTGAGGAACTTTGTTAAACATCTTACTGATGTCCATATAAATTGTTTCTACCGCTCTGCCCTCATCAATCCTCTTTGTTATTTCTTCAAAAAGCTCAAGTTTGTGAGACATGATTTCCCATGCACACAGCCATGTTGACGAGCCCAATCAGTTCTTGCCCTTTCCAAATACATGTAAATCCTATCCCTCAGGATTCCCTCCAACTTACCCACCACAGATGTCAGGCTTATCAGTCTATAGTTCCCTGGCCTTTCCTTACAACCTTCCTTAAATAGTAGCACCATGTTAGCCAACCTCCAGCACCTCACCTTTGCCTATCAAAGATACAGATATCTCAGCAAGGGGCCCAATAATCAGTTCCCTAACTTCCAGAGTTCTAAGGTACACCTGATCAGGTCCACTTTTACGCATTTCAAGACATCCAAGCACCTCCTCCTCGGTAATCTGGACATTTTTCAAGATGCCACCATCTATTTCCCCACATTCTGTATCTCCCATTTCCTTCTCCACAGTAAACACTGATGCAAAGTACTTGTTTAGTATCGCCTCCATCTCCTGCAGCTCCACACATAGGCGATCCTCTAGTGATGTGCAACTTGATGGCCACTGGCAATGCAGGCCCACCTGACCAAGAGAAAGTAAGTTTTGTTCCAGGAGACTGCAGATGCCAGCAATGACCTGCTGTGAAATCTTGAGACATCAGTACTCATACGTGTCATAAAATAAGTGATTCTCTGATGTAGATAATGTGTTGGAATCAACACAGATTTGATGCTGAAGGGCCTTTTTCCATGCTGTGGACCTCTACAATTCAATAACTGACTCTTCAGTTTCACTGTTGAAAGATATCTTAGGTGAGTTTAACTGAAGTAACATTCCCTGCTCTGCACACGTTTGGGTTAAAACAGTACTTATTTAAATGTTTTAATTGAAAGACTTGTCATTGCAGGGCATTTAAATTACACCGCAAAATTTGTGCCTGCAGTCAACTTAACATTTCTAAGACATGAAAAAAAGTGTCAAGATGCATTAAATATTGCACAACAATTACAAACATATAGTGCATATCTTGTCAATTAGTTTATCATAAAATGGAATAGCTGAAAATGTGTTGCTGGAAAAGCACAGCAGGTCAGGCAGCATCCAAGGAACAGGAGAATCGACATTTCGGGCATAAGCCCTTCTTCAGGCTTATGCCCGAAACGTCGATTGTCCTGTTCCTTGGATGCTGCCTGACCTGCTGCGCTTTTCCAGCAACACATTTTCAGCTCTGATCTCCAGGATCTGCAGCCCTCACTTTCTCCATAAAATGGAATAGCCAAATAAAGGTGAGATCACAGAAAATAAAATGTATACTTGAAAATAACCACCCTCATTCCTGATACATAGAAAAATGGTAGTGGTTGTTGGAGGTCTGTCATTTCAGCTCCAAAACACCTTGACAGGAGTTCCTCAGTGTTGTGTTCTGGCCCAACCATCTTCAGCTGCTTTTCATCCATTAGAAGGTGAGAAGTGGGCACGTTTGCTGATATTTGCACAAAGTTCAGCACCATTCGCAACTCCTCAGATACCGAAGCAGTCCATGTTCAAATGTAACAAGAGCTGGACAATATCGAGGCTTGGACTGACATGTGGCAAGTAACATACACATTATACAAATACCAGGCAATGACCATCACCAATAAGAGACAATCTAATCACCAAACCTTGACATGCAATGGTGTTACCATCACTGAATCCCCACTATAAGCATACTCAGGGTTACCATTGACCAGAAACTCAACTGTCGAGAGGGTGGTCATGGAAAAGCACAGCAGGTCAGGCAACATTCAAGGAGCAGGAGAATTGACATTTCGGGCAAGAGCCCTTCATCCCGAAACATCGATTTGCCTGCTCCTCGCATGCTGCTTGGCTTGCTGTGCTTTTCCAGCACCACACTCGACTCTGATCCCCAGCAACAGAAACTCTACTGGACTCATGTAAACACTGCGGTAACAAGGGCAGATTAGAGGTTAGGAATGCTGCAGCAAGTAACTCACCTCCTGACATCCCAAAGCCAGTTCACCATCTACAAGGAACATATCAGGAGTATGACAGAATACTCCCCAGTTGCCTGGTCAGGCACAGTTCCAACTCCACTCAAGAAGATTCACATCATCCAGGATAAAGGAGCCCACTTGATTGACATCACACCCACAAGCGTCCAGTCTCTCCACCACCATTGTTTAGTAACAACAGTATACACTATCTACAAGATGCACTGTAAAATTTCACAAAAGATACTTCCAAACAGCACCTTCCAAACACACGACCACTCCTATCGAGAAGGACAAGGGCAGCAGATACATTGGAACACCATCATCTCTAAGTTCCCCCCAAAACCACTCACAATTCCAACTTGGAAATGTAATTGCCGTTTGTTCTTTGTCGCTGGGTCAAAATCCTGGAATTCCCTAAGGGCATTGTGGGTCAGCATGTGGACTGCAGCGGTTCATGAAGGCAGCTCACCAACACCTTCTTAAGGGCAACTAGGGACAGACAAAAACACTGCCCTGCCAGCAATGTCCACATCTCACACGTAAATAAAAAGAATTACAAATACTCCAGGGTAAAATATACTTGAAAATATTAGTTACTATAGTCTTTGTTGTGCCTTACTGAAAATCTATTAGCATAATAGTGTGTTCCAAAACTTAATTTGATCAAGGTGTGTATAAAAAAGCAACGTTGAAATATAGTCTGACTGCATCCTTCATACGCCTTAATCAGGTGCATTCTAGGTGATTCCAGAAAATGTTCAATCGTTTCCTTTGCCCACTTTGGCATTTCCAGGATAAGTGACATCCCCACCACAAAGCCATTGTGGGTGACCGAGGGTCCTTACATTTTAAGCAGCATGCATGCCTAGTCATTTGTTATACAATAATTTGTTCAGAATTATTTTTTGATGTCTTCACTATTGCTTTGCGGCAAACCGGCGTAATCGCAAATCAAGAAACAAGAGAGCAGAAACAAAAAGTGATAATTGAGGTTTTATTTGAAATATGTACTTTTTCTTTCGTTGGGAAGGTTATTACAATAACTTGTGTTAGTTAAAAGTTGCCAGCGTATCATATTTAAAGAGATGTTTGGCAGAAAAGGTGCTGTTCACTTGACAAGATGCAGATCTTTCGATTTCTAAACAAAACTTAAAGAAAACATGTACGGTGATTCTTTTATAATAATGGATGTATAATCTATATAATGTTTTAATGTGTCACTCTAGACATGGCTCACCTGTCCCAGAGAGCTGAGTAGATGTCCTGACTCTCCCGCCGAGGCCTCCGCTCTCTCCCGCCGCCTCCCCAGCTTTCTCCCACCGCCCGCTCACGCTCATACTTTCCGCCGAGACTTCCACCACAGTGGGTTAGATGGGCTTCAAAGGGTGGGTGGAGGGGCTAAGAATACACACAAGCTAGGAAGAGGAGGTTCAGCGAAACATTGATGATGATTACCCACCCTCCCTCCCCGTGGACCGGCGGCGACTCAATCACAGCGTCTCCCCAAGTCAAAGCGCAGTTTGTGTTTGCCTCTGCAACCTGTCGACGCCATTTCGAGCCTCACCATTGGCTCCGGCTGAAACCAGAGAGACCGCCGCACACCAGCCAACCAGGAGGTGGGGCAGGGAAAGTGGACACTCCCTTTGGCGAATCGAAAACGGGTGTTGTAGACAGAGGGCGGGTCCTACTGTGCGGTTGAGCCAATCCGCTCGAAGGAATCTCGGGAGCACTCCGTCAAGGCGGCTGGGCTCGCGTCTTTTCATCAACCGGCGGTTAGGGGGAAGAGGAGCTGATGGACGGAGGCCAAAACGTTTGTTTGTCAGTTTAGGAGGTAAATAAATAGTTTCTCACACAAACCGACGCTGCATTAGCAAAAGTCAAGATATGTCGGCATCTGTGATGAGATTTCAACTCCTGTGTTATGGAATGGGTTTTTGAGTAAATTGATATGTTACCCAACAGTTCAGGACCCTAACTGACATTTCATCACACCTGCCGCGGGCTTTCTTGTTTTAATACATTGTACATCCACAAAACAAAATCAGGGCTATGGAGAAAGAGCAGGGGAAGACGACTGTTTGCTAAGTTCTATCAAAAGAGATTTAGTTTGCTCATCTGGCTGGATGGTAAATGTCTGGCTCAGAATAATTTTGGAGGTGCCGGTGTTGGACTGGGGTGGACAAAGATAAAAATCACACAACACCAGGTTATAATCCAACAGGTTTAGTTGGAAGTACTAGCGTTCGGAGCGCTGCTCCTTCATCAGGTAGCTGTGGAGCAGGATCATAAGACACAGAATTTATAGCTACAATTGAAACAATATAATGAACAAACCTAGATTGCTGTTTTGTCTTTCATCTTTTAAAATGGGTTGCAGGTTTCAGTTCATTAATATGTAAATCCCAGAACTTTTTTAAGTCACATTCTGGAGATAACTTTAGGTTTTATATATCTCAGCTCAGACAATGTATTAAAGGTGTGAGGTTAGAATTTGTCTGTATCCCAATCTTGAGTCAGACTGGTTCTATTTCCAAAGTAGGAATTTATAAAATGTTAAATGGATTGACTGCCTGCAGGTCATGTGCATTTTGAGCAAAAATAAATTGTCTGCAAATACAATTCTGCAAGTTCAGAATAATGTCATCACCTTGAGATCTATTCCCATCTGGCTGAGGTAGAGAGACTAGGGACTTATCATTCGAAAATGGAAAAGCAATGCCAAATTGCAAATAATTTTAAAAAGTTGCAATAAAAAACAACTTTGGATGAAGCATCAGGTATGTTTATGGGGAGAAGATGGCGTTATGGTAATGTCACTGCTGAGCTAGCATCTAAAACCCATTCCTTGTTTCCTCCTTGAAGCTGTGGTGAGCTGCCTTTTTGAAGTGCTACAGTTCATTCGGTCTAGGTATGCACACAATATTGTGAGGGAGACAGTTCACAATTTTTATCCAGCAACACAGAAGGAATGGCAATATATTTTGAAGTCAGGATAGTGAATGGTTGAAGGGGATCCTGCAGAAAGGTGTTCCCATGTATCCCATGTATCTGCTGCAATGTCCTCCAAGATGGTCATGGTCATTGACATGGAATGTGCAATCTCAGTACCTTTTGATGAAATTCTGTAGTACATATTGCTGTTACTATGCATCAGTGTTGGAGGGAGTGAACATTTGCAGTGTGATGCTGAACAGATGGGCTGCTTTACCCTGGATGGTGTCAAGCTTCTTGAGTATTGTTGAAGTTGTACTCATTCAGGCAGTCGAGGAATATTCCATTGGATTCCGACTTGTGCCCTGTTGATGGTGGACAGAATTTGAGGAGTGAAGTGGTAAGTTACTCTCTGCAAGATTTCTAGCTGCTGACCAGCTTTTGTAGTCACAGTGCTTTTCTGGCTAGTCAGTTTCTGATCAGTGGTAACACCCAGGATATTGATAGTTGGAGTTCAGTGATTGTAATGCCATTAAATGTCAAGAGACAAAAAGAAACCGCAGATGCTGGAATCCAAAGTAAAAAGCCGGAGATTGGAAGAACACAGCAAGCCAGGCAGCATATGATGTGGCTTGCAGTGTTCTTCTGGCCTCCTGCTTGTCTACATTAAATGTCAAGAGGCAATGATTAGATTAGATTCTCCCTGCTGGTGATAGTCATTGTGTGGCACCTGTGTGTTGTGAATATTACTTGCCACTTTCATCCCAAGCCTGTAAATTGTTTAGGTTTTATTCGACATGGACTGGCTCAGTATCTGAGGAGTTTGCAAAAAATGCTGGGCATTTTGCAATCATCAATGAATATCTCCATATCTAAGGTTGTGATGGAGAGAAGGTGAAGGTGAATCAGGTGAAGATGATTGGCCTTGGAACACTACCCTGAGGAATTCATACAGAGATGCCCTGCATATGGTTGAATAGCTGCCAGTTTATGTGAGCTGTAGGTGCAAAATTTACAACAGTGCTAAATGGGTGAGTGTGAAGAAAGCATATGATTTTTATAGTTGAGTGGTAGGTGTGCATGAGTGTTGACATGTAGGTCAGATGATGAAACTGGAACTTAGTTGGTAAGTTATTTAAAGATAAGCTCAATTTGACAACTCCAGTGAGATCCTCCTGCATTGCAACCATGGAACACACCCCTGCTTGTTACTATTGAATCCTAAGCATCTACTGCATCTTGAGGGGCTCTCCTGCCCCACTGCAGAGACAAGTTATCTCTCCACATTTCCAGCTTTTCTACCAAGACCATCAGCCCATTGTCTAAAATCCTTATTGCATACTTTCTTGTATATTCAGCCATTGCTGTTGGTATTATTTTGCAACATTTTTTACAGATATAATGCATTTCCCCTCTAAGAGGGATCAACCAATATTTTAAGTAGTGTTAGCTTCCCGCGACATTGAATAACACCTCACCACCCCCCAACCCCCTCCGATGTACAGTCAGATAAAAAGTAGGCAGCAATAATTTGGCGTGCTGACAGCAATGCAATGAATGAGCATGGTTTAAACACATATCATAACACCGATGTCACTTCCAGAAGTAAACCAATTTCTCAAATACAATTTTTTGGATTAGATGTCAAAGGGAGAAAACCTGTACATTCAGTTTGCTATGAAATATTGTGAGCAATTCAAGATTTGCTTAAAGATTTGTAGCTCAGGTGCGAGTTGTTGTAGTTGTGGGTATGTTCACCGAGTTGGGAAGTT